>NW_017728886.1:39100728-39120178 GCF_001723895.1 Crocodylus porosus
CTGACTAGTTTGTAACAGGCCACTAGCTCCCCCCTCGGCCTTCTCTTGTGGAGGCTGAACAGGTTCAGGTTCCGTAGCCTTTCCTTGTAGGGCCTGCCCTGCTGCCCCCGATCCTGCACGTGGCCCTCCTCTGGACCCTGTCCATGTTGTCCATAACCCACATCCCTCTTGAAGTGCGGCGCCCAAAACTGGACACAGTACTCCAGCTGCGTCCTGACCAGTGCCGCATAGAGGGGGAGTATCACATATTAACTTGATTTTGCATTAATTTTTTAACATGTATTAGTCACTGATTAATGTACCAGGTCTTCAGAAATGTCTAGGGTTTGTGTATGTGTGTGTACATCCCAAAAAATTTATAATAAATTGGAATTATATTATTGTTTAACTGTGCAATAAAAATTGTGATTAATCACAACATTTTTTAAAAAATCTCAATTAATTATGATTAATTTTTTTCATCCTTTGACAGCCCTAAAAACTCCTCTCTTGCTTCTGGACTCTATGTGGCCCTCATCACTAAAGTATCTCCAGTCCCGTATTTCTTACAGTAAAGCTGATGAATATTTTGCAACTGAGTGCCTTACTGAGAGAGATAACTGGCCCTTAAAAGCTTAATGTACAAAATAGAAGATAAATAAAATCAGTCCATTATTGTTCCCAATGTAATTTGAAAACAGAATCAGAAGGCAAGGAGATGCTATTTACATAGCTTGATACAAAATGCTTGTAATAAAGCGTAAATACATTTTTGAAGTCATGATGAGACATCACTTGTGTTATACCGAAATGCCTTCATGATTCATACAGATGGACCTGAACATATGGATCCCATATTGAAATCCAAGCTGTATTTTTTTGCTAGGATATACAGCCTCATTACGCATCAAGTTTTCAATCACATCTTATCAGGTTTTTATACAGATCTGCTGTTGGCGTCAATTAAGATTCCAAAAATAAAATAATGGCATGTATTTCTACTTTTCCTTTCACTTTCAACTTATGAGTTTTCCTTGCCAATAATAACAGGTTACTCTACTTGCTGAGAGGTTTAGGTAAAGTTTTTGATAAAGTATGCTGATCTTATTCTATAGTGCTTTGCAAATACATTACATTATAGAAGTTGCTTTCTCTTTGCTGTATAGATTCATAATTCCATAAACCTACCTTATAAAGCCTGCTTGTTACTAATTATGGCTCCTGTATAATGTCATCAAATTAATTTTCCAATAGCACTGTATTACAAAAAAACATTTAGCTGCTAGTAATAAAGATTCTTGGGCACTCCTAGTCACTCTTATTATTACAGTGATATGTAGCTTAAAACAAACTGACTTTTGTGCTCTGTGTTTTAAAATGTTTAAACATCAAGTAGAATTGACTTTGTCCTGCATAAGAAACTGACAAATGTGCAGGAGAAGGTTAATGCAATGTGCAAAATAAATCAATTTCAAGTTTCAACTAATAGCCTTAATAGTTGGGCAAATCACATCAAAGTTTTCTTTTAGATGGGTGCTGCAGCTAATTTGACGGAGGGCCTGCCATTAAGAAACAATTACTGGCTTGAAAGTGGCACTTGTCTTTATTTTCCATTTATAACATATCAAAGGAAAATAGAAAAGAGGAAATGGGAGGAAATGTGGCATCTAACATTAAATTCTTGAGCACATGAGTCAAGTTCATTTCACCTACATAGCTTCATGAAACAATAAAACAGACGAGTGTAACTTTCCCTTTTTGCATTTTTTTTATTTTGTAAATAAAAATGCTGCTATATCTTTGATTGCTTAGAGGGGATGCTATTGGGTAGCTATGTTGGGGAGTGAATGTTATTGCACGATTTTAATGTTTTGGGTTAGATTCATTGTCATCAAACTACAAATTCCTGGAGGAGGAAATTCCTCCTGAAACAAGATGCATTAGGGCCAGTTGCCCACAATTCTGGATCCACCAGGAAACTTGCAGCTGGCTGGCACATTTCAATGATCAGGGCTGACTTTGAACATAGCAGAATATGAACACTAATGAGGTAGGCTGAATTCGGAATGAATGGCTATGGCTAGAGGTATTTATCCTCTAATGAGAACCCTGAAGAACAGGAACCCACCCTTGCTTCTAAATTTCTCCTCACTTTTGTGTATCTGGATCCTCACCTTAAGTTTCTGCTAGCAAGTGCTTTTGTTTCAAGGAGCTTGATAAACTACATATAGCTACCAGATGCCAGTATTTCAAGCTACCCAGACTGGCATGTCTTCACTCAGATGACAAACATCTAACTATTTCTGTAGAACTAGACTCATCAAACTGTTCTGTGCTGTCATAAATTCTTTTCTTTGAACTAACAGTATCTAAAGACTTCATTCAAAATCCAAAAACCTACACTCAGTCTGTTAATTTCTGTGCTAGATCATTGCTTACTCTGTGCATCCAGCAAATGTGTTCATTCAGGGCTGGGTTTCAACAGTATATGTAGTAGCAGGGTATAACTGTAGACTTATATTTTTCATTGAGGATACAGGTGTTGGAATGGACATTCCACAATAATAAATGGTTGCCAAAGCACATGCATGCAAAATGTCTGGAGCTCTTATAATAGATTTAACTTGACATATACAGCATAATGAAAACTAGTGCTTCTGGTTAAAGTCATGATATATTTTGACTCAAAGTATTCCATAATTTATATGATGAGTCATTGACATTCTTCCTAAAGTTCTTGCAATATGTTTCACTCTTATTATCATAACTTGATTTGCTATCAGAATAGCTCTTCCTTACAGTGCCATCTTGTAGTCTGTCTAAGTCAGCCATATATAACGGCTAATTAAGTGCCTAAACAAGGCTGAGGGAGGCCAATAAGAGAAACATAACTCTTGTTCATGAAACTATAAAATTAAATAGCACATAAAGTAGAAGAAATAGAATGAAAGTCAACACAAAAAGTACATCAACGCTGACCTCAATCCAATAATACCCAGGTAATGGACATAATATCTTCTTGTTGTTAAGTAATTCCCACATCAGAGAAATGCTGTTTGAAATTTTCATAATTCTCATTAGAAAAGAAAAAGAGTGCATACACCATTGTATCATTGTAAGTATACACCATCACACACTGGAAATGACTAAATGCATTCTGTCATAAAACATTTAAAATCTATACAGTCTCAGCAAAATGTTAACATCCTAAACTAAGCAATGTAACATGCAAGTTTTCCAAGTATTTTCCAAGGAGCAGTTATAGCTTCATATCACAAGCAGTGCTTAGATTTTCATAGGAATAACTTTCTGTTCCACAACTCATGGAATGAATGTAGTGTCTGAATTTACTGCAGTTATTGATCAGAGGAAAGTTGGATTTTCCCAGACATTATTTGGATGACTTAGTTACTGACATTTCAAAGAAAAACATTCAACAGTTAATCAGTTTTAAAATGTTGGTCCTTCTGGTCTATCACCTTTTATCGGGGAGAGAAGGGTTGAGGAACAAACAAACATGAATTATCGAAGCTCTAAGCTACACCCACACATGCATTACCATAATCTTTCAGACACTGACCATCTTTCAGATTTCCAATTAAGCACAAAGGATTTCTTTCCCTTATTCATCACAAACTAATTTGGCTTTGCAAAGAAAAGCCAACCAAGCTGTCAAGAAGCATCACCTACACCCATTTCCTGAGGCAGTCTGCTTGGGTTACTAAGCCTTCCAGCAATAGCCCTCTCCCTATATTACCTTTACTTCTGCTGCCTGACAGTCTCTGAGGGATTTAAATTCTGAAGGATTGGAGATTGTAAAATTGAGAGTGTCACTTCACTGAACTAATTACCAAATGAAAAATCGTTCTCCACAGCAGACCTGGAAGCACATCAAATTTGGGGTCACGATGGATTATCAGCATAGCATTGTACTAGCAACTCATTTAAATTATATCATAAGGTGGTCCTTAGATACATAAATAGGACATCAAGTCAATATTATTGCTACTTATAACATTGGATAAACCATGACCAGAACGTTGTGATTACACTTTGGCATCTACATTTTAATAAGGATGCTGAACTACTGAAGAAGATTCAGAGAAGATCCACAAGAATGATTTGAGCTTGAGAAAATGGTTGTTAAAGTGAATGCCTAAAGGAATTCAATTTATTGACAGTGAATAAGAAACTTATTCTGTAAATATCTGCATGCCAAAAAGATAAGACAGACAAGAGTTCTTTAATAAATAGCCAAACAATAGCCAAAAGGCTGGAAGTTGAAGCTAGACCATACAAATTGGAAATAACATATTTATATCATAGAATTTAATTAATATATTACCTGGAAACAGTGGATTTAGCATCACTTACAGTCTTTGAATCAGGATCACAAGTCAGTCTAAAAGATGCACTGTAGTTCAGTCAGGTGTTTGTGGGGGTTGTATGGGAATTATTGATCAAGGCTGTATGGGCTGGTGTTAGACTAATTAAGAAGTTATTAGACAGAGAGAGAGAGAGACCATGACTCTAAAGTTAGTTGTTAGGACACTCACCCTGTTCAGATGGATACTTGATATAAAGTAGTAAAATATTAATTAGTAAAGGGACAGGAATTCAGGACTCCCTTCTCTCAGTTAAGTGCCTTAACCACAAGACTTGAGAATCCTGCTTGTTCTGTTTTTGGCCCAATGGATTTTTAAGTGTCACGTGCCTTAGCTAATAGGGTTGACAAAACTACAACCCAGCATACCCTGGTGCTTACAGTGTTCATCTGGAAGTTGCAGATTTATTTACCCTTAGGTAGGTGAAAAGATTGTTTTAATGTCTCCCTAACCACTAAAGAGATGCCACAGCCCCTACTGTTCTTGTGAGAACAGGCTATTTAAATGTCTACAGGAGAGGATTCATAAATCTCAAAGATGTGTAACGAAATCTCTCAAAACACACAAACACACATACATATACACACTTTCTGTTTCCCATGACCCACCTCAAGTTATTCCCCACTCTGTCCTCTGAATCTCATGGTTAGACACCTAAGGACAAATCTGCACTGTTTCTCCACTACTTTTGAGGTCACTGCCACAATCCAAGCCCTCCCCACTTGCTTTCTGCCCCCTCCACTCTACATGTTCCAAACCTGGAAGTGAGGTGATGAGGATACTCCAGGTTTCTTCCTCTACTGCCATTCTCAAGAGCTGTCTCTCTAGTGTGCTCAAGAAGAGTAGCATTGAGCATCCTTGGAGGGTTCACACCACCCCCAGTTCAGCTTTGGAGCATGTGGAATGGAAGCAGAGTCGGTGGGATTTAGGTTTTGGCAACAGTGGGGCAAGTTCATCCCCATTGCTTTCTGTGGCCTTCAAGCTCTTTACACTGGTGATGACATCACCTTAATATGGCTGAAACAATATGGTGAAACTGTATGCTAAATAAATACATTGGTTTCTGTAGGAAGGCTGCGTGCCTAACTCAGTATGGGTCAGGGTATCTGAAAATTAGCTGCTGCCCTTTTGAGGATCAAACTCTTATCTTTATGTTAAAACTCACGGAAGGCAGTCAGATAATTGAAGAAACTGAATCATGTGCCAGAGTACTAGTCTTTGTCAGAGGCAGCATCCTGATCTAGATGGACCATTGGTGTGACCCACTTTGGAATCACATATGTTCCTCATACATGATAGCTGCTCTCTTTGAAGACCTTTGGGATCATTCCATCACTGATGCTGTAACCCTGCAGAAACTCAGGGTTTTCAGAACTGCTGCTTTCCAGAACTGAGCTCCCATATAGTAGGACAGCTCCACTAATGTAGAGCTAGAGTTAATGTAAGCAGAATTCTTTATCGCTGGTTTGAGACTTAATAATTAGATAATGCATTAGAAATATAGGGGATTTATACATGTGCCCAATGCCTGCTCCGAAGTGTCCTAATTGGAATGTGTTGGAGCAAACTTGATTAATCGACTTTAGCATCATGTATATTTAGCATTCCTTTAGTTAAAGCGCCCCATCACCATTTTGACTTCTATTAGTCTTTTGACTGCTGTATTTTAACTTCTGTATTCATGATAACACCTCAGTATCAGTTGCATTGGTATTTCAATACAAGTATTACTTACAGACTATAGTAGTACAATAAGAAAAAAACACAGGAGTTCAGAACACTATGCTGTTCACATAGTTATGTATCTTTTTTGGTTAATAAACAGAGAAATCTGGTAACTGTGTATAGTAAGTATAGAAGTGAGTAATTACCACTAGATGTTATCATTAAAACTCCAGGTCCTGTTACGCAATAGAATGGAAGTTTTGTTTGATGCTGTTAGTCAGCTAGTTATGTATTTGATGAATTTGGCTCATTAGCCTTTATAGAGGAAAGGAAATCTGAAGAATCAATATTACAGTTCACCTTTTCTTATGCATCATCCTAGAATGTCAGTTACACATTTTGCTTTGCAATAAAGAGAAGAAGGGGGCAGTTAATGATGCTGAAGTGTATTAGAGCAGTTATAAACTGCGTTATACATGGTAGAGCCAACCTGGGGAAGTCTTTGCCATTTGTCACAGATTGGTTTCAAAAAAGGAATGCATCATATTGTAATGGTAACCTTATATGCAGATATCGTTGGCATTTAAGCCTGTGTTAGTTAAGAAGCAATATTCTCTGATGTACATCCTTTCATAGCTGACTATTTTCATCTTTCTGTAAACATGGCAAAGATGAATTGGTGTGCCAGTTCACCATCACAATTACTTTCTTTCTTTGCTTCTGTGATGTCATCTTGTAATACTTCTTTTTTTCCAGTGCCTCATATGAGGTGTATTTTTTATATAACTTCAACTTTTTCAAGGCCCTTCACACAGTCTCACTAGTGTTGGTGTGAGAACCTTCTCCCTGGCAGCTTCTTTTGGATACTGTTAGAAAAGCTAATAAGCAGTTAATGCTAAATTAAAATTTGCCAGGCCCTTCTTTAAGGGGGCGATTCCCTTGTCTGGGAGCATTGTTCAGTGGTGGGACTGGTGATATTCTGGCTCTAACTGTGATGACAAGAAATAAATAGGAAGGTTGTCAGTGGGTGTGTCTACACAAGATGCCTTAATGTGCAGTGGGCCATTCTACTGAGCATTAGTGCAGCACGGCAAAAACCATGCTAGTGCTTTAATGCATAGTAGAGTTAGTCTACTGCACATTAAGCATCACAAAAAAAGTTTGCCTTTGCTACTGTGCATTAGCACAGCTACTATACCTTTATTTAGTACCTTATATTAGAGGTACTAAACTTAATGCACAGTAGCAAAGGTGTATTAATGAACATGTAGATGTGCCCAGTGTGCATAACATTCAGCACTGAACCAGAGAGCCTTTGTGCAGACAGCTGTGGTTTCCTTGGAATTCCTAGGATCTATGAGGTTTAAGAAACCATCTATTAGATACAGCCTGGGCCAAGTAAAAGGTAACAGAAAGTCACATGATCCCAGAAATAAAGAACAGTGATTCAGGGGGTTACAGTTCCTTTTTCATCCCACTGTTGCAAGAGGAATAAGCATCTTAATACTTTTTCATGGAGTAGTCTTCTCCTGTCTGCATAGCTGACTGGTAAATGCAGTTGTGTTCATGGGTACCAAGAAGCTCTGTCTAGCCACTTCATGCTTGTAATAGTCAAATACCTGCTACTCTGCTTTGAATTAAGGCAAAATCTAAGCAGGAGTAAACCATGGAGTAAGTACAGTTTTACATTCCATTCCCATCTTGTATAAGAAGACAGAGCAGGCTGTGTCTGATAGATAGTTAATTAAGTCTCTTGGGTCCTTAGGGATTCCAAGGAAACCAAGGAGTTTTTGGTTGTTTTTGTTGTTGTTAGTATTCTCCTGTTTAGAAAGCATTACACATTCAGTAAGTTGTCAGAAAAAATGAGACATGACTTCTGTGGTCAATTATATAATGCAAATAATGCATAATGAAATAATAATGGAATAATAAATATAAAAACCTGGATGTTGAAAATTATTCATCTAAGTTGTTTGGAGAATACTGAAAAAAAACAGAGGCAAGCAGTGTTTCATAGTTTCATAGTAGCTAGGGTCAGGAGGGACCTGATTAGATCATCTAGCCTGACCCCCTGCCACAGGCAGGAATGAATGTTGGATTGCCAAGACCCCAGACAAGTGATCATCCAACCTTTTTTTGAATTTTACCAAGGTAGGGGCGAGGACCACTTCCCTAGGAAGTTGGTTCCAGATTTTGGCCACCCTAACTGTAAAATATTGCCTCCTGATCTCTTAACCTAAACCTATTCTCCATCAGCTTATTACCATTGTTCCTCATCACCCCAGGTGGTGCTGGGCAGAATAGGGCTCTTCCCATTTGCTAATGATTTCCCCTGATGAGTTTGTAGGCAGCCACCAGGTCCCCCCTCAGCCTCCTCTTGCCAAGGCTGAATAGGTTCAGGTCCCTTAGTCTCTCCTCATAGGACCTGTCCTGCTGCCCTCTCACCAAAAGGGTGGCCCTCTTCTGAACTCTCTCCAGGCTGGACAAATCCTTTTTAAAGTGCGGTGCCCAGTACCGGACTCAGTGCTCCAATTGTGGCCTGACCAATGTCATGTAGAGGGGGAGTATCACCTCTCTGGACCGGCTTGAGATGCATCTTTGGATGCACAACAAGGTATGGCTGGCCTTGCTGGCTGCAGTCTGGCATTGGCGGCTCATGTTCATCTTTGAGTCAATAATGACTCCAAGATCCCTTTCCACCTCTGTGCTTTCAAGAGGGGAACTCCCCAGCCTGTATGTATACTGTGGATTCCTTCTCCCAAGGTGCAGCACCCTGCATTTGTCTACTTTGAACCCCATCCTATTCTCATCTGCCCACTTTTGTAGTCTGTCTAAATCTAGTTGCAGCCTCTCTCTGCCTTCAAGTGTGTCCACCTCGCCCCACATGTTAGTGTCATCAGCAAACTTGGACAACGTACTTCCAACCCCCTAGTCCAAGTCGCTGATGAAGATGTTAAACAGTGCGGGCCCAAGGACCAAGCCCTGGGGGACCCCACTCCTCACATCTCACCAGGTTGAGTACGTCCCATCCACCACTACTATCTGGGTGAGCCCCATCAGCCATTTTTTACCCATCCAACTGTGTAGGCATCAATGCCACAGTTGCCTAATTTATTGATGAGGATGGGGTGAGAGACAGTGTCAAAAACCTTCTTGAAGTCTAGAAAAACTACGTCCACAGTGACACCATCATCCAAAGATTTAGTTACATGGTCATAAAAGGCAATCAGGTTGATCAGGCAGGACCTGCCCTTGATGAACCCATGTTGATTGCCCCCGAGCATGATCTCCCTTGCTGGCCCCCACAGATGTGCTCCTTGATGATTCTCTCCAAGATCTTCCCAAGCACCAAGGTGAGGCTGACGGACCTATAGTTACTTGGGTCCTCCTTCCTCCCTTTCTTAAAAATTGGGACCACATTAGCTAGTTTTCAATCCTTTGGCATCTGGCCAGATGACCACAAATACTTATACAGCTGGGCCAGGGGGTCTGCAATGACCCCTGCCAGCTCCCCCAACACCCTTGGGTGGAGGGCATCTGGACCTGTGGATTTAAAAATGTCTAGCCCTTCCAGAAGTTCCCTAACTACATCTGTGCTGATCAAAGTCCTGACAGAGCTATCCCTGAGATTGTCCCTACCTCTTGTAGAAGGGATGTCCCGATCCCTGTTCAAGAAAACAGAGGCAGAGTAACTGTTAAAAATATCAGCTTTTTCATCTGGCATAGCCTCAAGATTACCATTTGAGTGTTGCAGGGGCCCTACATTGCCTGGTGCCCTCTTCTTGCTCCCAATGTACATGAAAAAGGACTTTCTGTTGCCCTTAATCCTGGACGCTAGCCTGGTTTCCATCTCTGCCTTGGTCTTCCTAATAGCCCTCCTACACTCACGGGCTGAGGAGGAGTACTCCTCCTTGGTGATAGCTCCTCCCTTCCACTGCTTGTATGCCCCCCTTTTAGTCCTCAGGCATTGCTGAATGCCCTTGCGGAGCCAAGGGGGTTTCTGAGCACTCTTACCCCTCTTGCTTCTCTCAGGGACTGTTACCCTTTGGGCCTGGAGAATCGTCCCCTTAAGGTACAGCCATCCCTCATGGACTCCCATCTCCTCTACCTTCTGGGCCGTCAGTGCCTCCCCCACTAGTCTCCAAAGCTCACTGAAGTTGGCCTTTCTGAAGTCAAGGGCTTTAGTCTTGCTGTAAGCCCTTGACACCCTGCGCTGCATAGTGAATTCCAGCAGGTGATGATTGCTATTGCCCAGGTGGTCAAGGACCTGCAGTCCCCTCACCAGGTCATCCTCCATGGCCAGGACCAGGTCCAGCAAGGCATTACCCGTAGTGGGGCTGTGCACGTCCTGGATAAAGTGAAGGTCCTGCAATACAGCCGGGAACCTATGCAAGTGGTCAGACCTGGCTGTCTGCTCCTCCCAGCAAATGCCTGGGTAGTTTACATCACCAATGACAATAGCATCCCTTGACCTAACCACCTCCATAAGCTGACCAGAGAAGTCCCAGTCCAGGTCTTCCCCCGGTTGGGTGGTCTGTAGTAGACACCAACCGTAAGGTCCCTTTTGCCACCCCCCCCATAGTTTGGCCCACAGTGTCTCTGACTGACCCTCCTCTGACCCAAAGCTAATCCTTGATTTTTTGAGGTGCTCTTTGACATAGAGTGTGACCCTCCCACCTTTCCTCTCTATCCTGTCACTTCTATATAGGGTGTATCCCTGAATGTCCACTGCCCAGTCCTGGGTGGGGTCCCACCAGGTTTCTGTGAGCCCTACTAAGTCTGGTTTCTTACTTGCAATCAGGAGGCACAGTTCTTCCTGCTAGTTCCCCATACTACAAGCATTAGTGTAGAGGCACTTGAGGCCTCCTGAGGATGCACATTCCTTCCCCCCACTCACAGGATAGTTATGGCTCCCTACTCCCAGGATATTGTTCCTTACCTGGGCATCCCTTTCTCTTGTCATTCTGCATGCTGGTGAAGCATTCTCTCCACTTGGAGTGGCCCCTTCCTCTGACAAAACTAGTTTAAAGCCCACTGTATGAGACCAGCCAAGCTAGAAGAAAAAATACATTTGCCCTTAGGGGAGAGATGAAGCCCATCCCACCCCAGCATGCCGTCCATACAGAAATATGGGTCATAGTCAAAAAACCCAAAGCCCACCTTGTAGCACTAGCTCCAAAGCGGCTGGTTAACTACACCAATGCAGACCTCATGATGCCTACCCCGTCCACTTAGTGGGAGAATGGAGGAAAATACCACCTGAGCTCCCATCTTCTTGATTTGGTGTCCCAAGGCCTTGTAGTCTTCCATGATGTTGTTCAGCTTGCCTTTTGATGCATCATTTGTCCCCACATGGACCACAACCAGTGGGTAGTAGTCAGAGGGCTTGATGATTTTCAGGATGGTCTCCGTGATGTCCCGAATCCTAGCTATGGGCATACAGCACACTTGCCGTTACCAGTGCTCAGAGCAAGGGATTGGACCATCGGTTCCCCTCAGGATGGTGCTTTTGGGGTAAATATGATATCTTTTATTACACCAAATAAATAGTTGCAAAGATTGTTCTTTACAAGCTTTCAGGTACACACCTTCTTTTACAAGCTTTCAGGTCACCCTTCTTTTGACATAGGAAGAGCCTGCTGGTGTTTCTGTATTCGCTTCCATGGAATAGAAGCTTAAGCCAATATGTAAAATGCAGATCTGTGAACACACAAATGTGTGGCAAGATGGCGGGGGGTGGGGGGAGAGGGAATGGGAGTTAATGGGTGCAAGATGGGGCAGGGGGGAGACAAAAGAGGGGAAATATGACTAGAGATAAGATGTAGCTTGTAAAATGAACGGCAAGAACTGCTGCAAAGTGAGCCCAGAATCATGATCCTGGGCTCCCCGTAACCAGGAATAAAGTGTGATGGGACCTGACACTGGATCCCACAATCACATTTCCTTCGATACACATGTGGCATGGCATGAGGCATTATTGTATGGATTGTGCATTATATCCTATCATGCTTTTTTACCTGAATGTCTGGAGGGACCCCTCTATTGAGAACTTGTTAGAAATGTTTGGATGGAATGCTTTTCTGTCAAAAAATACTGATTTGTCAAAATCAAATAGTCTACATGGAATGAAGTAATTTAGACAAAATTCTGCTACAAACCAGGCTGGCTTCCTGCCAGTTAACTCATCCAACTTCTTGGCAGACCAGATTCCTAGCTTCTCAGTAACCAGTGCTTCCAAGCACCAGGAAAGATGGCAAACTGTTCCAGAGCCTCAACTGCCACTCCCTAGTCCCCTAAAACCCACCTGGCATGCAGTGAAGGCTCCATGAAGCTTCAGAGCAAAACAGAATGCCATATCAATTTTTTTTTAAATAAAAACTCTAGATTTATTTTCTGGAGGATATTTTATATTGGATTTTATCCATTCCATTTTGGATTTTTTTTTAATTCTGGAGTGTCCTATGAAATCAGAATTCAAGTTTTCAGGCAGCTCTATTAATAATGAGTAGACTGATTAACTCTACTCCTCTGTTTATTGAGGTTGTAAGTTTACTAACTACCAGCCTAAATGAACACAGAGTTCTAAGAGGCAGTTTCAAATTAAATAGAGCATAGACAACAGTTTTAAAAGTTCAGCAAGGGAAGCAAAAATGAAGCTGAGCACTGTTAGAAAGCTACTTTCAGGGGTCACTCTTAACCTGTTACACATGAAGAAATTCCATCAAAGCATGGGAATACATGAAATTGAGAGTGTTTATAAGGCACAGAGGACTTATTTTATGTTGTCTAAGGGACAGCATTTTGTGTTTCCACATTATATTAAAGTGGTAGTAACACATTTTTGGAGTTAGCCTACAGGAATGTAGATCTCTGAAGTCCAAAACAGGAACAGATTTGCCAAGCCATCGTTCTTCCTTCCCAAACTATGGAAAACTGTTGCTGTACACAACCTAAAATTAAAATGTACATGTAACAACCTACTGCATAGATTAAAAGTGTCAGCAAATGAAAAAGTTGTGATTACTTCTGTGCAGACCATCTTTATGACAACGGAGAAAACACACTGCTAGTAGAGGCTGAAAGGACATATTCGTGATGGAAGATGCACATACTTTTCCCATACTTGTTTCAAAGATAGATTGTCATCATGGCAACATGATTTACGATGCCGTATTTCCGTAGATAATGTTAATGACATTAAGTACATAGTAAAACATGCAAACATTAGATTATAAAAAATTGTGGCTGCATCTACACAAGACACTGACTTCACAGTAGCTCATTACTACCGCACAGTAGTGTCGCATGGCATGAAGTGTCATGTGACAGTACTGTGCAGTAGCAACGAGCTACTGTGCAGTCAGCATCACCAAAAAGCCATTTGGGGACACTACCGTGCAGTAATGCCAGTTACTGCACAGTCATTTAGTACTTGTGCAATAACAACAGCTCAGTCAGCATCTCATGTAGGCACGGCCTGTGTTTGTATCTTACTGTGGTTCAAACATATGACAAAAATAATAATGAAAATGCAAACTTTTCAAATAGTTTCTAAAAACAGGGGGACAGTTTTTGTCCAAGTTAACACTCCAGAATCTTCAAAGTTTTCACTGAGACAGAGAGCAGAATTTAGCACAGAGCATTTTTTTTTTTAAGTTACCTATATTTGAGAGATTGGAAGGTTTTAGTTTTCTTAGAAGAGCATACAGAGTCTTGCATGGTTAGGGCCTGGTTTCAAATTCAACCTCACTCAGTACGGTGATATGAATAATAGAAGAACACAGAGAGATAAAACAGGAGGTCTACCTCTGGGATTAACCTTATATTTTGTATAAGAATTCATTTAAAAAGCAGTGATACAACATGAAACTTATATTAAAAGTTAAGTATTGTGTATTAATAAATCTCTGCGTATACATATCATCTGAAAGTATTCAGGTTCTGATAAATAGATTGGTCAAGTTATAGTGTTGCTTTTTCTCTTAGTACTCCCAAAGTCAGCACTTTCTGCCTAGTTAAGAAAATAGCACTCTTAATATATTTCACAAGTTAGCTAAACCTAGAAACCATCTTCTGTGCTAATAGGTGGTAGGTAATTTATTTTCAAGCACCTGAGTCATTTTCATTAACATTTTCATTAACAGTTAACACTCAGGAAAATGTGCATAATGCAGAGGACAAATGAGAACTGGAAAGAGCTTGTGGTGCGCAGAATATCATGTAAGAACATGTGATAGTGCTGGAGTGAAGTTGTAGCTGTGATGGTCCAGGAATTATTTAATGAGGGTAGGTTATTAAAGTAGTAGATTAAAGTTACTAACTACATTAAAGTATTATATATGCTTACAAAATCACTAGGGGGCTAAATGAAAGAAAGGGGTTTTTGTCTCTGTTCTTCAATGTCTCTTGGTATCTAAGCAAATCCATACCCCTGAGTTTGGTGCCTAGGTTCTACGTATAATGCATGGGTAGCTTTAGGAATCATGGAAGCAGCCAAGTTCTAGCTTATGAAGGAAAACAGTGCTCTTTACTAGTGCTCTACACCAGAGGTTCCCAAATTGTGGTAAATGTACCCCTGCGGGTATGCAAGACACCTCTGGGGGGTGCACAGGAGAAATTGTATTATGGCAGATTTAGGTTTCATTATAATAATAATTGGCATTTAAGGGCTTACAATATAACCTGAATATTGGTAGGGGTATGTGGGCAGCTGGTAAATCTGGAAGGGGGACAGCAGTAAGAAACATTTGGGAACCTCTTCTCTAGACAGTGCTAGCTTTTCCAAAATAAGGGCAGAAGTATGCCTCATGCTATAGAAGAGCACAGGAAGGAGTGCAGGGTATATCGGTTGTGTAGTAGGGCTGTGCGAAATGGCACTGTTCTGTTGTGACTTCTCTTTTGATGTCTCAACAAAACAGTTTCATTTTGGGTTTTGTTTCATTTTGAAACCACTGTTATGTTTTGTTTCATCAAAACTGTTTCGCTGTGTCGATGCTGTTTTGACGTTTTGCCCATAGGCTATAATGGGGAAGCATGAAACTACCTATAACTTTGTCATTTCTTGTCTGATTCCAATGAATCTTGCAGGGATAGTAGCCCCTTATGAGGCCATGAATCCTGCCAAGTTTCAAGAAGATAGGTGCAGGGGTTTCTGGGAAACTGCATCTCAAAATCTTGAAAGCAAAACTTGTGTCATTTGTACATGTGAAAGCGCAGGGGAGTGAAAACTGCAGGCATGCTAGCCCCTGCTGAGGCCATGAAGTTTGCCAGCTTTCAAGGAGACAGGTGCAGGGATGTAGCAGCACAAGTAAAAGTGCAGAGGTACCTTGGGAGTCAGATGTCCAGCAGGTTTCAGTGTGTCAGAATTCCACTGTCTATATTGAGTCCATGTACCTACTACCTAGGAGGCTGATGAAGTGAAGTTCATAGGCCCGGCTTTGAAAAGTCGTAAATTCAAACAAGCACCTAATCTCATCACCAGAAGTGAAGCCAACTTCCTACAGTTCAAAACACAAAACCTGCCAACAATCTCCAGTACCCCCACAAACTGCACACCAGAATCTATCAAAAACAACAATACCCAACTACCTGTGGAGGTAGATTCCTTACCCTCCTCCCCCCCTCCCCCCGCCCCATCTCCAGTCTCTCAGGGCTGATCTTGAGAGAGAACAATTTACAAACCACTTTTCACAGCCAGGCCTGTGGACTTCACTTCATCAGCCTCCTAGATACAGAAACTCACGGACTTGATATCAACACTGACACTGAAATTCTGACACACTACAACCTGCCTTACATCCAACTCCCCAGGTACCTCTGCACTTTTACCTGCTCTGCTACATCCCCCTTCTCCCCCATCCCAGCCTGTCCCTCACCCCCTGATGTCCCCATTTCCATTTTCACTGGCTTTCTTGCCTGAATTGCATGCCAGACCATCCTTTCACTTCTTTACTATTCCTTCCATCCAGGAACAGCACACAGACACACCAACTGCAGGTGCTTCCTCAGCCTGACAAAGGGTTTTTCAACCTGAAAGCTGGCATCCTAGGCAGCTAAGATGAGCTCACCTGGAGCCTCACAATTCCAATGCAACCACTAAGCCTCAGGCCTGTCAAAGATGTGATGGGTCTGGGCTTTCCCCAGCCAGAACTGTGTGCATGCATGTGGTAGCTGGAGGTTATGGCACCTCCTACCCACCTTTCATCAGGGGGATCCTTGGTCCTGGCATTTACAGGGCTGCCGTGCCCCCAGCAGTCCCACCAGGCCTCCCTGACCCTGGCAGGGTGCAGTTTTAGTGGTCGCGCCTAGGACCTGGGGCCTTCTCCTTCCCCACAGCCCCAGCCCATATCTCCAAGTTTGTCCTGGCATGGACAAACAGGAGCTCAGCAAAGACATGTTCTTCCCCTGCTGTCTGGTGATGCAGTGTATGCCCCCTCCAGTTCTGAGAGCAGGGCATTAACTGGCTTTTTAAAAATGATAAAAGGAAGTAGGTGTGGATGGAGTGAGGTGGGTGGCATTCACTCCATTTGCACCCCAGCAGCGGGAGGCTCACCTTCATGAACACCAGCTGCTCCACAAAACCAGCATCCAAGCAGGTGCAGTGTGGTGTCACTACATCCCCAGCAGTGCTGAACACTCTCTCACTCAGAACACGGTTTGGTGGATAGGACAGGTGCTAATGGGCAATGACGACCAGATCTGGCTACATCTGGCTGCAGCTTGCGCAATAGGCCAAGGGGTCGCACAGCAGCAGCTCCACATCCTTGGTGAGATAAGCAGCCACCAAGGCCTGAGCACTACCTGCCTGATGGTGGGGTCTGGTGCCTCTGGACCCCACCATGCAAGCCATGCCCTTGGCCCACATTGGCAGTGCCTGTGGTGGAGGAGGAGACTGGCTCGTGTATGGCGTGCTAGCATGGTACAGTATATCCCCCCTCTTCCACGTCCTCCTGCCTCTGCCATTCTGCCTTCCTGACTCCGTTCACCAGCACCTTCGTCCACTGATTCAGGGTTTGGCTGCTGCATACACTGCCCATCACCCTCGGGTCACAGTTGGTGGCCAGCACGTGGACCATACTGGACTGCAAGGGATCAAGCCATTTCCTGATGCCCTCCTTCAGCCACCTTACCAGTGCCTATACGTCTGGTGACAGTGACTTGCCCAAGCCAGAAACATTGATCCCCTGGAAGCTCTCCATTTGGCTCTGAAGTTCCCTCACTGTGGGGATCACCTGGCTAAGGAGGGCATCAGTAGTGCTGAGGGTCTTGGTGGCATTGAGGAAGGGCTTGAAGACCACTAAGATCTGGGAGATGGTACCCCACTTGGCTTTGTTCAGGGGGCTGCTGATCTCCCTGAGCAAGGCCATCTCTTGGATGGCCTTCTGTTGTTCCACCAGCCTCTCAAGCATCAGGTATGTGGAGTTCCACCGAGGATTCACTACATCCTGTATGATTTTGTGCTCCGGGATGTTCAACTCTTTGTTTGTCCCACAGCATCTTGCCAGCCTTGATGCTTCAGTGGAAGTAGCCTACCACCTTCCTGCATTTGGAAATGAGCTTGCTGGTGGTGCTGGCACTGTCACCAGCAGCCCTGTCCCCCTCCAAGGTGTCCCTGACAATGAGGTGAAACTTGTGTGCCACACAGCGGATGCCAACAAAGTTGGCATCACGGATCATCTTAACCATATTGGCCTCATTGTTGGTGACCATGAATGCACGGTTAGCTCACCCTGCCCAATGAGCCACCCCTGCACCAAGTGGTTCATGGCTCCTATTATCTCTGTTGCCGTGTGGGATTCATTTATTACCTTGTCTTGAAGGAGAGCCCACCTATGGCCTGACTGGTTGCATGAGTGTCTTGTGAGGGAGAGGTAGGTGTGATCTCCACCCTGGCTGCTCCAGATGTCTGAGGTGAAGTGTAAGGCCACCTGTGGACCTGCCTTGTGCAGCTTCTCCCTCAAGTACTCCCTGCATGCCTCATACAGGGAGGGCATCACCGTCCTGCTGAAGGTGGTGCATGTGGGCACTTGGTAGGATGAGGCCACAAGCTCCATGAGCTGCCTGAACCCTGGCTGCTAAACTAAAGAGAAGGACATGCCATTGACAGCAAGCATCTCCCCAGTGCTCTGGGTGATCTCACTCACACTTGCAACATGCCCCACTTTCTGTCCACCTTTCCCCCATTGTTCCAGGGTGGCCTACCTCTCCTTTGGGGGACAAGGGCTTTGAAGAAAGAGGGGGACTTCCCTTTGGGCATGCTTCCACTGGTGCCAGACTAAGGAGAAGCAACGGCAAGGGGATGGTGCCTGTGGAGATGCATCAGCATCCCCACAGTGCTCATGTGTTTTGTTCTCTTGCCCTGGCTGATTTTGGCTTGGCAATGCAGGTAGATAGCTTATGTGAGATCATCTGCCAGCTCAAAATGATCCCAGACCACACTACCCGCTCACTTTTGGGGTACAGGTGCATGTGTGGATGGTTCTACACTTTCCCCCTCTTCAGCAGGCAGAGGCATAGCAACAGGAGGAGCAGACTCAGCTGAGCCACTTCTCTGTACCTGTATGTCAACATCCTCTGAAATGCCTTCTGGGGAAGGAGACCTGACTCTAGGGGAAACTTGAGGATTGTGGAGCACAAATTCAGATGATTCTCCCTCCTTCCCCAGAATTTCCCTTTCTAGGGCACTGAGATCCAAATCCAGCTCTAGCTCTTCCTTTAGCACTGGCAAGCTCAGCATGGGAAGTGAAACAGGGATGGAGGATACTGTCATGCTGGTGCTGCTGCTTGTTGTCATAGTGGTGGTGGGGGTGGGGGTTATGGCTGGTGCTCATGGAGAAGATGCAGTCTTAGGCACAGGCAGTAGCACAGGCACTGCTCACCTCTCCTTGCTGCTTGCGGAAGCCTCATACCTTCTAGCTGGAGGAAAGAAGCTGCATCTCAGTTTGCTGGAGAGGAGGGGGGAACTTACACCTCTCCCTCTATTCCCTCTTCCGCCCCTCTCTGAAGGCTTGCCACCACCTGCCTTTCCACCATGCTTCATGTTGTGTTTCATGTCTTACTTTTCTACAAATATGTAAATTTATTCACGTTCCTATATAAATTCAATAATGTGAGTGAGTATGGAGCAAAGTAGAAATGTACAAAAACCAATATGAATGAAAGAAGAATATATCTTTCCCCTATATAAATTCAATAATATGCATGCGGTGCATAGTATAAATGTATATAAAAATATAAATATATCTTTCTTCCTATATAAATTCTATAATAGTTTCATAGTTTCTAGGGTCGGAAGGACCTGAGCAGATCATCTAGTCCGACCCCCTGCCATGGCAGGAAAAAATACTGGGGTCACACGACCCCAGCAAGATGTTCATCTAACCTCCTCTTAAACACCCCCAGGGTAGGAGCCTGCACCACTT
>NW_017728886.1:39121003-39134914 GCF_001723895.1 Crocodylus porosus
TAAATTAATGAATATAATAATAAAATGTAAGTGTGTGGAATAAAGAAAAGGCCAAAAAGGTATTCTGAAATCCCTCTTGCTAGGTTAGCCTAGGCTAGCAAGTAGGAAATCCTTCAGAAGATCAGTACTAGTGGCCTTCGTTGTCTGATGCTGCTGAGCTGCTGGAACACATGGATCAGTAACTGACACCAAGGCAGAAAGCAGGCCAGTTCAAACAATGCTGCCTTTTATGCTGTTTTTCTATCCATCCCCCATAGCACTGGTATTGGAAGGGACCTCAGGAAAGGATGACAGTCAGTGGCCAGCTACACAGTCAATATGAGAGCAGTCCTTCCCCCCTCTTCCCCCTCCCTCTCCTTACTTTCTGTTTCCCTTCAGGTAAGCCCAGCTTCAAAACTGGAAATGTTTCGACTGGCTTCGTTTTGTTTCAAGGCTGTTTTGAAACCCTGTTTCGTTTCAATTTTGCTGTTTCGAGCTTGAAACGAGTCGAAAAAGCGTCAAAACAAAACAGCCGGCGAAGCTTCGCGCAGCCATGTTGTGTAGCGTGCAATCACCTGGTGGCCATCAGAAGCAATAACAGATGAGTAAATACTTTTGCGGCCTCACCCCATTTTAAGTCTTCTGACTCTAAAAACTTTCCAGATCAAGGCACATTCTCGCTCTTATTTTCACTTATGAACTTTGTACAGTTTTTAAAGTCAGAACCAGGTGTTTTTATGGTTTAAGTGTTAGAAGAAGCCATTGCTTTGGGGAACACCCTTTTCCAAGTTCACACAATTGTCTGAAAACTGTATCTTGAATAATATCTGTTGACCAGAGAGTCTTACAAGGAATTAGAAGAGGACCTGTATTATTTTTGCTGACACTAATCCCTCAACTAGTATTAACAATCCTGTCAATGTTGTTAAATATTAACAGGTTCTTCCCTTTAATGCTACAAAATTTAGTAGCTCTTAAATGTTTGGTATCTCCCCTTTTCTAGGTATAACTGATACAGCCATATCATAGCGTGTGGGCACAAAAAAATTAGAAGGCTACTTTAAACTTTTTACAGCTTCCCAACAATTGCTTTTCTTTTCTCTTTCATTCCTCTCTGCATGTAAATTACACCAACATTCTTCAGACTCATGCTACCTTGCACCTACTTTATACATCATTTCTGAATTTGGCCCAGTGACTTCAACCACAGGATTCCACTAATTGGCTAAATCCAATCTAGTGTTTAGCTTCCAGCTAGGAGACACAACAGTGAGGAACCGTGATTAGCTGGTAAGGATGTTATCTTTCGTCCTGGTAGGATGCTCCACAAGGGGTTGAATCTATTTTAAAATGTAAACAAAAACATGGTGAGACTGTTTTTAAAAAGTCATTATTGCTAATAAATTATTACCATCCAAGGAGCCTCTTGTGATGTAAGTTATCTTCCTTATCCTCTGAAAGCAAAATGCCCTCATCTTTGCTTTGTGGCTCCCTCTCTCCAAGTCCATTCAGAAGACAACTTTCTTAGAGCATAATTGGCACCCCTGCTGGTATGTTTTTATTTATATGAGAACTCACCTGGTCTAAGGAGTTATAGTAGGGGAGCTATTTTGTGCTTTGTGC
Source organism: Crocodylus porosus (assembly GCF_001723895.1). NCBI lineage: Eukaryota > Metazoa > Chordata > Crocodylia > Crocodylidae > Crocodylus > Crocodylus porosus. Next base: position 39,122,606 of record NW_017728886.1, read on the forward strand.
TGTTCTGCATGCAGTGCTATGTTTAACTAGAGATAGGAAAACCTGTTTTTTTATTGTACAAACTATTTTTAAGTTTGTTTTACTGATGCCTCTTGAGTCTGCTCCAGTTCTCAGTCAAGTCAATGAAAAAAATCCCTTTAACTTCAATGAACAGGCTCAGTGTAAATGGTACTACCTGTCTTCACATATTCAAAAAAACCCTGTTGTCCCAGTCCTCAGATGACTTTGTTGGCTCCCAACACTTGTTTCAGAACTCCTTTAATAATACTCTCCTTTGCCCCAGTAGTGCAACAAGCCTATGAACATAGGGGTCTATGTAGCCTCTCTATTCAATAGCACTCCACATCGTTTAACATATCTATCCTCATAACGCACTGTGTGATAGAGAATTGTTGTTATGTCTATTTTACCAAATGCGAACTAAGACTGAAGTTATTTACTCAAGGTCACATAGGATGTTTGTAGCAAAGCAGAGACTTGAACCCTGGTTTCCCGAACTCTACCCAGAGCCCTAATTACTGAACTACCTTGTGTGGTAGAACATAGATCTGTCCATATGGAGCTCATTCCAGTTCTGGATGCTTATTTTTTAAATTCTCCACAGGTTTTCTCTATTGTATTTCAAAAACTGCCTTTCTGTATTCCAACCTTGTTCTCCCTGGATTCTCAAGCCCTAGCACAAACTCTGTTCTCTGTCAATGTAAGTGTGAAATCTACCTTTTCTGTACTTCTTACCTCAGGGAAGCAACAGTCTCGCTATTTCCTCTTCCTTTGACTATGGCTAGGCTTTAAATCTCAAAACATCTCCCCTGTCTATTCCCTTATCTTCCCCTCTACTACATTTAACTCTCTCACTGGGACATTTAACTCCACAAGGCATGTTGCAATACAGTTTGTGAAAGAGGCTGTATAAATGCAAACATGGTGAACTTGCTGATTCATCCTGGAAATAATAAAGATACAACAACAATAGATTTTAGGCAAATTCTACAGCTTTACATAACTTAAGAACAAAAGGCAGCCCCTTGGCATGCTGTGGTTTTAATCTGAAATAATGCTAGTCAAGAAGTTCAGTGCAAATCAGGGGAACCAAACAACTACTGTGGTGCTGCAAAGCCAATTATTAGTCAGTTGCCATCCCTCCCTCCCCCCATTTGTTTGCTCTCTACTACTTTTTATAGAAACTTACAATCTTAAACAAGTCTATTCATTTCATTGCTTGAAATGAGATTCTAAAATTGAAGGTATAGATGTAGAATACTTCAATTACTCATGCCTGGTGCAGTAGTTTTATGATGGAGCTGAATGCTTCATGGATAGTTCCCTGTCTGCCTTTTGTTATTTTGCTTAAGGGATTATTTTGCATTACATTAGAGTATTACTGTGTTTTTCATAGAAATGAATTGTAGCATCACCATGGCATGATGGTATGTATGTAACCATGACTACTACTATTGTTCAGTCTACTTTGCCTCTTACACAGTTGTGAATACTTTTAATGATTACATTATTTGATTTTTTTCAGGTAAGGAAAGTTTAAATAGAGGGCTTTTCTAAGAGAATTAATGAGAATCGTCCAATGCCTTCTTCATGTTAAACCTCTGATTTAGAAGTGACAGTGCTGATGTGTGTTAAAAAGCTGCTGGAACTGAATGTTCACTTCCGGTTATTGCCACAGCCTTGTTTTTGAATGACAATGTGAGGTGGTGAGGTGGAGAGCACAGAAAGACAATGAGAGCACTAGACTACAAGGGCAAACCCTTTGACAATTAAAACTGACTATTGCTTTCAATGAAAAAACAACTTATTTTTGTTATTCCAATGAAAATAGTGGGAACAGTGTAGGGCCCTCTTTTTTAGGGTCCAAGTTAAAACTCACAGAAACCATTACAGTGGCCTTAAAGTACTGTGGGTCTTGCCTTTAAATAATAAGGTGAAAGATTTCTATTACATAATATCAAATAAGGAGTTCCTCTAGTTGATCTGATGTAGAAGAATGGGAGCAGCATTGTGGTACCACCTGCCTGGGATGTAGGAATATGATAAAAAGTGTGAACAGGTCATTTTGGTCTCCATCAGGGAAGCAGAACTGATGAACAGTTGCACCAGAATGCCCTGTGAAACAGCTAATTTTACTTAAGCCTAGGGGGCAAGATAAACCAGGTAGGAACCATCTCTCATTAGATATTTGAATACTTTTAACACAGTGGGGCTGCAGTCTTAGGCGGAAACTCCAATTGTTACAGTTTTTTTTATCAAGCTTTATGTCAGAAAGATGTCATTTCAGCATGGTTGAGACCACACAACTGACACACATGGGGTACATCGACATGAGACACTAACTACACAGTGATGCTGGTTACTTGCATTAATTTAGTATTTGAATATACAAGTACTACGCTTAATGAGCAGTAATTATGGCACATTAATGAGTGTGTAGACGCACCCACAGTCTGATATACTTAGTGAGGATCTCATTTAACATGGCTTATAATTGTAATGACTTATGGGGGAAAAATTGCAGCATGCAGCTGTTCCCTGTATTGAAGGTAGCTCAGAGTAATGGTGGTGCCCACACTTTGTCCAAATAGTCCAGTTTTTTAGAAAAACTGTGATGGGTGCCTTGCTCCCCCATATAGCTCGCTTCACTGTTTATGTGCCTGCAGGGAAGGCTGGATCTGATTTTGCCATTGCCTCTTTTTCTTAGGGTGACCATATATCCAGGTTTGGCTGGGACAGTCCCACATTCCATAGGCCAGTCTCAGCCGATTGGTCAGAAGTCCTGGGCCAGAGTCCAGAAGGGAGGTAGAGCGGCATGGTACACCAGGCAGGGCAGGGGGGGCACACGATCACCTGAAGATGTCATATCTGCGGTCCCTACATTCCTTGCTTCTTCACAGTGACAGTGGTGCCTGTCCATCCGGCTGCCTGGTGCACCATGCTGCTCCACATCCCCGCCAGATTCCAGCCCTGGGCTTTTAATCAACCAGTCAAGACCGGCCTCCAGAATCCAGGACTGTCTCAGCCAAACCTTAACATATGGTCACCCTTTTTCTTCCTTTGGAATAATGCATATTCTTAGAACACGGAAACCATTTGGGAAAATCCAAGGCTTCACATAAGTGCATCACAATCTTTTGCCAAAATATTCACTGTCCTAGGCCTGGATAAAGGGTGGAAGCCTCTATAGAAGCTCTACATCAATAAGCAGAGCATTTTTATTTTGGAATAAGTAAGGAAATATGTAAAAGACCATCTAATAGTTGATGATTTAAAACAAGATTTATTAGAATAAGAAAACTATATTAAAACTAAATATTCTCTCACTCTGCTTTGCTGCTGAGCTTCTGACAAAACATTTCCCAAGCTACCTATGCTACAGGTTTAAAGAAACATTATAGATGTCCTCAGAAACTGCCAGGCTTTAGGGAGGAAAACAAATTATCAAGCTTAGTCAGTTATCTACATCATACAACCTTTGAGAAAAAAATATCCATGAAGAGAAAATTAACAATTCAAGGTATCTAGACTTTAACCATTTTCTGTAAGACATCCAAAACAGCTTGGGCTGATTCTCAGGGGGAAATCAGAATAGCTACTTTGAGGTAAGAGGTATACCTGTTTAAATACACTTGGCAATAGAACAATTATTTATTTTGGCCAATGTTTTAATTAAGAACAAAACTTAAAAACAATTGTTAATGAGCAATAGGCAGAACCAGAAATTGTATTAAAAGAGAGTGGTTATCAGCAGGGATCCCGGTATTTCTTGATAAAAAATCACAAATTCTCTAATAAAAACTCCAAAATCCATGATTAAAAATGAAAGACTCCTCACTCCTCCCCACAGCACACCCAGCCCTGCTGGTGCCCCTCACTCCTCCCTTCCCACAGCCCCTTGGCCCTGCTCAGGCCCCTTACTCCCTCTCCCACAGTCCCCAGGCTCCGCTCATGTCCCTTACCCCCCCACAACTCCCTGGCCCTACTCATGTCCCTCACTCCCCCACACAACCCCCTGGCCTTGCACATGCTCCTCATCCCCTCCCCCCACAGCCTCTTGGCCCTGCACATGCCCCTCAATCCCCCTACCACAACTGCCCCAACCATCCTCATACCCCTTACTCCTCCCCACAGCCCTGCTGGTGCCCCTTACTCATTCGATGAGCTTTAGTTCAAAGCACCCTGCTGCCATTTTTCGGTGTAGGGGACACTAATACACACTATACTCAGGCACTTCTAATTAGTGCAGCTCGCTAATTAAATCACCCCCCACCCCTCCTGGAGCACATGTAAAAATACCCAAAGTGTCCCAAGTATCCAGTGCATCAAGCAAATTTAGGTATCCATTTTTATCTTTTCATTAAAATATTTTCCCTGCTTTTTCTTCCTAAGTGAGAGTCCTAAGTGAGAGCTATTTTGGCAGCTGATTTTTTTTTTAAACAACCCATATTAAAGTATCATACAAGAAGTTCAGGGAAAATGATAATTAGCTTATATTGTCTCACTCTTACACCTGCAGCCTGGCCATAGTGCTGTGGGAATTTGCTGGGGAATCATAATTCTAAATTAGCCATACTCATGAGCGTAATTAACTAAGAACAGACTTCAGGGAATAAGGAGACTGCTGCTGCTGGCTATGAAATGATTAGTAACTAGTGTAAAGCTGTATGAATAAATACAAAAATGAGAATTAAATACGCTAGATCTGTCTTAGCTCTCCTAACCGTTGATTGTGACTACTGACTATGGGCATGTATGCAGTATGACATAAAGCCAGAACTAACATTATATGCAAAATTTTCTATTCTGCTCACACTGTGGAGACAGTATTGCTTTCTGAGTGACTGTTCATGAGTAAAGTTTTTTGCTTTGATGCTTTCTTTTAAAGGCACATTTTCTTTCCACTGTCTATTTTCTTGTACTTCGTGCTTTCTTATTAGTATTTTAATTGATGCTTAAAAAGGGGGGAATACATTTCTGGTTTAAAAAAATGTTCAGACTAATATGCAGACCCTGAAATCCTGGGACCACACTCAACCTTCACTTCTAATCTCCAAAAACATGTTGATAAGCCTGTCCCCCACTTCTTCCCCTCCCCCATACACAGAGTTATCCTCAGACTTTGGGGTTCAGCATGCTTCAGAATTGTCTTTTCTCAGACAACACTACTTTTGCATTTAGGGAGAGTTTTGCGAGGTTTAGTAACAAAATCTGAAGTAAACATTTCACAAATGATCCAGATAATCACAAGAGACAAACATGCCAGCTTATGTAACAAATGCTGAAAAAGCACTTAGATACCAGGAAACATTGGCGCCCCATTGAGAGAGGTATGACATACATTTCATCCTTGTAAGAATACCTGTCATGTTTGTAGCCCTTTCTAACCAGGCTGTCCTCATTCCTTATTGGTTTCATACATGATACTGCATACTCCTTTCATTCTTTTAAAATCTGCTTTGTTCAAAAAAGTCTTATATTTATTGATGGTAGTTTGACCTTTGTGATACATAGGTCGACGTGCTGGTTCCTTTGCCCAATATGTACCAGTACCTGTAACACAGAAAGTAGCTACTATGTCACTATTTCCATAAAGCAGGGGCACTCTCAGAGGACAGGAGTTTGACTGCAGAATCCCCACCAATAGAAAACACCCTGCACACCAAAAATGCCCATTGGAGTAAAAGGCAAAATTAAAAGCATGAGATATGGTCTGGAAGAAGGACTGCAGTTTATTTTCTTAAAACTTCTTCCAATGACACAGTATTTTAATTACATTAAGTGATAAGAAGGTAAAAAAAAAACAAACCCTCACCATTATTTTAGCAGTATAAATCTCTTTTCTCCTTAGTCTTCAGATTTATTGGCAGTGGCAATAGCTTATAACCACCCCACTTCCAAAGTTCTCCTGTATCATGAATGGGGCTAGCAGTGTCCTGCTCTACATTTAAAAATGGTAAATTCTCAGGTATAGCTTTAAGAAAAGTTGTGTTTCCTGCCCAGCTCCATTGCCAAGCCTGCATGTGTATGTACACAGAGCAATTGTATACATAAGTGAGCCACAAGTCACACAATTATGTGAAATGAAAGAAGGAATATCTATTTGTATGCATTCACCAGATTTTTGGCAGACATTTTGGGGGGACTAATGCATTATATACGTTTCAAATTGTAGCCTCCAAAAAAAACTCAGACCACTAGAAAGACACTATTTTAGATAGGTGTAAGATCAGTAAACAGATTGGAGACAAAATCATACCTGTGCAAACCTTTGTGCTTCCTTATACAGAGTAAAAGAAGTTGTGGGTGATCATCCTTTCCCTAAAGTGCCTGTGTAAATCTGGGCTTCCTGCCAGTTGCTCCCTTATTATACGCTCAATAGCTCACCTTCTGCTGACCTTTTTATTGCATTCTGACTAATCCTTTCCAATTAATTTAAGACTATCTGGGTCTTAAATTTTGGAATGGTAGATTCATTTAAAGCAGAGGTTTCCAAATTGGACTTCACAGACCACCAGGCCACAGTAGATGGTTTGCCCTGGATCTTGTCTACTTTTCAGTTTTAAATTTGATGATAAGTGTGCGTGACTGTATCCATTGTAAACATAGACGGTTGACAGTGATATAACAAGTTTACTGAATGATTAATTCCCAGGGCTTTTCTAGAATAAAAATAGCATACACCCAGATGGGCTGTTGAAATTCCCATCCCCTTCCTCTCAGTGTCATTTAATCAATGTTTTCCCAATTTACCAACAAAAGTCATTATAATCCATTCTGCTCAAGCTCACAGTGGGGATTATGGTTGTTTGTTGTTGTTTTTTGGGGGTGGGTGGAAGCTGTTACTGCCTTTTAAAACAAATAGTTTCAGATTTAAAAGCATCTTTGTAGAAGACCCTATTTGGAGAATATGGGCTCCTTTTCCCACCCTCACCCCTGTTTTTTTTTAAGGCTTACCTGTCTTCTGAAAGGATATTTAGGCCATAAACAGGGACAATCATTGACTCCAAAGGTTCAAATGCATATCCATATGTGTGTCAGGCAGCTGGTGGAAATTCTTTCAGAGAATGCATTTTACAGAAATCAAAGTCACAGATGGACTAGCAGGAGGATGGTTAGGAGCCATACAACCTGGCCCTTCAAAAGTTAATTCAGATCTTGTAATCTCCCAGCAGGAAATTACATTTCTATCACTTGGATCTATGAAGTTAGATTATTTTAAGCTGAATAAACTGCTCAGTGTACACTGTCATTTATATTTAATTTTCTATCATAAATCAAATTTCTATTTTTGGTGAGTTTCATTGTGCTTTGAAAAGCAACAGTTTCAGAGCTATAGTATTAGATGTGTGTTAAATATTAGGCTGGCATCATTTCTTTGTTCCTGTGAAGAATGATAGGAGGGGGGAGGGGGAAATTCACATATTTGATTCAAGTGATAGAAAGTAGTTTTCCAAGAAACAAACTATTTGTGATTTGTTAAGAATTGCTTTATAAATATATTAATAGAACCCACAATATGTTTTGTTAAAGAACCTTGTCACATAATGACCTCTTTTTCTTTCTGATGGAAGAGATCCGTACCAAGTGTAAATTGACATCACACCATCTAAATCATAGCAATTTTCACCACTGAACAGTGGGCCTGTTGTTTTCAGTCCTACATTAGGGGCATCAGACTCTAATTCCTGCCCCAGGAATTGCTTGTGAATTTTGTATTATAGAGGCATTAGACAAAAATTCATAAGCAATGAAGGAAACAGAGACTAGAACCCAAAGATACCCTCACCCAATGCCCTCACCATTGGGCTCCAAGGTTGTGATTCATTTTTTGTTGCTCTCTCTCTGGCCTTAAAAATGTTGCAGCCTTTTCTGTACAATGGCATAAATTTAATAAGAGGAATGGCAAAATTGTCTGTCCAAACCCAGCCTTGCCTACAGTATGGTGGTGATAAGAGCAGTCCTATAGGAAGTGCAAGATGCAGATTTAAATCGATCAAACTAAGGTGGGCATTGAACCCATCTACTTCCTTGGTGACTGTTTTAACCACTAGTCTATTATATAAAAAGTAGGAGTGCTACCAACTCCTTCAGTCAAATTTGAAGATCATCACTGAACTCCCCCCACTTCTCAGTCCTTATTTGGACTTCATTTTGCTGGAGTAAAGAAGTGGATAAAAACTAAGGATGAAACCATTCTTTTACACAACTGGATCATCTGATTTGTTGTTATCCCTCATTTTGCCAGATCTTAAATGTGTGCCCAATCCTTGATGTCTACTTTAATTCCTAATAAATGTGCACTTACTGATATAAAAGCTACATTTGGCTCAGTTATGTGGCTGTACATCTGGAGTTACCACTGCTGAAGTCTAATGAATTACTCTGAATTTGAACTTTGTATTTAAAAAATAGCATAATTTGACCTGAAAGTATTAGCAATCACTTTCCTTTGAATGGAAACTCAATTATACAGGAACAATAAAGTCCTCAACTTAGCATTTACTCAGCCCTTAATCATGGAGAACTCTAATTGACTTTAATAAGCATATTGCTTCAGGATGTTCTGAACAAGAACTGTTTTAAAGAGTTCAGGATTTGACCTATAGATTTTGCTAATGGCAACTACTAATGGCTAACAGGGAGCAGTATTAATAATATAGTCATAAGAAAGCCACAGCCTTCCTTTACTGTTGAGTAGAGTGCTATTGAAGCATTGTTGAAGGCTCTGCTATACTCTGAGGGGGAATCAGTCATTTCATACCTATATGTTACAGGTGATTTTGAATGAACTGATTCACCTTTCTTAGTTTTTCCAATGTTTGAACCAGCCAGAAGCTCTTTGAACATCTGTGACCTTGATCCTTCAGATAGATTCCTTGCTGAATGAGAATTTGTGTTAGAATAGCAGTTCATATATCTGTCCTAGTTTAGATATAAGAAAAGGAGAAGCAAAGTCAGTGAATGCCCTTTACATGGCCCATTTCCTTCCAGCCAATGAGTCTCTATGTCACATAATGAAATGTGACAATGCATTCATTTGTTAAAGATACAGTAAAGCTATTGTACTTAGCCTAATTACACTGACATTATGGATTCACTAACTGCTCCTTTTGTGATTGTAAACTAAAGATAACCATCCTGATATGCTGTACTAGGATTTGTATTTATGGCAAAATCAAGCACTAAGACATGTGACACTCCCTAGAGGCACAGGAATCCAAACATTCATCCATGCTGTATACTCTGTAGTATACTCCAAATTCCTATAATAGTCAACTATCTCTAGGTAAAAGATGCACTCTTGATTCTATCATTTTAATTAGCCAAGCTAGTTTAAAAGCATAATTATGGGCCAATGCTGTTCAATATCTTCATCAGTGACCTAGATGAGGGCATGGAAAGCACTCTGTCCAAATCCACAGATGACACAAAACTATGGAGCAAAGTAAACACACTGATGGGAAGAAACTGAATCCAGGTGGACCTGGACAGGTTAGAGAAGTGGGTGGGGAACAATAGGATGCAGTTCAACAAGGCCAAGTACAAGCTGCTGCACCTAGGGAGAGAGAATCACCAGCACACCTATAGGCTGAGTGATGACATTCTCAGCAGCACAGCGGTGGAAAGAGATCTCGTTGCTGACTCCAAGTTGAATATGAGTTGTCAATGTGATGAAGTAATTAGGAGAGCTAGCCACACTTTGTCATGCATTAGTAGGTGCATCATGAACAGGTCCAGGGAGGTGATGCTTCCCCTCTATTAGGCCCTGGTCAGACAGCAGCTGGGGTACTGCATCCAGTTCTGGGCACCACAGTTCAAGAGGGATGTGGATAACCTTGAGAGGGTCCAGAGGAGGGCCACTCATATGGTTAGAGGCCTGCAGGGAAGGCCCTATGAGGAAAGACTGAGAGACCTGCACCTTTTCAGCCTCCTCGAGAAAGCTGAGGGGGATCTTGTGGCAGTATACAAATTAACCAGGGGGTGCTCTCCCCTACCTTGGGAGTCTTCAAGAGGAGACTGGACCAGCACCTGGCGGGGGTCACATGACCGCAGCACTTTTTCCTGCCACTGGCAGGAGGTCAGACTCAGTGATCCACTGAGATCCCTTCCAACCCTAGCATCTATGAATCTATGAAGGGCATGTGGTAGGGGATAGACTAGCTGAGAGAAAGGAAGGGTAGCAAATTACTAGAGGCCTGTGACTTCTAGGGTCTATAAACCAAGGAGGAGGAGGAGAAAATGTGTGAGAGACATCAGAACTGATAATTCTTATAACGAAATTTTCAGTGTAAGGCAGATACAGATATGAGGCTTTAAAGCTATGACAATTTAATATATATATATTTTTAAAGCTGTTATTGATCAAAGACTGAATCTGCCTTGGGCCTCAGGGAAGATAGTTTGGTGTGAAAAAACTTCCAGTGTTTGGCTCAAATTCAAGGAACTAAAAAGGGTAATCTTAATCACAAAGCAAGTCTACCTGAGAATTACATTGTCCACAAAGACACTTATGAAATTTTAGGCACCCTGCAGTCTGGAAGCATCAGCCTCAAGTTAGCTGCCCAGAATCTCTATACAACACCCAGGTCGAATTCAGATACTAATGAACAAATAAAGTATGCCAACCTAAAGGTGCCATCTGCTCTACTGCATCTGCTTCATGTGTCTGCTTCTACCCCATGGTAAAGCAGAAACTAAACTACGGTAACTTAGTTCTGTTTCATTCAGATTTAGATTGCATTTACCACAGGATGGGAGCAGACCCATGCAAGGTAATAAAAATAACTTTGGGTATAATTTGTCTCTCTCCATAATCTTAGGTGCCCAAGAACTGAATTCACATAAAAAAAAGCAAAAAAACAGGATCTGCCATGACCAATCAGTTGAAAATGCTGAGGAGAAGAGGTATTTTCAGGGATTTAGATACCAAAATTGGGGCTCAAACACAAATTTACACCTGTGAAACCTTGTCAGGAAGTAGGTGCTTAAGTGAGGTCAGCCTTTCCTCACAAAAATCAGAGGAGGGCAAAGAGCCTTTCTCATTCCGAATGGCCGTGCAGGTGGTCTTTCTCTGTTTTATGGAAGACAAAGATTCAAATGCCTGCTCCACCTGGTTTGGAGCAGACCTTAATTTAGATCTCCCATTTCACAAGCTAGTGCTAGTAATCTCAAGACTCACCTGGGATGTGTCTCAGTCTCTCTTGTTTTACTTTATAAAGGAGTTAAGTGCTCATTGGAACAGTGACTAGAACCAGGATAATCCAGTTAAGTACCCTAATTACCAAGCTAAAATCACATTTTTTCTTAATTTCCTGCCTTTTTATGCTCCTGTGAACACCTTTTTAGGTACTAAGCCACACGTTGTAGATGAGAATTGGGGTAGTAAATGCCAGTTAGCAGTAAAGTGTTGACCATTGCAGAACATGAGCTTCCCTTATAAATCTAACCCAATTTGACCTTGAGGCATTAGGAATTCCTGTTCAGTTGCAAGGATCAGACCTTCCATGAGTGGAAAATATACATTCAAACATCAACATATTGTTCTAGCTATCAAAAGGTTGAACTTTGCCTATAGCTAGATCTTCTACTTCAGACCTTCTAAAAATCTATGTTCTTCTTCCCTCTTGCCATTCATACAGACAGCTGTGACATTTTCTATTTAGGTTAGCAGTCTTGAAAAAGGTTGAACTTTGCCTCTTTTGGAGATTTAAAACCTCATACAGAAGTGTGCAAGTATATAAAACCTCATATATTTGCTTGCAAATTCATTCAGCATAGAAGGGTCTAGATATATAAAGAAAAGAACAAGAAAAGAAGTGGTAAATATTCCCTTATCTCTTTTGGCAAAACACTGGTTTACTAGTTACCATCAGCACTCCATTTTTGTGTTCAGTTTATATCCTATATTCAATTAAATGTCCCTTGCCAAATCTTTCATTATACACTATTCAAAACAGGTTTGTTTGGGTTTTTTTGGGTGCAGGGGGAGGAGGTCAGGTAGAAGGAAAAAGAAACCAAAAAGTTCCAATGGGCATTTCATATACAGTAGTCTCTCAAATCCCCTTTAATATAAAATGTATGCCTCTTTCTCAGTAGCCCATATACCAAAATCAGAATGTTCTAACAACTTTTATTCATTTCCTATTAGTACAAATATTGTAGTTTATTTCAAAGCTAAAAACTAGGCCTTGTACAAATAGGGAAGTATTTGGTTCAGATTAGGATTTGGCTGATTTGGAGGACAGTGATTCAGTTCAGAGATTCAGATCACTACCCTGAATCGATTTGGCCAAATCAGCTTCAGAA
>NW_017728886.1:39135169-39244630 GCF_001723895.1 Crocodylus porosus
TGCCCTCCCTGGCTCCATCCCCCATCCAGCTCCAGCCTAGTCCTGGCATTTAAAAAAAAAAAAAAGCCTCACATTCACTGGATGCTGCAGGGGCTATGGGGGTGCTGGGGCCTCCTTCCAGAGCCCCCCCCCATGCAGCCCCCACTCCCCAATCACTGCCCAGCCCCCGCCCTCCAATGGCTGCTCTTCTCAGCCCCAGGAGTCTGGGAATTTAAAAAAAACAGAAAAAAAGCCCCACACTCACAGGCTGCAGCAACGGGGATCAGGGCCTCTGACAGCTCACAGCAGAGCCCCCTCCATGCAGCACAGGGCAGTGGAGGCAGTGGGGATTGTCCCTCATCTTCCTGGCACCTGCATGGCAGCTGCCCCATGGCACGGGTGCAGCGTAGTCAGAAGGGCTCCACGTGCTGTCTGGGAGCTGGGGCTGCTGGGGCTGAGTGGTGCCAGGCTGTGGCTGATGGCTGGAGCTGCTCCAGCTCCCAGACAGTGTGTGGCACCCTGCTGAGCCACACTGCATCCACAAGATGTGATAGCTGTCATGCAGGTGTCAGGTGGGAGAAGGCAATTTCCACTGCCCCCCACTGCCCCATGCTGCACAGAGGTGCTCTGCCACAAGCTCGCAAAGGCCTTAATCTCTGCTGCCAGAGCCGGTGAATACAGGACTTTTTTTTTTTTTTTTTTTTTTTTAAGTGCCAGGAGGCTGGGGCTGGAGGTGTGGAGATCAAGGAGTGGGGGCTCTAGGGGGTGCTCTACCACATGGCCCCAGAGCCCCCACAGCCCCTGCTACAGCCGATGAGTGCAGGGCTTTTTTTTCCCTTTTTTAAGTGCCAGAGGCTGGGGCCAGGTGAGGGATGGGGCCAGGCAGGGCAGCCATGGGGGCTGTTCCCACAGCTTCCCTGGCTGTGCCTTCCTGTGCCCCAGCAGGGGAGCTGTGGGAGCTATGCCATGCTGCTGCTTGCTCAGCCGGCACAGGGGGCGGGGCACAATGCAGGCATGGCTTGCTCCAGGTGGCAGCAGGGCAAAGCCCCTACTCCCCATGCTGCCATGCCTGCATCAGCACTGGGAGTGGAGGCTCTGCCCAGTCACCACTTGCCAGCTGGTGTGAGGGGGTGCAGGATGCGGGCACAGCAACATTGGGAGTGAGGGCTATGCTCTGCTGCCACTTGCCCCCGTGTGCATGCAGTAAGCTATGCATGCATCCTGCCCTGGCAGGGGCAAGTGGCAGCAGGGCAGAGCCCCTGCTCCCAGGACAGCTGCAGCTGCATCCCATGCCCCCCCCAAGTAACGTGCTTCCCACCCCGGCTGGGTTAGTTGTCCCAGCACCAATCTCTCCCTCCCCCACACCTCTTCCCTCCCCCAACCCCAACAGACTTACCAACTAGAGGCAATTGTCAGCTGCCTGTTTAGTCTATGGCCAAATCTCCAAATTGGCCAAATCAATTTGAATGATTTGAATTGATTTGAAGCTTTTACTTGGTCTCCCAGTTCAATTCGGATTTGGAGATTTGGTCCCTGAATCAGGCTAAATCTCCTCTGAATTGAATCAGCTACTGAAGCTTCACACAGTCCTACTAAATACCAAATCACAACCAGAGTGAAGCCCCAAATAATTTTTAAAAATCCCTTAACTTCTGTCATTTTAATAAGATAAGATATTGTTCACTTCCTTTCCTAAACTATTAACTAGAATTACTGTGCACAGTTGAACTGATACCTTGTTTTTCCTGCAGAAGAAAAATCTGTACAGCCTGGATAGGAGAAGTGGTTAAAATATGCAAATCTTTTTTGGAAGAAATATATTACACAATACAAGATCATAGGATTATAGGAGAGGAGAACTGAAAGAGATATCATGAGGTCACCTAGTCTAGCCCCCTGCTCAAGGCAGAATCATCCCTGAGTAAACCATCCCAAATCTATGTAACTTATTCTTGAAAACTTTCAAGGATGGAGATTCCACAATTTCTCTAAGTAGTCTGTTCCAATGCTTAACCACCCTTACAGTCATAAAATTCCTCCAACCTAAATTGTCTCTGCTGAATCTTGAGGCAACTGCTTGTACTCCTGTTCCCTACTGTCATGGGGAAAAGTTAATTTCCATCCTTTCTATAAGTACCCTTCAGGTATTTGAAGACTGTTATCAAATCTCTCCCTCAGTCTTCTCTTCTCCAGGTTAAATAGCCCTGTTTCGTTCAGCCTTTCCTCAAGCCTTGCCTCCCCAGCCCCTAATCATTTTTGTTGCTCTGTGTGGGATTGTTTCCAAACTGTCCACATCCTTCTTGAAGTGTGGGACCCAAAACTGCACATGGTACTCCACTTGAGGCCTCAACGGTGCTGAATAAAGCAGCAGAATCACCCCCATTGGTTTTTAAGTGATACTCCTTTTAATACAAGCCAGTATTCTGGTGGTTTTTTATTTGCAACAGGAGTGCACTGTTTGCTCATATTCAGCTTATAGTCTGGTCCTTGTCTGCAGTAGTGTAGCCTAGCCAGCCATTCCCTGGTTTGTATTTGTGCATGCAGTAGCTCCATCTGAAGTACAGGAGTTGGCAGTCATCCTTGTTGAGCTCATCTGATTGATTGTAGACCATTTCTCCAGTCTATCCAGGTCATTCTGTATCTTAGTCCTACCCTCAATACTGTTTGCAAATCCACCTAACTTTGTGTCTTCTGAAAATTTCCTAAGCATGTACTTAATCCCATCATCCGATTTTAATGAAGACATTAAACTATACTGGACCCAAGACAGACCTCTAGGTAGCCCCACTTGATAACTTCACCAACTAGACTTTGAGTCATTGAGGTCTACTTGTTGAGTATGGTGATCTAACTGATTACATATCTACCTTATGGTACTTTATTCTAGTCTGTATTTTCTTATCTCATTAACAAGAATATTGTGAGACAGCTTTGCTAAAGTCAAGGTATACCACATCCACTCCTCTTCCCCCAGTCACAGAGGGGGAAGGAAGTCATAGAAGGAAATCATGTTGGTTAGGCCTGACTTGCTTTTGGTAAAACCATGCTGACTGTTCCTAATCATCTTGTTCTCCTCTAGGTTCTTGACACCAGATTTCTTGAGGATCTGCTTCATGATCTTTCCAAGTATTGAGGTTAGGCAGACTGGTCTGTAATTCTGCAGATTCTACTTCTCCCCTTGCTTAAAGATGGGTACTGTATTTGCCCTTTTCCATGCATTTGGGACCTCACCCAACCTCCACAAGTTCTCAATATCTCAGAAATTACCCCAGCCAGCACCTTTAGCACACTGTGGTGCATCCCATCCAGCCCTGCAACTTGAACACACCCAGCTTCTCTAAGGAACGCTTACCCTGGTCTTCTACTATTCTAGATTGATTGTCTCCTTCCCTATCTTTGCTGTGAACTGAACTCATCATGTGGTAGCTTTCCCTATTTGTGAAGACAGAAATAAAATGGAATTAAATACTTCAGTCTTCTCTGTATAATCCATATCTAGGTTGCCTTCCACATTGTGTAAAGGACCTATGGTTTCTCTAGTTTTCCTCTTACTCTTCATATACCTGTAGAATCCCTTTTTGGGCTAGGGACAGAAATTACACACAAACTGGTAGAAGTGATCAGAAATCAGTTCAGATCTATAACACAACAGAAATTCAGTGCACATAAACCACTTTCAAAATGGCCAAAATCAATTTAACATAAACCTTGATGGATGTAGTATCAGACTTAACTGATTTAGGTTAGATCTGTTTATTAAACTTCTGTCCCAGATTCCCGCCAGATTCAAGTTAACTCACATTCCCCCAGCATCCCAGGATGCCTTGCACCTCCCTGGGAAACTGCCCTCACCAAGGTTACTGGGTTAGCCTTGGTACAAGCTTTCTGCTCCAACCAAGCAGGGAGGTGTACTCTAGCATCCCCTGACTTCTGGCCTGGGTAACAGCAAGCATGTGGCTGCTTGAATCAGAAGGGAATGCATGTTCACTTGCTTATCAGTTCAGTCTACACAGCTTAGACTAACCTGTGAAAATTGAACCAATTCAGCCGTGGGCTTTTTGACTGTCTGTACAGTACTTACTTTTGTATATGAGGGGCCATGGTGGGCATAGAGGGGTGGGTATAGGTTTGTGGGGGGCTATGGGTGTGGGGTGAGGGAGCATGTGAGTGTGTGTATGAATATTTGGGGTGTGGATGTGTATGGAATTTGTGGGGAACGATGTGTAGGGGGGTGGCTGGGATGCATGAGGGGGTGTGGTTCTGGGTGCCTGCATGTATGGCAGTGCAAGGGGGGGTGCATGTGTATGGTGGGGTGTGCGTGTGGGACTTGCCCTATGAACAGACATACATACACACACTGTCTCTCCCTCCCTACCTCATTGCGCGCGTGCACACACACACACTGCCCTCTGACCTCCCATTCCTGATCCTGGGGTACTGGCAGTGATGCAACCAGGAGTCACATGGTGCTGCAGCAGCCAGCTGGCATGCAGGAAAGCAGTGAAACCTGTGGCAGGCAGAGGCTTCTTGTTGGGGGGGCAGAGGTGAAAGGGGCCTGGGGGCAGGGTGGGGCCAAGCTGGCCTTGCTACTGAGTCTTGATGGCTTTCCTTGGGTTCTACAACTCCTGGATTCTGTCATCTTTGACAGGCAGCCAGGAGCAGATAAATATAAATTTTCTAAATTTTTTAGGGGCTCTTCTGGCCAGACAGAATGGACTAGTGGTCTGAATTTGGCCCATGGGCCGTATTTTGCCTGCCCTTCCTGTAGCAGATGCCCACCATAAATTCTCTACTGGTGATCTCCCCTCAAACTTTTACCCAGAGGATTTCAACAGGCCTGCCTTCTACTTTTACTGTATCTCAGAACATGCGTACATATATGGCAACATCTTGTCTATCCTCCTTGAACAAACTAAACCCATCTATGACCATACTCCAGTCAAATGAATTATCCTACAAGCACCCGTAATCCTAATTCCGTGCTTGTACTAGGATTTCCAGTTCTTCCTCTTTGGTTCCCATGCTTCTCACATTACTGTCTAAACATTTCAGGTATGTAACTGACTGTCTTATCCTCTCCCTGAGAACACTGCTAAGGCTTCCATTATTGCTTTCCCTTACCGTGTTTTTATCCAGGTCCCCAGGCTCCTTACTTACTTTTGGGCTTTTCTCTTCATCCCCCTGGTGAACATAGTTTAAAGAGGTAGTTATTACCTTTATTATTAATAAACGACAGTAAATAGCATGATTATATCAACTCCAGAAAAAAAGCTATGTTTTTAGTTTAACTTTTCTTATGTCTAGGACACATTTTAAATGTGTGCCTTCCATTCTATTTTCATTCAGCTTTTGCTCTAAGGACAGTGTACAATTCCATTCTTTCAGGAATGAGTCATAAACAAATTTCACTTGATAACCAGGCTTTTTATGGTGCTTACATCCTTATGTATCTTTTGTACTCATGCATTTTGCACTCTAGCCTGACAGCCATGTCCATCTTACATCTCACTTTTGAACTAAGTTTCCTTTGTGGTGCATGAATAAAACACTAGCTAGTTTCATTATCATACAGTCTGCACATAATACAATTCTTATTTAACAGAAGATACCAACACTAAACTCTTCTTTGGAAACACTTTTAGAAACTTTTCAGTTTAAAAAATAGCCTGTCAAACTGTGTCACCAAAACTGTGAAGGATGGAAGCATCTAAATTTAACTGTTATAATATGGGAATTTGAAAGAGCCCCAATCTATGTACAAAAGCCATATATAATGATATAACTTATAATTATTACCCCTAGATCCCTTTCATTTGTGGTGCTAGTCAGTTTGGTGCTACCAAGCCTGTAGGTGTGTTGGCGGTTGCTCATCCCAAGGTGGAGCACTTTACATTTCTCAATGTTGAGCTTCATAAAATTCTGATCTGCCCAACCTGCTACCCTGTCTAGATCTGCCTGTAACTATAGCCTATCTTCAAGCATGAACATGCTTCCCCATAAATTGGTGTCATCCACAGACTTGGCCAGTGGGCTCTTCACCCCCACATCCAAATCATTAATAAAGATGTTGAAAAGCACCAACCCCTGTAAGACACAGCTGCCCACTTCTCACCAGGATGACACCAATCCATTCACTACGACTCTCTGGGCCTATCCTGCAGCCAGTTTCTCACCCACCTGACTGTCTCAGAGTTAAGCCCACAATCCTTCAATTTTCTTGTGAGGACATCATGGGATACTAGATCAAAGGCCTTTTGGAAGTCAAGGTATACAATGTCAACCTGCTCTCTCATGTCCAGGTGATGAGTTACCTGGTCATAGATAGAAGGAGATAAGGTCGGTAAGGCAAGACCTGCCTGTGATGAAGCCATGCTGGCTGTCATTTGGAATCTTACCTTCTGCAAGCGTATCACAGATAGACTCCTTGATGAACTTTTCTAGGATTTTCCCTAAGATGGAAGTTAGGCTGAAGAAGGCCTTCCTGTTGCTAGTCTAAATTTGATCACTACTGTAGCCTTTCTTATTGGTTCACTGCAAATACAGACTGTTGTAGAATAGTCCTCCTTGGGACCTGCCCCAAACTTCCATTGTTTATAAGCCTTTTTCTTCTTTCTTAAGAGGACTATCATTTCCCTGTTTAGCCAAGAGGGCTTTCCCGCCTGTCTGTTATCTTCTCTTTGCGTGGAAATAGACTTCCTTTGTGCTTCATGTTAAATATGCTACATGAACAGTCTCGTGTCAAATTATTGAACTTGTACCTATTTCATGGTGTAGACAGATGATCAGATTAAAAGGGGGAATGCTTTATCACTTGTCAGTTGCCCCACAGTTACTGTTTTGTGTGTCCACTGTGTCCCATGGCAAATAAAAGCTTACCACAGTAATTTAGCAGTTATTTCATTCATGAATAAACTTATGCTGGCTTGGCTTCTATTAGCTAGAATGGGTACACAAAATAGCCACTTTTAATCAGCTATGGATTATTTAACATAAAATCAACCCATATTTTAACTCAATATAATTTCTTCACTTGTTCACATTTGAATTACATGGGCAAACTCCCCTTCTGTTGATATCCACTAGATTTTTGTGTTGGGTCCCAGTCTACAAGACCCAGTATGCTTTGAATCTGTGGAATCTGGAAGCATGGTCCTTGACTTGGGCCCCTAAGTACAATTTTGGTACATTTGCATCTCCTCCTGACCACACCAGGGAAAAGATTCTTGTAGCCACTCTTACAGAAGCATTCTTCAGCAATCAGTAAAAATGCCTGAAACAAAAGACTTAGGTGCACAACTGGAACCCTGTCCTAACAGCTTGGACTTACAATTGGATCTTGAATTAGTTCTGACCTCTCAGCTTCCCCCATGTGCCCTCCCTCAGAATACCACAAATGTTGACAAAGTGTAGGATAGCACATAACAGATGTCAGCATGCATACACATAACAATCCAAGACATATACCAATCCAGACAAAAATTGATTCTACATGCATCTCATAACATCCACACTGCTCTGGAGCATTCTTTTGTCTCTTGTCAGGTCCTCTGGGATGGTACACCATTCTTCTATCAGCCAATTATGGCTCAAAATAAAAAACAGGGCCTTTCATCTTAGGACACGTCTTTCCCTCACCTGTCCAGGACTCCCATAGTTATGTCTATGAGGCCTCCTCCTCTGTTCCTGCTGTCCACTGTCTTTAATCTCCTCTTTTGTCACCTCTTTTCTTTTGTTCTATTTAGAAAATTTCCATTCCACAGACACCCCTCCTGAAAGCAGGGAAAAAAGATTCTCCTAGATCCAGCCATCTCCTTAGCATAACTATTATTGTTCAAAGGCATTTTTAAAGTTAAAAGCTTTCCTATTCTGTTGGATACATATAATATTCTTGTGAGAAAAGGTATTTACACATTGCCATACAATTTTATAGAAATAGCTTTATAACATTAGCCAGAATTTGAGCAGTGTATGATAGACTCCCCCATTGTTACAATTAAGGCAGTGATTTATGTATACAAAGAAACAGAAATTTCTCAAACATCTT
Organism: Crocodylus porosus; assembly: GCF_001723895.1. Lineage (NCBI taxonomy): Eukaryota > Metazoa > Chordata > Crocodylia > Crocodylidae > Crocodylus > Crocodylus porosus. The sequence goes on from NW_017728886.1 coordinate 39,143,193, forward strand.
CAAATGACAAGGGTGCCATTCTCCTGCTGAAGCATTTTAAAATTGACTTCAGTGGCAACATAGTTGGACTGCCTGGGAAATGACAGTCAGCAAGCACTGGTCCAGTTTCAGGCTGTTTTAGCCAGTTTTTTCCTTAACTATAAAAAATCTGTAGCCAACTAGAAACCAGGATTCCTCCTACACCAGCTCCCATGCTGTCTAACCAAGGCAACCCCATAGCTTTCAGAAGCTCTCTTAAGTCTCCTAGCCATGCCCCATCCTAATGAGTAAATTTACCTGTTGGCCAGCCTGACCCAGAACAAGACCTGGTGCCCTCTGGTTTTTTTCAGCCCAACAGAGGCAGACAACCCAGTCACAGGTAGCTTCTTTTAGCTGTAGCAGGATACTAGAGATTTAGGATTTCCCATTTCCCGGGTTCTCCATCCAGATAAATTAAACCGATTAAAATATAAAATACGCATAATTTTATGTTGCTATTTTTGTGGACAACTAGTTTCATAGTTTCATAGTTATAGTCTCAGGATTTTAAACAGCCATACATGGAAATCTGAGTTTATACCACAAAGGTAACAATACCATTCTTTATAGTTATGTGGATACTATATTATGGCATCAACCTTCAAAAATAGAACGTAATATTTTAACTGGTTTGAAAAACTGGAATCTATTTCTCTATTTATACATACAATGTGCAGTGGTATATAAAACTACAGTGTCATGTACTGTTAATATTAATTACTTATGTAGCGACATAGATACGCATAGTTCTCTACAGGTAAATAAAAAATGACAGCTCCTTACCTGAAGGAGCCTGCAATCTAAATTAGACATTACAGAGTAAGAGAGGACATTAAACAAAGGGAGCAAATGGGAGAACATTGAACACAAAGGTTACGTAATTGCAAATAATTCGTTCTGTTAGGTACATGCCCTGTTGATTCCCATTTAGCTTTTGTTTAAAATTAATAAATTAGATATATTAAAGTGCAGAGACAGTGTGTGGAATGAATGCCAATCAGAAGTTATTTTTTAGGAAGAAATTGAAGGATGTTTTATCCACGTGGCCAGAGGAGCTGATCAAGCATGTCAGGGCCATTCCTTAGCCTGGCATCAATTGTCATAGTTCTACAATGGAGGATCTGCCATATTGTGTTCCATGTGATTGGCAGGGTCTGATGCTGCTATTTTTTTAAAGCAGAGTATTAGTTTTATTTGATAACACGGTTGGAAAATGTTCATCTCTGTGAAAAAGACACAAACATGATTACTGTTGTAATTATCCATAGAGATACGATATTATATTATTTGCATAATTAATTTTATGTACAGATGCATCAAAGACAATTTAGTATGAAACATTTTATTGGGTTCTGTCAATAGCGATGAAAATAGTTTCATTTCATTTCATTATCGTTCAAAAATACTCCTGAGGGTGCTATTTCTAAGTTCTGTTGTGGGAACCAATTGTGCTATTAGCAAAAACAAAATCCTGTATTGTTTTTAGCAGCAATATTCAATTTTTATTATGATTATGTCCTGGGAGTTGTATGCAGATGTCTACTTTGCGATGGAAGAGATAAGTCAAATGACACATACATCTTTAGAAGTAAAGCCTGAAAACATGTTCAGTGTCATGTTTGATATGACACACAGTTTATTAATGTTTCCAATCTCATGGCATAGTTTTGATTTCATTAACAATCAATTAGGATTTGACTTTTTTTTACCCATTGTCTTGTATAGTTAGGATGTAAAATGAAAATAAAATATTGCTTTAGAAAAACTACCACTTTTTATCACCCTGGGAAATATTTAAAACATTTGCATTTATTTTTATTTTATTTAAAACAAATGCATTTACTTTTATTAATGAAATGCTAACATTAAGAAATCAGGTACTCAGAAGTTATCAAGACAATGCAACAGTTAAAGAACCAAATTTATGTCTGTTGTAATTTTCTGAATTTCAGTGGAGGTAACTGAATCTGAATTAATGAAACTGCAACTGATGTTTCCATCAGAATGTTAATTCAGCCTCTCCTTATACATATTAAATTGCATTGATTAAATCAGTAGCACATAAAAGTTTACATGCAATAAGAAAAACAGGATAAATATGATAGATGTGCAGTGTTAGCAACTGAACATCACAACAGACACTGACTAGAAGTATGGTCAGTTAGATTTGAGAGAATTCTTGCTGCAGATGTGGTAGAATTCTTTTTTTTTATATCTGGGCATTTACAAACTAAGCTTCTTTGCAGAATGACTCCCTCTAACAAGAATAATTTCTTAGCAACTGTTGACAGGATATCTTTGCAACCAAGAATAAGACCTGCTGTCAAATACATGCCCTGAAAGAGTGTTACCAGTTTAATTAACACAGGGTTTTGTTTGCTTGTTTGCCCTTTTTAAAAAAATAAACATTCTTATGTACTATTCACAATTTCACTTTACAATCTGTTGAAGTAATAACCTTTTGAACAATTAAGACAGCTACATCAGCCCGTTTCATTTTCCTTGGATTCCTTTGAATACATTGGCAGTGCTGAATTCTCATTTTGTAAGGTCATTTAAATGTCGTCTTCTACGAGATTAATTGTTTATTAATTTTAAAATTAGTCCATTTATGGGAACGTCTAATTCTTGTCATGTTAGATAATATGCTTATGATTAGATGGTTACAAGGCCTGTGCAAAGTGGCAAGTATTTGCTTCGGATTCGGCTAATTCGGGGGACAGTGATTTGATTTGGTGATTCAAATCACTGTCCTGAATCAATCTGGCTGAATCCGATTCAGAGATTCACCTGCTGCCGAACCAGCCAAATCACTGAATCACACAGGCCCCATCCCCCACCTATTCTCCCAGCCCCGCCTGGCCCCAGCTCCTGGCTCTTTGGGAAAAAGAAAGCTTGAACTCGCTCCTGCCAGGCCGGAGGGTGGGGGGGGCGGTCCCTGTTGCTCCCCACTGACCCACGCTCCATGGGAGACTCTACCACGAATTAGCCGAATCAATTGGGAGAGCTTCAAATCAATTCAGACCTTTTAATTGGTCCCCCAATTTGATTTCGATTTGGAGATTCAGCCGCTGAATCAAGCTGAATCTTCTCCGAATCAAATCACCATCTGCAGCTTCACACAGCCCTAATGATTACAGAGAACTCCCCTCCTGCTTTTTTATCCTTGATTATTCTGATTTAGAAAAGCGCTGAAGCACATATTTAACTGCAAACACACGCACACATTATCCCATTGAATTCTAAGTGCTTTCCTAAACTGTCAGTAAAGTAGGTCAGGTTAAAAATCCTCCAAATCAATCCAAACCAAAGCCAAAATACAAATCATGATAGAGATATAGACAAACATTTTTTATTTTGAAACTAATATTTCTGAAACACTAATTCTGAAACTTTAATACCTTCTTTACTTCAGACTTCGCAAATAAAGTCAGTTTCTAGATAATGATTACAGTTGGCTAAGATACAGAAGAACAGTCTTGAGTAGTAGAAAAACAGGTTAGGGATTACTTCAAGAAACTAAATGCTTCCAAGTTGGCTGGGCAGGATGGGATACACTTGAGAGTAATGAAGGAATTGTCTGAAATAATTGGTAGCCTCTTTGAGAACTCTTGTGGTTGGGGGGGGGTGTCAAGTGAGGTCCCACTTGATTGGAAAAAGTCAAATATAGGGTAAAAGAGAGAGGGAAGAGGACCCAGGGGAACTATAGACCAGTCAATCTGACATTGATAATCTGGAAAGATCATGGAAGAGGTCCTCAAGGAATCTATTTTGCAGCATCTAAAGGAGAAGAACTTGATCAGGAACAGCCTGCATGGATACACCAAGAGCATGGGGGGTGCCAGGTATCTAAAATGCTGGTTGCCTGAGGAGCGCGGGTTTCCAGATGGATGTGGAGCAGGGTGGGTGGAGGAGGGGAGAGCAGTGGCGGTGGTGGCCGAACACAGAGCAGGGTGTGGGGGCTAGTGGTGGCTGCACAAGGAGCAATGACAGCACAGGTTGGTAGGTGGCAGCAGTGGCAATGTGCAAGCTTTCCCTCCCCTGTGTACAGTTGGCCAGACAGCAATTACGGTTAGTAAAGTGTGCCACATAGTAGAATGCCAAATAACAGGGATTTTACTGTATGTGAAACAACAAAGGAAACGTCAGGTATTAAATGTGTAGATACCATGTTGATGGATGTTGAGGGAAAATTTAGGCCTAGAATTACTTCCAAAATTAAACTATTTTTTTCCCTATTTCAACTCTTGATCTTCAGTGTCAGAAATTTAAAGCCTCAAATGTCATCTTATACCAGAGGGAGCAGGACTGCAGGAGAATAAAGAAAAAAGGTGAAAACAGGTTCAACTGAGCAAGAGAGATGTGATCTCTCCCAGCTCATTTGGAAAAACAGATTGTTTTAATTGCATATCTGACACATCTTTTGTGAGTACATGAAACTATAGGCCCAAAGAATTTTTTTCAGGTTGGCCTTTAGGGGTTCATTCAGATCTTTGCTTAACAGTTCACTGAAGCTGTAATTGAAACATTTAATTTGGTATTACATAAAAATACATTTTATCACACTACCAGCAAATATTAAACATTATATATTACAAGGAGAAAAAAATGATTTTGTGAAAAATTGATTTTTGCTTCAGAGGTGCCAGAAGGCACCTAATTAACAAAATGCATACTGCATGCACGCAGTAAGTCACTTCTGATTATATACTCGGATTGTTGGTCTGAAAGGCTAGGATATTTATTCAATATTTGTAATTCTCTTTTAAGGAAAACCCTGGGAAGGTTTATGTATCAATACATATATAAAAATATGGCATGCTTTTTTATATAGGAAATGCAGATGTAAAATTCGTACAGTGGAAATCAAGGACAACTGTAACATAAATCAAGGACAGACTGAAGTAAGATTCAGCTATGCAATTTCCCTTTTATTTATTTTTTTAATAAAAATGACTTTTGAAGGAATGCTCAGTTATGTCTGACATTTCTACTGATGAATGCCAGTGTTCAATGGGGCATACTAATAGGGAAAACTGGGACAAATTGAATGTCTTGAAGTAAAATGAGGGTCATTTTAAAGATATGCATAGAGGAGTCTTAGCCACTAATATATGCAGCCTGCATAACCCTGGGCTGGGAAGAAAGTAAAGAGTTATATGTCTGTGAAAGAAGTATCTGTAGAAATCAAGCCCCGCTCTTGCATGAAATCTTCCTGCTGCTTCCGTTCTCCCTCAAAATTGCTACACAAAGTCAATTGCTGCTCTTAAGTCCCCATGGCATTTTAGTTCTCCAAATAAAACAGTCTGTTAGGAACCCAAGAATAAAACAAACAGCAAAAGTGTAAAGGCCCCAAGAGTTCCACAAGTCATCTGGATAAAGGAGTGTGCGTGCATATGAGAAAAGCCATCATTTGAAGATCCCGACATGTGAAGGGACCCATCAAACATCAAGGAAACTAGACAAGGAAAGAGGACCTAAAGTCAGATAGTAGAAATAACCCTGGAGAGACAGCTGTAATGGCAGATGAACAGCAGATTAATTTGAATAAAAACTATTGCCAGAGTTCCTTTCCCAAAAAACACTTTATAAGGGGTCCTATTATTTCAGGGGAAAATATTATTTTAAAAGATATCAGAGTTATTCCATGTATGTGAACTGCTACAGTGTTTTTTGTTTGTTTCTGTTTTTGTTTTTTTAATTATTACTCTAAAGATAAATGGATATATTTTCTGTAGTGTTGAATTTATTAAAGTTTGAAAAATGAGGGATGAATTCCCTGTACATTTTAATAAATTGAATAAAATCAAAATAATTGAGTAAGTATAATGAATCAGTGGATCCATCTACCTGAGATGCTGACTTCACAGTAGGCGAATAATATTGCACAGTAGCATCTTAAAGCACCAACAGTGCTAATATGTTGCTGGACATTATATTAGGCTACTGCGCAGTAGCATCACTTAAAAGGTATTCACCAGGGCTACTGCGCAGTAACTCCAGATCCTGTGCATTTATTATACAAGTACTAAATTAATGCACAGTCACTACTGCGCAGTAGCGTCTCATGTAGACATGCCCAGTGTTCAAGAATACAGAGACTGGGCTTGATACTGCTCCTTCTGAAGTCAGTAGCAAACTATCATTGAATTCATGAGAAGGAAGCTTAAGCCAATATTACAGCTCAAACAAAAATAGCACATCTATTCAAGAGCACAGAAAGTAAAAAAACACTAGAAATATGAGATGAAAAAAAGTAATCATTGAATTATTGAGGACTTTGCATTTATGCAATAAATATTTCAAAATTCATGGCATTCCATCTGATATTCCATCTGATATTCCTTAACAGAAGAAAGATAAGTCAAATGTCAAACTTTCCTGTAAAGGAAACATTATGGAAAATGTTGATTTGGAACTATGCACATCTGTTTTACATAACACAACATAAATAAAGAAACATAGCATACTTTTTTATTAAGTTGAAACAAAAAAATGTAGTCTAAATAATTTTTTTACCATAGTGAAAAAAAAGCATTTTGACTCTTGCTACAAACCTACAACATTTTGCAGTGTTCATAGAATATCATGCATAGATATTTTTCTGAATTAGATTTACTAATATAGTGTTCGGTCTCTATTGCTAACTAATGTTAAGCTATGATTTATCGCTTTTATGTCTGCGTGAACTACAATGTGTGATGTGAATGTTTTTTTCTTTTTTTCTAAAACACTGATATTAGTCAGTTAAGTGAGTGCTGATTAGTAGTTAGGGCTATTTGCACTTAAGTGAAATAATGCCTGGCTGGCTGAGAATTTGCATTTGTTATGGCTACATGTACTGGTCACACAAATGGGTAGTACATGATCCCAGTCCCATACACAAACAAACAAACAGCAGAGGTTTATATTTGAGGAAATAAGGTTGGGTATTTAAGACATGACTTGAGAGGCAAATAGTTGTCTAAGGAACCTTGGATGTTTGCCATTGTACATCCTTTGGGAATCATTGGGGTAGACCCTACAGCTGCATTTTAGGGTCAAATTACAGAGTGAGACCATACTGAGGTCTCAGAGTTTTTGGTTTTGTTTTATATCTTTTCCTATATCTTTTATATCTTTTCCTTTTCTTCATAACTTTTTCTGCCTATAAATGGTTGCAGAGGGGAAAGTATTCTCAATCCATCAGTATAGAAATTACACCTAATTTTATCCAGAATGTTTGCATTGTTTGTGAGAGCAGTTATGAAATGCTGCTGTAGTTGTGATCTGCACTGATGGCTCATAGACTTGACACTTAGCAGAACAGTATATTTTATTGGGACACATAGCAATCACGTCTCAGTGAGACTTGGAGATATTTCTACTTGGAAACTGGGATGGAGAACAGTTCTATAGGATAGCACAAATGAAGTTTGTGGTCAATATTATAGTTTTATTGTGTATATGTATCAACCCACAACATGCGAACCCTACCCATGAGAGCTTACCACCTCATATAAGCAATGTAACAAAGAAAGGTAGGTACAATTTTGTATAATTTTAATCTATGCAATATTTATAGTATTTTAATATACTATATTACTAAAATACTCTATGGCTCCTGGTCCTGGCTGTGTTTTTGTGGGATACTTTCTTGGAGGCAGCACTAAATAGGAGGAACTTGAGCAAAGAATTGAAAGAGAAGCTAGAGATCTCAGGAATAAATTAAAGGAGGGCATTCTTTTGGCAAGGGAAGCAAGGAAGTTGTTCAGGGTGGGAATCTGACCCCTAGAATATGTTAGTTAAATACTGTATTGAAATATGCTGGTATGTGTGACACACCCTGGGAATAGACTGTAAACTCACATTGATCTAAAAATTCAAAAGGCTGGCAAAAGTGTCAAAGAAATCAGTGGCACTACTCAAATGTGAGACTGGAAGTGGAAACTGTCAAGCATCTAAGTCCGCTAGGAAGATGGAACTATTTTTAACAAAAAAGTGCATTCAATATTGAAGAACTTACCAGAAAAAAATCTGACCCTGGCCAGATCAAACTGTCAAATCTTTTGTGCCCAACTCATGTCAAGATAATAGATCAAGATAAAGTAGGCTGAGAATGTAAAACTCCATTTAAAAAAGTATTGTCAGCTTCTGACAGTCTCCAGCATTTAGACTTTTATTCTTGTAGACTGAGAGTCTCTTAAGATACTCTAGAAGTGTAGCAGTCCTTAAAATGGGCAGAAATAAGAGCAGTGGGAGGGGGCTTCTATTTTTACACGGAAGTCAGGATCTAATTGTTTTTTTGTTTGATAAAAGGGTATTAAAAGTAATGTTTTTGTATCTTTAAGTGGAAAACAGTAATCTCCAAAAAGAATAACAGTCAATCAACATTATCTGGTAAAAGTAATAGTTAAAAATTCATATATTTTAATATTAACATTACTAAGAATGTTAATATTACTTAGTAATATTACCATTACTAAGAAACACTTGTGTACAGTACTATATAGAACTAGAAATAGTCTGTGGTTATGCCAGTGTTGTAGATAGAGGCAGGATAAGTTCCATACTTCTACTTGTTTTTCCCATGTTTATACATGCAAGGACTACATTAGCCCTGTTTGTCACAGAACTGCACAGACAGCTTACATTGAATTCTTTATCTAGAATACAGAAAGGACATCCTCAGTTGAAGTCCAAGTCCCTTTTATTGCAGACAGCTGTATTATATCACCCATTTTATAAACTGGTCCGCCTTAAAAGCAGGCAAATATTTTGCCCCCGGTACATTTATTGTAGCCTGATCTAGATCACACTTTTGTAGTGGTTAAAAACCACATTCTAATTTCCAGCCAAGATTTATTACTGTCCAGTTTCTACCCATACATTCTTCTACTTTCTTTAGGTTATATAGCTCTTTTCATTTCATGGCACTTCTCCTGCTGATGAATGCATTTGTAGTGAACAATCAGACCTACTCCCAGCCTTTATTTTCCTAGGGTAAGCAAGCTAAGCTTCTCATAAAATAGGCTTTCAATTTCCATAATCATCTTAGTAGCTGGTCCTTGCACTTGTTCCAGTTTCAGTTCATCTTCTCTTTTCTCATCTGTTCTGAGTGATCTTAGCTGCACTGAGTATTCCAGGTAAGGTTGCACTACTGTCTTGTACAAGAGAATTAATACTTCTCTAAGATCTACTTACCATACTGTATGATAAGCAGAAGAGCAAGTGATGGGCTCCCACTTTATAGCAGAGATTCTTGTGATTTGTGTGACCTTACACTATTTTGCAACTCATTTTCATCCTTTTCTGCAGCCTCCCAACTTTAATCGGTAAATGTCATTAGTCCATTCCCATTGTTTTGCCCAGAACAAAATTTTTCAGTCAATATGATGATCCCAAAACTGTTCCTTGGAAAGCTGTACCTGTCCACAGCCCATAAGTTCCCCTTTCAACACAGGTCATTGTCTCCCTTTACAAGCTCTTTGCCCACCTTAAAATCCTTGGACTAATTCCCATCTTCTCCAGATAAATGGTAATTTCCATAATTATTCAAGTTCTTGTGATTCTTAAAAGCATGTGACTCTAGCAAAATAACAGTGTATTTGATGTAAAATACCTCACTTCCATCCTCCTTTCCTTTTCTATTCTTACAGAACAAGTTCTAACCATCAGTTTTGTAACTACATAGCAATACAACTGTAGAGAAGATGATTCTACACAGGAACTTTCTGAGACATCATAGCTGGTATTTTCTATAGCAACGAGCTGTCAAAAACCTTTTCTGTCAACAAAATAAGAGGGCAACATTACTTTAGTCAAAAATATTCTCTTGCTGCATTTAAACTGCTGAGCTTCTTCAGAACTGCTGTTCATAATTGCTGATTTGATGGACACTTGAAGTGTCACTGCTGAACCTGTATTTATTTCTTGTTTCCCTTCTCTTATTGATTCTGTTACTGATGCCAGTGGGAGCTGAGTACACAGAGCACCTTGCAGCAAGAATTTCAAAATCTGTAGATTGTAGAGACTACAAAACAATTAAATATACACAATTATAGCACCTGAGAAAGTCCAACAGCAATCCAACATTTTAATTTATCCAAATCCCTGGCTACAAATACACCACACAATAGACCACTCTCCCTCCAAAGTTGTGGAGCACAAATAGGGATGTTGGTTCTAGAAGATGAAAGAAGTATTGACTATACTATGAGCTAATACTAATAAAAGAATATTGGATGAAGGAGTGTGGTCAAACAATGAAGAAGTCAGCACTGTAGTGATGTTGTAGCCATGTGGTCCACAAATTATGCAAGAGACAAGGATTTCTTAGGATGATATCTTTTATTGGACCAACTATGTAGTTGGGATAAAGTTAGATAAACTTTTGATGCTAGATATTCTTCCTCATGTCTCTGATTATAAAAAGAAACAATGGAAGACCAAAAAAAAGTTAAAATGGTACATTAGGAACTTTTTTGTTACCAACTTTAAATGGTTCTTCTACATAATATTTTTGTATCACTTTACACAGAACAATTCACAGGCTACTGGAAATTTTGGGGTAGTATAAATTCATCAGTAGTGTGTGGTGTGATCAATACCTTGTAAGAAAAATTTGGTCATTATGTGCCTGTTTGTATCCATCTATTGCCTTGTTTTATACTTAGATTGTAAGGTATTTAAGCTACCTTCTCTCTTTTCCTTTTCTATTTGTGCAGTACTTTGCAAAACAAACCCACGGTCTATGATGGGGTCCATAAGTACAGCAACACAAACAAATAATGACAAAGAATGCCACTGGTGACTTAACTTTAATTTCTTTTGTGAGAAATTGCCATGCTCCCCAGTCTCACTTGGTGTCTGATCTGTGACCAAAAGCTGTTTAAAGCCAAGACTTCCTAGTCTGTAGGAAATTATACCATTTAGTAAGATTTTGTTCAGAACCAGGATGAAATGTGTTCCCTTCCCACCCCAAAATACTTCATGGAAAGGACATTAAGTAATTTAAGAAAAATTAAAATACATCTGAATATTGATTCTGTTCTGTCAAGAAATGTAGAAGTCAGTACATTTCTGTAAAACATTTTGGTATCAGCTTATTGCAATGCTCCAATGAAAAGCCTGTGGTGTTAGAAAGTTGCCATCGTACTTTGTTCCTCAGAACTCTTAAGGAGAGGAAGAAGAAAGAGAAAAAAAAAAGGTCTTTTGAGGTTGACACTCCATTGCTAAATTCTCACGCCCATCTACTAGCAGGGAATATGGTCTGACAATCAATCACTATGAGAGAAAAATATTATCAACTGATAATTGTTTGCATGTACAGTAATGGTTACTTTACCAAGGAAGATTTCTTTTTCCTTGGAATGCAGCACAGGAAAAACAGTAACAGCCATGAAGAAAATGGAAAAAAAGAATAAGTTAAGTATTTTAACCTTTGCCTAGTATGGGATTAAGTGGCACAAAATAGACCTTCAGCTTTATGAAGAGGATATCTAAACCATGGGGACAGTCTGAGAATTAGGAAATTAGAGCTGCTGTGTAATTAAGGAACGTGGACAGAAATCCTTAATGAAAAATGTAAATAACCAAGTATCCATTACTGGGAAAGGAGTTCCCCAAAATAGGGTACCCTTTCCCTATTAATAACTAATGGCTAGCTGGAAATTCAGTGCCTTGTAGGCTGTTTTATTTAGGAGGGAAAATTTGTGTTATAGATTGGTTTTTTCTGAATCAGTCTTGTTTATTTACAAAGAAAATACCATTTCTCTGAATACGAGAAGAAACAACCAATAGCTCTGGTTTCATAGCTCATAGTTGTTCCACCGTGTTGCTCAACCTCTTTCAAGCAGTGGCCTTCAAAAGCCCTCTCTGTAGGCTTTCCTCAGGATTGTGCCACCAGACTTTAGCTTGATTTCTGCACATATTTTTCTTTGAGCATTTCTGCTTACTTTTTCACACACAAACTTCCCCACACAAGCAATATCCAGGTATCTAACAATATCCTCTTCATAACAGTTAATATTCCTAAGTGGCTTTGAATGTGCTTTTGTTTTGGTTTGGTGATTGCCATCACCTCAAGGCTTGAAACAGCCATCTTTATTGAAGTGTGATCAGCTTTGCTGCCAACTGATCCTGCTCCGGGGATTTCTGCAGGCATCCCCCGTTTGCCACACCCTGACTTGGGACACATGTCCAAGCAGAAGAAAAACCCTACTTGCAGATGCACCCTTGGTGTTTGGGAGTGGGAGAATCCCCTGCAAGGGAGTCCCTGCCCTCCCCCCACATACACACCTACAAGTGTGATTGTAGGTCACAGGGGTCCCCTCCCTCTGTGTTTGCAAGTGGGTTTGGGGGAAATCCCTGCCCCATACATCTAGAAGCACAGGGGCAGGGGAAGCACTAAAACGGGGGTTCCCTCTCCATGTTCACAGTGGCATAGGGGAAAACTTACTTGCAGACACACAGGGGGGATGTCCCTCTGCAAGGTCTGGCTGTAATCCCTTTGCAGGGTCAGATCTGAGGGTCTGGCTGAGCAGGGAAGCACTTCCCCCACCTCTGCCAGACCCAGGACAGGATCTGGCTGAGCAGGGAAGTGCCACAGAAGTAACAGACACTTGCTGCAATAAAGCATCAGAGGATATTACTACCTTATGGCGTATCATTGATTTTCCTTTCATGTGGTGCAACAACAGATAAGGACATCTATTTGACCAGCATTTGTGCTGCCATAAAAAAAAATTTTAGGCACCACAAATGAAACATCTGTTTCTACCCAAAGGAATGTAATTCTTCAGAGGGCGTGTCTACACATATCACTATGGCGACATTGTTATTGTGCCATGATTTAGTGTTACCATTTGGAAGTACTAAAGTGTGGTGCAGTAACAACTTGTACTGTGCTGTATGCATGGCACATGGTTATTTTTAGCAGCTACTTTACCATAAGGGTGTGCTATACCGGGGGGATCGAGTCAGTACAGCAAAGTAGCAGCTGGTCACATGTAGATGCTGTAGTGTGTTTCTGCAGTGCTATAACATCACGTGTAGACATGCCCAGAGTGTCTTAAATTAAGGATAGAATTAATACCAATGGATTAATTAATGATTTTAACCAAACATAGTGGTATAAATAAAGTGGCAGGTAGATTCCCTTTAGGAAAAGGAAGAGGGATAGAAGGTGCCCCAGGGCCCATATAAAACTAACTAACTAGCAAATATACTGATTTTACTTGGGAAAGTTTCTAAGGTTCAGGCCAGGCTTATTTATCAAAGAGAAACTTTGTCCTCCATCTCTCCCCACCATAACAAGGCCTGGTGGTCAAAGGATTTGCCACAAAGCAGAAGACCCAAATCTGAGTCTCTGTTCTTCCTGAGTCAGACCAAGGATTTGACCCAAGGTGATCCGCATCTCATGTCAGTGACTTGAGCCTGCAGTTACTGGCTGTTCTGGAATCTCTCTCCATATTTTTCAATGAAAATATTTGATTGGGCTTGGATTTTGTACCAACATAGAACATAAAAAAAGGCTGAAATCTTGAAGAGTTTCACAAGATAAATTGCCATTTCTTTCTATGCTCTAAAAGTAACCATTAGTATACAGGGATTGTAAGTTTTTGTGGCAGAGACTGTAGTGTTCTACCTGTTTGTCCACACCTAGTAAAAATGTTGAGCTCTTTTGTAATATAAATAATAAAAATAGTGATTCCTTCCTGTGACTCCCCTAGATAACTATTTGTTGAGCAAACATTACTCTGACAATACAGCTAGTTGATTTATATTCCACAGACCTCCTATCATAGATAACTAACAAACAGCTACCAAAACTATTTCAAAGACATCCAAGAATGTTTCAAAGCTGAAAGCAATGAGGATAATTAAAAAATGGTGTTAGATCAGTGTTAAATTAATGATGGTCAAACTGGTTTAGATAAAAAAACAAAGACCATTTATTTCCTTCGATTTTTTCAAAGGACTCTAGGTTCAAACAGTTACTGTATTTTAATGTATGCCTTTTTTTAATGTTATGTGGTCACATTGATTTGTTAAAGCTGCCTGCCAACTAGTGGAAGGAATTCTGTTCTTAGACAAAATTTTAAAAATGTTGGCATTTGTATAGACTGCTTTTCCTCCTTATGTGTACAGTGACCCGACATTTTACATGAAAGGGAAGGATTCTCCAACTTGTAAAAGATAATTAGCATCAACTGAGATTAATAGGAGGGGGAAAAGTGGAAAGATTTAGTGCTACAAACACATGATCTAACTTTGCAGTCTTCACACAGGCCAAACTCCTATTAATATGGATTGGAGACTGCTGGTTGAAGCCCAACAGTTTTAGTCAAGGAGTAGCCAACTAAACCATGGAAATTGCCTTGTGGCCTTCTTTCCAAGTAGTTGATTATATTGGGGAGGGGGACCTATGAGCTTTTATTTTTTTTTCCAGCAATAAAACTGACCGTTCATTGCAGTTTAGTCAGCAGACTGAGAGGCAGCCTTGAGATGTAAATTGTGTAAGTTTGTATTTACAAATCCAGAAGCATGCTTTTTGCCTATATTGTTTGTGTGGTGAACTGCCCTATGTCGGTGTGCAGTCCCTGTGGGAGGATCGAGAGAGTTTGTGCTCAGGGCAGCCAGAGGTGCACAGTACTCATGAGGGGTACACGCTCCGTTTCATTCATTTGGATAGTTCAGTTTGCCCCCATAATGCTATACTTCTAGTCCTTCAGCAAGTGCTGTGGAGGGGAGTGGCAGAAAAATATCCCTGTGTCTTTCCTGGGTGATACAGCATCTAAAGAGAGCATGCGGTTAATGGTTCCTCGTTGCACAGACTACTGTTGTGAACAGCCTTTGTCCATTCAAAAGCATAGATGCACATTCACTTCTGCTCAAATGCACATAGATGAACCATGATCTGGACTGTTGTATTTTGAAATGAATCTACTTCAGTATTTTTCAAAAATCAGTTGCCACTCATTCTTAAGTTGACTGGATATCTCTTCGGGGCCTGCAAGGTGAGAGATAGGAAATGTCATTATGAAAAACATGGCTATACAGTTTCTCATACTCAAGCTAATACATGTGCCCAGTGCAGTGTGCCAGGTAGACATAACTCTTGAGGCATTACCTCGCATGTCATAACTGCTCAAGCAAGTCAATGCTTTTTAGTTTTATAAGAGATCAATTCGAATGTCAATTAGAAATGGACAATCAGGTTTGGGTGTTAAAAGTGCTGAGTCATACTTTCAGCTAAAAATTCAAATGAATAAGGTAAACATTTTGCAGGTTAAAATGATCAGGTAAAGACTTTCCGTTCATTACATACAGATGAAACATGCTCTGTGATGCCTTATTCTAGTGACATGCACTGTGAAAGGTAGTTTTACATGTGCATTGGCGTGGTGTTTGCAAACACTTGGGCTGAGTTTGGACCAGTGTCATTTGGAGACCCACGAGTCGCAAAGTGTTCAGCTAAGGTCCAGGGAAGCATCTGACCTATTGGATTCTATTCAAACTTAATCAGTAAGGAAAACACAATATAAAAATGCCTACTGGAAATAAAACCTTTAATCCTGAGGTAAAACCAAGGCAGAAAGCAAATTGTCTGTCAGTGAACAGCTGGCACAATACCTCTAAAAAAAAATCCCTCGCTGACACTTGTCAGTTCTCCTTAGGGAAATAAACACCATACAATCCTGTGTCAAAACAACAAAATGCATTTCTGTGAATAAAAGCCAATGTGACAGGAACTCAGCCAATCCATCCATGCTGGGTGATGGCTATTAACAACCTTCCAAAGAAAGGGAGGACCAAGTAATTAAAAAAAAATACAGGATCATAGCATTCATGACAAAACCCAGCCAAATCATGCTTCTTGTGATAGCAGGCCTAATGCACTGGCCATTCAAATAAATAGAAATACTCCTCATTCATTTCCAGGGGACTTGGATGAGAACTGATCTGGTCAGATTTATCATATCAACTACTTCACTATGGCCTGCTGTTATTATCTATTGCTACCGACAAATGCATGGAATTACACTAATATTGCAAAGAGGCACTAATGCAGTGGATGGCATTCATGTGAAGAGGAAGAAAGATGGCATACAACTTATCTTTAACACCAGAATATTCTTACAGGAATAGAAAATGAGGAGAGCTTCTTCTAAATTTCCAGTTTGATCTCCTTGTTAAAGCTTAACAACAAGACTTTAAGTTACTTACCTGACTTAAAGCAACTATAAACATTTTCTATTTCAGCTGCTCATTGATCAGGATAGATAGCTACTTATATAGATAAATGCATTTTGTTCAAAGTATAGAATGGAGATTCCTGAATATTTTACTTGTGGGATGAAAACCTGGCCCGGTTAAGTATGAGTGGGTGGGGATTAAAAAAATTGGAGGGTAATACTGAGGCAGGGGCACACAGAGGAGTGATGGGGGGAGGTATCATAACATCCCACTGCCTTTGATTTCCCTAGGCACAGTGACTAAGTATCTATTTACAGCTGATTTAACTGGAGCTTGTCTTCAGGATGAGTGCAGCTTAACCTCATGTATCCCAAGCCACAGAAAGGCACCTTAGCTACTCTACCACCAGCTGTTTGGCTTGTTGGGATAGGTGCATTGAAACTGAAATTGAAGTTTGCTCCTGTAAACCAAATATGTGATTAAGACTGCCATAAGACATATGCATGAAGATGACATTACAGTTGCACAGACAACCTTCTGAATGCATCATTTTGCAGACTTAATGTTGTTTTAACACATTTTTGTTTTGTTTAATATATGTTCGTGCACACAACATGCCCCCAAATAAGATACACACCTTGTTTTTGAAGGGCAGAATTAAAAAAAAGGACTTTCCTTGAAAATACTAGTAAATAGCACTAAGAGCAGTGTTAGACGTTACCTTTAAATCATCATAAAGGCACTTTAAAATGGGAGCATTCACCTGTTCAAGGGTGGTAACTTGTGCTAAGTACCCTCTAAAAGCATTTATACATATACTTTTTTGTCCTGCAATGTGCCAGAGATTGATCAAGCCTGCTCCACATGTGAGCTAAGGTGAACTGTGCTGTGCTCTATGTAGTTGTTTAAGTGATGAAATGCGCATCAGTGTGCAGAAAATGGCGGTGGTGTGCTTTCAACCTAAAGCACCTCCGATGTCTTTTTAGTTCAAAAGGGTGCCACTGCCATTTTCTCAGCACTGATGCACATTTCGCCACTTATACAACTGCAAGCGTCACAGCGCCGAGCGATTTTCAAGGCACCCAGTGCTACTGCGCCTGCATGCATAAAAATACCCTAAATGTTTTGAAGTTATGCCACTTCAGATAGAGGTTACCTCTGATATGTTTTACCCAAGTGTAACAGGCTGGGACATGGGATGACCTTGCAGACTACTCGTCCCTGACCCTTCTTGCCTTCAAGACCTTTTGGCTAGGTCTCCGGGCTTCAGCCTTGGCCCCTATCTTTTGGGCCCTAGTCCCACTCCCAGGCCAGCTGAGAGCACATTACCTCCCCTTGTCCCAATCCCTAAACTACCCGTGTCCTCACCCCAGCTTAGGTGTTTGCCAGGAGCCTGGCTGCAGCCTTGCTGCTCAGGAGTTGTTCTCACCTTGACTGCCAGGAAAAGACTACCACCCGGGCTCAGGCTTAGGGCTTACATCCTGTAAGCCGCGCCTCCTTTTGGATCATGTGACTCTTGACCACCTTCTGCAGGACCTACAGGCTGCTCCATCCGCAGTCTGCCTTGTTTTAAAGTAGCAGCAGCACCAAGCCTCCTGATATACCAGGTCATTCCAGGGTATTGCTACTCTGCTCTAAGGAAATAAAATGCTCTATTTTCATTCCTCAGCATCCTCATATATACTATTTGCAGCCCTTCCTACTCCTTTGCTCCATAGGCAGTCTTTCAACCCTCCTGAATAATACTGCCCATGGGGGTGGTGCTGACCCCAAACAAACACTCCCTCCTGTCCCCAGGGCGTGCGACCACAGCACACCCTGACCACTATGAGTGCCCAGGTGCAGCTCACCAGTTTGCTGCTTACTCTAGCACCCCTGTGCAAACAGCAATAACAATCCTAATCCTAACTCTGTGAAGAGACTAAGCCATAGAATGGAAACAGTGCTCGGTTGGGTTCAGCTCTGCTCCCGTGTGGCATTCATGCAATGAGCCTGCATTCCCCTCCCTCCCAACCCCCTCCAATCCAATCGCAATTCAGTGAAACGTGCAAGATTTTGGTGTTATTATTTTATTTTATTTTATTCCCACTCCTGTCTCTTTGCTTCTCCCCCATGCCTGTTCAGTTCAAAAAGTTATATTTTTTTCAAGACTTTTGCCCTTCCACCAGTGGCTTCCGCTGGCTGCAGAGTAAGGGAAGCCATAGCCACAATGGTAGTTTCTCTGCCTCCAAGCTACACACCACCCTCCTCCCCCACCTGAGAGGAGGGAGAGAGCCCAGGCTACTGTCCACACTCCTGCTCATCAAGCCTTCTAGTGGTAAGTCACAATTGTGCATATCTGAGATAGCATTAAGTTTTTACCTGTGACAGCTCCAAATCTATTCTAACTTTATGATGGCATAACTTTCCACAGATTTAAAGTGTTCGACAGGTAACCAGTAACAGCACCCTAAGTAACTAAATAGTAGCTTCTGTTGTAGGAGCCACTGCCAGGGGAACAAGAAGTATCCAAAGCCAGCAGCTAGGGAACATCATATGCATCCTGCAGTATTACTTTTGTTTTTCCCAGCAGAGGCAGAAACTGCTACCACCATTTTTCCTTGGTTATAAAAAAAGGATATTCCTGGAAAAAACTGATAGACAGCACTAAGAGTGGTGCTATAGGTTACCTTTAAACTGTCATAAAGGTGGTGCACACCCCAATTTCCAGTAGCTGAATTTTGGGAAATAGCTGCATGTTGTATGTGAAAAATTATGGTACTAGTATAATTACTATGTATGATCAGCATCCCTTGACCAGCTGGTCCCCATTCAGTAAGGCACTTGACTTAAAGCAAATCACTATGACCACTTACTGTATTTTAAAGTGAGGTGTATGCTTAATTGCTCTGATAATAGCCTGCTACTTCACCCAGCTGAAAACGTCATTCCTTTAATTCAAATGATTAGAACAAGTCCTTTTGGTGTTTAAAGTTACAGGTTTAATTGTTGTTGGCGATCATGATATCTGTATGTGCATCTTTGTTTTATTATATACAGACAGCAAGATCAAATCTATTCTCCAGTATATTGACTAAAGTCATCAGGCAGAGAAAAGGTAACACAAAACTAGAGCCTGACCTGCTGTCACTGAAGGCAATGGCAAAAATTCCACTGACTTCCCACATTGCTAGACTGGAACTCTAATCCAGCCTGGGTTCAGAGCAGAGGAGTTGCTCTTCTCTAGACATGATCCATATAGTTTCCCATTGTGCTTTGATCAGAAATATTACTTTTAAATTGTATGGAAGACAAGCTATTTGACGAAGTTTTAAAAACTTGAAAAACATTTTTAAAAGGAACTTATTAGGCATGGTAGAAGTTAACTCCTCCACTTTCTTTGCATAATTACCGTCATCAGTTTTCTTCCCTTATAGATTTAAAATTTGTTTTAAAGATCATAAAACATAACAATTTCCATTAGGGGAAAAAAGGGGTTTTTTATGGTACAACATAGTTTTTACGTTGGTGTTATTAACATAAGAAAAACTTGTTAAAACATTTTTAAAACATTGTTGCAATCAATTTCAATAAGATGTATTTTTTCATACATTGATCAGTGTTTTTTTAGATCTGTGGGTTTCTGAGACCTCTGTTTTCTAAGGTTAGGTATTCGTTAAGCTTATAGTCCAAGTAGTTTTGCCATTGACTGGCATCAGAAGAGGCATGATAGAATTTAATCCAGTTAAGCAGGTACCTAGTTTTAAGCATATGAGCAATCTTATTTATTATTTAAAGGCTTAAAATTAGGAACATTTGATATAAAAGTAAAACTGGCAACTGCAAGACATTTTTTTTAAAAACCCCAAAAGCCACAGAAGCAACAAAACAAAGCGCATTTTACATTTTCAGAAGTGATTTTGAGCGCTAAATGCAAAATGTCCTTAAGGGACTTGAGGTTTTGTTACCTAAAATTCTCCTAAACATTTATTACCTAAATTATCACCTAAGCAGATGATGATCACACACTTAGTGCTACCTAATCCTTCCTCAAGCCCCTCCTGATAAAGATTGAGCCATGTTGGAGCCTAATCAGACATCTCCTCAAGTGAATGGACAGGTTGATTAAATGGTCATCGGGTGTAGCCTGTAGCACAGCTAACTTTTAATAAATACAATTGTTGTAACTTGTTGCTGTGGAGTAGCAAACTTAATCACTGCTATAAAATTAGAATAATAATAAAAAGTATGCCAAAAATGTCCCCTAATAATAAGGTATCCAGGTTGTTGCCATATTGGTCTAGAGGAAAAGGCAACCAGAGCTCATAGCAGAAATTATATCATTTATTAGACTAACAAGATTTTTGCAAAAAAAATTATTTAATTGAAAGCTTTCGGCCACAAACCCCCTTTATCCGGCATTGGAGAAATCTTCATATTTTCTCAAGCAAGAAGCAACTGTGACCAGCTGAAACCTGAGATCCTGCTCCTGCCTTTGTTTCAAGGTAATTTGAATCATCACAGATCCTCACAGGAGATGAGAGGCTCCATACCAGCTATGAACTGCCTGCCCGCCCAAAAGAGTTTTCCATCTATTGACTCCTCTGTGAAATCCTATGAAACATGAACTTTCATTTCTACCCAGGAGAACTTTTACAATCTTTTCTCTAATGCTGGATGAAGGGTGTCTGAGCCTGAAATCTTGCAATTAAAGAATTTTTTTTGCAAAAATCTTGTTTATCTAATAAAAGATATAATCTGTACTATGAGTTCTGATTGCAGCAATAATAATAAACAGAATTGCAAGTTTCTTATAAATACATACTATCTTCAGTTTTGGTAAGCAATTTCTGAACCTTGCTGCTACTTTGAAGAAGAGGAGTTTTTAGGGGCAACTGACAGATGTAGACATGAAATGGAAGAGCTATAGAGATTTTTGATTCTACAAAAATATGTCCAGATGCTGTCAAAACCTATGTCTTTGTCAAACAAACACTTTTGCATCTACTCTTTTACACAGTAAGAAGCTCTCAGGAACATTTGCCAGTATAACATACTGAATAAGCCTCAACAAACAGCCAAGGGACAGGTATCTTCCTAAGAGCTAGAACGGCAGAAAGCTGTTCTCCAGAGACTCAAATTGCAGATGAGCAAGCTCCTCTAGGCACTCTGAAAAGACTTTGAAGAGATCTCCATAAACATATTGTGAAAACACATTTGCAGCGCCACATAGCACACAGTCCAGAGTTCTCCACAAGGGCACACTGCTCAAGCCTGCGTTGCTCCATTTTTTTTGCATTTTTTTTTTACACCTGTATATCCAGGGGTCAACAAAATGCAGGAAAAAAATGGAGCAATGCACACTCCAACAGCATGTGCTGCTAAAAAGCAGAGCCAGGCCTCAGAGCTGTGCTGTGGCTGCCGGCCAGGCTCCGCTGAACAGGATCGCCTTGGCTGCAACTCTGGGAGGCACCCAGGACCCTGCTGACTGCAGCTTCCCCTATGCCACCTGGGGCAACTTGCTGCTCATCAAAGCACATGCAGCATGGGCATTTCCTGGAGACAAGAAGTGCTGCCCATTTGTGTACAGCTCCATTTTTCTTTCCTGTGGGTTTTTTTGACGCAAGGTACCCTGCTGCTACTTGTCCCTAGGGAACCAAATGTCTGCGCTCATGTAAACATGCCCAAAGGTAGGGAATATTCCCAAAGTCATGACACTGTATTGTAGAATCAGTGGGCTTTTTTACACATGCAAGCAGATGTAAAGACACCACAGAGGTGCTTTAGTTCAAAAGCACACCACTGCCATTTTCTGCACGCTGACACACATTTCACCACTTACACAACTGCACACAGTGCAGCACAAGCGTGTGTTAGCTTGCATGCAGAGCAGACTCAATTAATCGAATCTGCTCCAAAGCAGCAGATCTCTGGCACGTTGTGGGATAAAATGGTATGTGTACAAATGCCCAGCAAGCCACAAAAAATAACTCTTACCCCAAAGAACCTTATGAGTGGAGCGCTTTCAGCACAACTTGGGGAATTGAGAGTTAGGGAGATACTGTATGAAGGAACATGAAAGAACATAGCGTTGCCTAGTGATAGTGGTAGACTCAGAAAAAATTGATTAAAATGAAAATAAAAGAGAAAATTCCCTCAAGATTTTTCTTGAAGATCTACCATCCCCCCACTGTTGCAGCTGCTCTTGTGGTCAAGGGGAACAAAAATCATTCATAGGAATGGAAGCCTTTTGGCTTACTGGGAAGTGGTAAGCAAGGACAGTTGGAGTGATGTTTCTATAGAAAGCATTGCTTTTGTAAAACACTTTGTTTAAAATAAGATATTATTTCTTTGGCATTATTTCTAGTAGCCTGAAGCTTCTTCTTCCTAAATTTCTCAAGTGACAAATCTATATACTTAATTTAAATAGTATATAAAGAATCAAAATTCCTGGGTGGATTTTGGATTGCCTTCTGTTTCTGTATTCTAAATTTGCTTCCACTATACATCTGTTCACATTCATTATTAGCGTGGCTGATTTACTGTACAGACTCGGGCACTGTTTAAATTCACATAATATATATAAAGCCTGAGGAACAAAGTGAAGATCATTTGTGTTATTTTTGGTTTTGTATTAATGAAATGTACAAATAGATTTTTTGTATACTAAGCAAGTATACTAAGCAAGCTTTGCATCATGAATCACTCCATCCTTCCTACACATGCAGCATATGCAAGATGTATTTGTTTGTACAAATCCAATGTTAACATAGGTTAATTTGGAAATGGACATTTTATCCTGCCTGACAAGGAATGGAGACTGAGAAAAGGAATGTAAGTGCTCAAACTACAGTTTATTAAAATTGATGTTACCAGTAAACTACACTTTAGCAGAAGCAGCATCAGCATCACAGAAATTAATG
The DNA here is from genome assembly GCF_001723895.1 of Crocodylus porosus. Lineage (NCBI taxonomy): Eukaryota > Metazoa > Chordata > Crocodylia > Crocodylidae > Crocodylus > Crocodylus porosus. The sequence continues at coordinate 39,166,292 of NW_017728886.1, forward strand.
AATGAATCCCTAGTGTTTTTGAATCTTGGACTGTTATACTCATTATTTGATTGTCGGCCCGATTTCAGAATTGCTCTCACTGTCATTGGGAATGTCCTGATTTCAATCAGCAGTTTCATATGAAGAAGTTTTCATATGGCAATTTCATACAAGAACTGTGTTCCAGCACAAGATGCACAACCACAAACCACATTCCAATAGAAGGCAGCCTGTAATGACTTCAAACATCAGCATATCCAATCTGCAAATAAACTGCAGAAACAATACATTTGAAATGCTTATTTACCCCCAAATTAATGTTGTATTCACTCATGACTGCATCTTGTGTGATGACAGGACCACACAGATTTCAGGAGTTCAATTTAAAGCAGGAAAAGATTCACAAATTTAAATGAAGCCATTTGAAATAATCAAAAACATCTTTTTTTTAAAACATTCTCTGGCAAATTTGCAGATGGTATCAATGATATCACTCAATTACCTTCATTGTCTATTTACACCTGAAAATCTGGTCCATTGCTCTTTTATAAGTATTAGCCAGGTGAAGCACATTGTATTACTTTCATGCATGACTGTTGTGACAGTTCCCCCAACAAATAATTTTACACAGCCTTCATCAATCATTCAGGAATGTGTTGCATCTGTATTTGCTGAAGGAACTCCAAAATTAAGTGGCCCTTCCCCACAGAGTTTGTCATATATTACCTGAGACTACTGTTCTGCTGATGGAGGATGTAAAATTTTCATCACAAAATAGTTCTTGTTTTACAAAGACAGTAATGTAGCTACCCTGTTTGGGTTGTATCTTGTTTGTTTTTTGACAATATCGTTCACATAGTATGTAAACCCTGAGGAATACAGTGAAGATCATTTGTGTTGTTTTTGGTTTTGGTTTTGATTCTTTTGCTAAAAAACCCCCCAAGAACCAGAGTTCTCAAGAAAGTTCTAGCACTTCTTATTTCCAGAAATATTTCAAGTCTTTCCAATGCTGTTAGGTACTTTCAACTCTCACATACCTAGAACAGTATGCGAATGGTGGCTCACAGTAACGGATTTATCACAGATCCCTTTGAGGTTAAAACAAGAGTTAAGAAAGGCCACATCATTCCTCCAACATTCTTCTCAATATTCCTTGCTATGATATCACATCTGACCACCAATAGGCTTCCAGCCAAAGTGGAGCTAAACTACCAAAATGATGGTAAGCTGTTTAACCTCAGCTGACTGAGCCAAAACCAAGACCACACTGCCCATAATCATTGAGCTCCAGTATGCTGATGATGCTGTAATGTGTGCTCACTCAAAAGCAGACCTTCTGGTGGTCATTGATGTCTTTACTGAGGCAAGAAAATGGGACTGACACTTACTATTTGGAAGACTAAGCTCCTCCACCAACAAGCTCCTAATGATCAGTGCCCAACTCTGATAATCCAGATCCACAGTGAGACTATGGAGCATGTTGAGTATTTTCTTAACCTTGGAAGTCCTCTCTCACAGAAAGCTGACATCAACAAAGAAATCCAGTGCCTCAAATGTGTAAGTGCAGCCTTTGGATGCCTGAAGAAATGGGTATTCGAAGATTCTGATATCAGAGCTGAAACCAAGCTCATGGTTTATCAAACAGTCATGATCCCCGCCCTGCTGTACAGAGTTGAGTCATGGACAACATACAGGAGACATCCAACATTGTTCTGCTGCCTGCAGAAGAACCTCTGAAGCCAGTGGGAAGAGAGAAGCATCAACGTTAGCATCCTCCTGCAAGCAAACACCATGAGCATTGAGGCAACGATAATCTGCCACCCGCTTCATTGGGCCAGCCATGTTATCCAGATGTCCAACTCCAGACTCGCGAAGCAAGTTTTATTCTCCCAGCTCAGCCAAAGCATATGCTCAAGAGGGCAGATAAAGGGTTTCAGGGCCATCCTCAATGCCAACTTAAAAAAAATTGAGCATTGATGTCAACTCGTGGGAAACTATTGTCAAGGACTACCCCAAATGGAGGAAGAGTTTCCTACAGGAATCTCAGCACTTTGAAGCCTCACAAAAACAACAGGAGATGGAAAAGCAGGAGTGGCAGAAACAGCATGTCATGGACCAAATAAATCCAGGGCTACCCACCCCACACAGAAACACATGTCCAAGCTGCAGTAGAGTTTGTTGATCCTGGATCCGCCTCATCAGGCATCTTTGGACACACAGATAAGACAATTGTGGAAGACAATCATCCTCAATTGTGAGGGATTGCCAAAGAAGAGGAAGACTTAGGACCAGGAATAGCACAAATGTGAGGATGAAAAGTAAGTGGAGAACAAATTATCCTAACTTTTCTCTAGGTACCTCAGATATAAATTTTGTAGGTATTCAGAGCAAATGTTTTTATTTCATCTGAACAGGACAACAAAGACAACTAAGCCACTGTATTTATGTAAGAATAGTTTTGGCTCAGATTCTGTTGCATAATTGAAGGTGGCTGACTGTAGCAGCTGCCACCAGTTGGCCTGAACAGCCAGAAATGCCCAGCGCACACAACTGCTCTGTAATGCTTCTGCTTAGATTTTTTTTCTACTAGATGGTGCAAGTGATTTTGTTCAAATACCCTTCCTTCTGTATACTTATTGTATTATTTTTGTCCTGAGTACTGTATACATTTAAATGAGTCAATAAAAACTAAGACATGTATACTAAACATTAATATCAGAAAAAGGAATAGAAATTTCAATTTAAGGGATGTTTATAGTAAATTTTCCCCTGGAAGGCAAGTCCACAGAGATGCCTGGCAGCAGTGTTAAGCAGTACCAAGCTGGATCTGCCCCTGAGGTTAAGGGGATACGCAGCTCCAAATCACCTATCCCTCTGTCTGCCTTCTAGGTTTTCACCTTTAAGTTGAACCAGTTTTATCTGAAAGTCAGTGAGGCAATACAAACCATCAATGCCACTATATTTTTTACCATTTCAGATGACTTTTCTGCTATGGTTGACTCACTTCTGTAAAACTACTTTGAGATCTACTAATGAAAGGGTCCCCCAAGTGCAAAATATTCAGTTGTACACTGACCTATTCTCCATGCAAATCTGTTCATTTCAAAATTAGCAAGAACAAAAGTTCACCCACTATGCTTGAGACCATTAGATTATTTTGGATTTTATTGGAAATTTTTAATGAAAATGTTATTTTTCATTTTCAAAGAATTAGTTGCAAAGATGTTGAACTGAATTTTCTTTTTGTCAAAGCATTTCTCCCAAAATAACATTGATTTTATTGGTAGACTCTTAGGTTATATCAAATACAACAGCTAAGTACAGATAAAATAGCAACAATTTCTGAAAAATCATATTCTGATAGATATAACGTTTTTCTGCATGCTAGTTGTTAGACCCAAGTGACAGGCATTGATTAATAAAACTGCAACTAATTCCATTTATAATTACTCTCTTTCTCTAGTAATGCTCAGCTGTAAGGACAATAATAGCACAAAGTACAGCAGTTAATTGTGTGCTCTACAACCTCTAAAATTGTGTATACGATTCATTTGGAAGTCTTACAATGTACATGCACAAGCCAAATAAATTAAAAATTGAGGTCTCATATTAATAATGATTCCTTGACACTTGGCACAGTCTTTTGTATTGCATGAAAAAATAGGCACACAGCTGTTAATTGACAAGGTAAGTAATAATCCTTTGATTACAGTAGCTAAAGGCTGTCCTTTAATGGATTTTACTTGTCACTTTTAATTCTTTTTAATCTTTGTCTGCATTTCATTAGAATGGCTTTATCATTCTGATGGCCCTCCTGTCGTTATTCTGATTGAGTTAATGGGTTGTCTTCATACCACAGAGCTCCAGTATAAAATATAATAGTGTTATATTTATAGTCTTCAGGGACATTTTTAAGATGATTGCTTTGCCAATCAGCTTTTCAGGTTTTACATGGTACATTATTGCAAATGTAGGGCTGTATTTTGCTTTCTCTTGCCTGGTAGGTAGCCTGAGCAAAGCTCCTGTCTTAATCTTCCATGACTTAATCTACCTAGAAAATGCAATACAGTTTGTAAGGGAGCTAGCAAAGGTTCTGTTACCATTTTCTGTGCTGCTCTTCGGCTGTGATCTTGACTTTCTGTGCAAAAGCTACATGCCTGCACTGCACTGTTCGTAACAGATGATCCAGGTACCCAAAAATTATTCAGAAACTTACCAGAAGTCTTGTAATGATACAGTTAAAGTGAATTTCTTACTGGAATGTGTCCTTCACTAGATGTGCAGTAGAAATATGCATGGGATATGGGCCTCTTGTTCTTTTTTAAAAAAGTAGTTTTAAGGTATTGTGTTTTTTTTATTATAAAGAAGTCTGATGAATTGGTTATAATTTTGAAGACAATATAATATAATACAAAAGACTTGTTAAGCATGGATAGAACACGTTAAGCAGTCCGTGTTTACTGTTTCAGTTATATACTGTAAACATTAAACCGGTAATGTGCTAAATAATATCTGGTTTGTGCTACATTGTACCCTTTTGAGGTTCAGAGAAGCAACTGACTAAACTACTGTAAAAAGCCATTTGCTGTAGTATAATGTACATTGTGATAATGCCTGTGATATGAGTCGAGCTGTAACATTCAATCATGTTGCTTAGTGTCAGGGTATACAATGTTTAGTTATGAACAGATGTCACAATTATAATGTTATACATTATAATGTTAAAATTGTAAATGTAGCAGTATGTTATCAGCTGTTTTTTTCAAAGTTTATTAATGTATAATTACTGCACATTTAGAAAAATTAGTTTATCTTGCCTAGAAACCAAAAAATGCAACATAGATATGTAACATAGGTATTTAGTTTTTAAAGGCATTTTTCTTAGTATAAAATGGTACTGGTGCAGTGTTTTCATTTTGTTTTTTACTAAAAGAATAATCTTATATAGCGCTTCCCTAAAACTATGTGAAATTTCAGGGGACCTACAGTTGGTGCATGTATGATCTAAAAATTATATCAGTTATGAAGAAAGGTACTATTTATGTACCATTTAATACATAATCAGATGTCTGCATATTTCCAGAAATACACATAAGAGAATTACAAACGCAGACACAGCTTAACAGTAACCCATAAAAAATACAAATTTTAGGCAATGTTTTTTTAAATGATAATCTTTTGCTGCTCTTGTGTTGTGTGACCTGTTTTGAATGTTTCGGTGCTTGCTGTAGAAGTGAAATGCTGTGCATTTGTGTGAATGTGTTAAAAATTTGCAGTCTGTTTCAATGAAGCTTCTTCTCAAGATACACTTTTACTTGTGGGATTATTAGGAGTTCTTAAGAATTACTAATCTGTGAGGGAGCTAAGAATTACTAATATCTGAAGGTATGATCATAAACTTTAATTGTGTTTCTGCTGAAGTAGAACAAAGATTGTAGCTTGTTGAATTAATTGCTGCAAAAACTCATTTGATGAATAGTTGTTTTAGTGATACCTAGAATTTCCAGACACAGAACAAGACTCAGATCATGCTATAAGGATATAGAAATACAAAAACATAGGTATTCAACCATCTTTGGACATAACACAGTTCCAAAACCATGTTCTAATCTTAATAAAGCTTCCATGTAAAGTATGCAGGGAATTGTTTGACAATAATATCTGATCTTATAATTCTAAAATCCTGGTCAGGATATTCAAAATGCCTATTCAAGAGCATTAACTTGAAGATGGACTTCTACTAGAGTAGGAGTGATAGGTTTTCCTGAAGATATATCATCTTCAAATATTTATGTACTCAAAAAAGCTTTTTTCATGTGGATCCTCTAAAGTCTTCATTCTAAAATTATGGCCTCTCTTTCATTTTTTACAGGCCTTACTATGTCTTTTGTCTTTATTGTCTATTGTCTTTATTATCTCTTTTGTCTCATCCTGTATGATAGTAGTATAACTCAGACATGGTTAGTTTGTATGGAAAGGCAGGTAGGACCTGGTTCAGGCAAGTAGAACCTTGTTTCCTTTCTTTTTCATGTCTGCACCTTCTTTCCAAGACTGTTTTGTACATAAGGAGCCAAATCCAATTTGTCAGGAGCTGTATTGAGTCTGGCTCTTGGAGGAATAGGATCAGATCTAATATCTCTCTTCCCCCTCCCCACCCCAGGCATTTAGTTGAATCAGTTTAGGTGTATTTGTGGCTTGATTAAAAGATGATGCAGTTTGAAAATAAGATATAGATTAGCTTAGTTTCTTTCTCTGTTCTGGACAGTGTGATGTATTTTGCAGTCATGCAGTTGTCCCACAAATTCAATATGTCTAGCACACACATTTTTTAACATGGGGTGGTGAGACACAATATCAAGTAATGGTATTATGAAAAATCAATTTCAGTACTGTAGTCACACAACTGTAATTATTTACTGGTTATTAAGAAAGCTTCTGGAAATGTAGAAATATTTTTTGAAGGGTCCATTAATACAGAAGAGGCTTAAAGGTCTAGATTATATTTTAATACAATACAATGCAACATAAAATAATGCAATACAACTTACTGGGCATGTGTACATGTTCATTAATGTGCTGTAGTTACCGTGCATTAAGTTTAGTACTTGGTTAACCATGTACTAAATCAGTGTGCAGTAACTTGCACTACTGTGCAATAGCACTGGTACACGGGTTTTTAGTGATGCTTACCATGCAGTAGCCTAATACTATGGTGCAGTAGTGTATTGGCACCATTTTTGCCTAGCATGCTATTGCACAATGTTATAAGGCTACTGCACAATTAGCATCTCATGTAGACGTGCCCCTTGTCTTATATTAGTGTACACTAAGGCCAAGTACAGGTATTACATTTTTACCAATATAAGGTCTTGGAAACCAGTCTAAACCCATAACAATACAGAAGTTTGGTGCACATAGACCAGTTTAAAAATGGTAGAACCCACCAAAGTGCAAAAGTGTGTTCTGTTTGCTCCCAAACTAGCCTATGCTGTTTACAGGAACCCGTATAAGTTTGAACAATTCTGTCTTGGGCTCTTTGAATGTCTGTACTTAGCCAAACACATTATATTCTTATTTGTGTATGCTAGTATACTACACTGGTATTTTAGGTGCTGTCTTAAGATGTTGGTGTTTTAGTGCGTATAGGTCTTTTAACAAATACAGGAAGGAATTTAAAAGAGGAAAACAGAGAAGTATACAAGGTATAGGTAAGAGAAAATGAGCTTTGAAAAGATATTAGAGGGGCAACCATAGAAGGATGACAGAAAGTTGACAGATAGCAAAAGGAAAAGGACAGGAAGAGAAAAGATGACATATAAGAGGAAAGAATAGAGAAGAACTTAAAAGAATGAATAAGGAAGAATAACAGCAGGATTTTTAACTTCAACATAGACCATGATGTTTGATGCCTTAGATCTCTAGATACCCTAGCAAGAGCTGGACTTATCTGTTTCATCTCTTTACTGCATCGGCACTGCACTACAGGTTACAATTAAAGCTGGTCAAAGACAGCAACAAAAGTGAATAAATTATTCATTGCACACTGTCAACTTTTGCTAAATAATGCATTAAGCGAATAGTATTCAACCAGCTAGATATACAACTGTTACATATAGTTCTAGTGGACCCCTGACATAGAGTTTAGTGTGATTCTGAGGTAAACTTAGTACAACTGTGTTGGGAGGCAAGCAAAAAACCAGCAATTTCCTACTCCCTCCCTCCCTCCTTTCCCCTTTAGTACAGAATATATGACCATAACAATTTAAAAACCATTCTGATGGGTAACTATGGATTAATCACTAGTCTGGAAGTTACTGGCTATATAGGGGCCAGTGATCAACAGGGATCCTAGTGTTCTCTGATTTAAAAAAAAATCCCCACTTTTCAGTTAAAAAAAAAAGTAACCCCAAATCCATAGTTTTCTTTGAGTTAAATGAAACACCACTAATATATGCATATATATATAGTGGCATTTCATTTAATGATGGAAAAATGTGGATTTGGGGGTACTTTTTTTAACCAATAATTGGGGATTTTTTTAAAATCAGAGAAAACCAAGATCCCTGATGACTAGTAAGGTCAAACAAAGGGCATTTACAACCAGAAGAATATATGCCTGATACTTCAAAAAAGTGTCCACAAATTTAGTCAATTTAAGAAGAAAAGTAACTGGGAGAGAATATATGCAGTAAAATATGAATGCTCTTTAATAAGAGTTTACTAAATGACCAATACATCATTATTCTACAATCAAAAAAAGAGGAAGTCTTTAACTAAAAGCCCGTTTTAGTTCAGTGTCAAAGTGGGGGCAGTAATTAAAAAAATAAAGGTCTTATATAACAGTTGAGGGGTGCAGAGAAAAAACAGGTAAGAATCAATATATATTAAATAATATGAAGTCCAGAAGCTTGATCAGGGAAGCTAAAGACATCATAAAATGCATGGATGGCAGGACTAAGGACCTGAGTTGCTTGTCTACTCTGATTCCTAAATGTCATGGAGATATAATATATTTAAACTTGTGTAAGGTGTTTAAATTAATACCACATGAGATTCTATTTACAAAATAGCAGTAAACAGTATTACTAAAGCACATTAAATTCATTAAGTACTTGCTAACTGACAGGAACTACTATTTCTTTTCCTCCTGCCCTTCTGAAGTTGGACCCATTATAATAAACAGCGTGCCTGAATTCATATGAACCAAAAAATTACACCAATCAGATTTCTAAAAACTTTAAAAATCATTACCATAATAACCTCATTGTGGAGAATGTGATACGTGCAGAATAAGTGACAATGTATTAGAAAAGTTTCACTCTTTCGGGATACCATGAATAACTTGTTTGTGGCTTCAGCACACATAAGTCATGCTGCCATTATACAGATGTCAGCAGGGCCCCTCTGTAGGTAGCGCTTCATAACATGAAAACTCATTACAAATAAGAACACTGAAAGCAATTTTGGGGAAAATGTCAGTATTTGGATTCCTTAAAGTGCTCTTGTTAAAGCATCAGAATAAATAGAATCATTCAGAAGTTTCTTGTTCCCTCACAATCACTGTAATCTGTATTCATTATAATGGAGTACTTTGTCCTCCTTCAATAGCAGTGCTCAGCAGTCAATATACTGCTTTCCAGTGGTCTCCACCATAGAATTTACATGAGGTTAGTTTTTAAGGCAGATTCATCTGCGAAGAATATTGCATTTTTATCAAACGCATATTGGCCTTTAACGTTCTTCTGTTAACAAGAAAATGCCTAAAACCAATATTCTGCTTCAATAACTCTTTGCTCTGGCAGAATAATGTAAATGAAAAGGAATAATTTACATTCCTGAACAAAAAATATACATTCAAATGGAATTAAACCTCAGACACATATCAACAAACTAGTATTAATAAATATTATAATGATGCGATTGTAAAAAAATATATATACAATTAGAAGAAAGTAAAACCAGAAAGAAACTCAAAAACCTAAGGTATGGAAATGGCCAATTGCAAACAACCTTAAATTCTACCCTGTAAAGAAATCAAGCTATAAATTATATAGTTATAATTAGTATACATTAGTATTTAGGAGCTATACTAAATTGTTTTATTGCTTTAAATACTTTAAAAAGTATTTTTAAAATGTCATTCTCCTGTTTCAATGTAAAAATAAAGACCCATCAACATACTTATAACCAACAGAAAGCATAAATATATACACACACACAGAAGCATTTGTCGACCCACTTCCTAAACTAGTTGCTTTCCTGTAAGTTCCTTTATTTGAAGATGACCCGTCATATGTACTTAAAGTGTTATTGAAGTAGTAAAAATCAGATAATTATTAAGTCAATATAACTTCTGATTAATGTTATAGCTGTGTTAGTCAGAGAAACGGGAATGAAGTCATCGATATCTTGAAGAGACAATGGGAGAATCAAAATGTCATTTCAAGCATTTCCAATGAATTTTTTTTAAATCATTTTAAAAAATCTGTCAGTTTTTAACCATTATATAGCTAGACCCCCAAAATGTGGTAATGATGTCCAGGTATTAACTGACAGGCTCATGCAATACATTTCATATATAAGCTGTTTCGAATTGTGAACACTTATCCATCTTTGCAAATGACTTTGCAGACACACTGTTACTAATGTCTCAAAATTATGAGGAATTTCAATAGCTACCATTGTTATGATTAAATAAAAACCTGAGAGAAGAGAAGCACTTCTTTTTTTCCATCATTTACACTTTTTCCTTTTTTTGTTCAGATGATTTGTTATTTACAATTTTTTGTCTAGAACTAGTGTACGTATCAGAATCTGTTCTTCTTAAGAACTTTCTTAGTAATACTAGTACTCCATTTTTAGATGCCATTTATTAATAAATATGCTTCTGTGTTCACAATACTAACAAATATTATGCTTACAAAGTATGGATGATTTAATATTGATCACTGTCATCAGCTTTGAATCTATCATAGCAAGAATTAGGGTAGTTTAATGGCTGACTCAGGTTTCTTAAATTTCTTTCCTTCAGGTCCAGTTACAAGGTTAATACTAGACCCAACAAAAGTTGTTTGGGCTTACTTCTCTAGGTGGAGAAATAAGCCCAAACCAAATGCATTAAACCTTTAGCCTTACACAAAGTGGTAATCAGTTAAGATCATACCTGGTATCAATCCATTTCATAGTTGTACAGGTGAGAGCAGATGAGCCTTTTCATTTCAGCTCAGCATCAGTCTGGAATGCTTTTGATTTAGAATACAGAAACATGTAGTAGAGATGTGAGAGATGCAGGAATCCTGCAGAGTCATTCAGCTCTGTTGTATATATGCAAAATGTCAGTAATACTGTACTCTGATATTAAACAAAAGGATTAATGAACATAGACAAATATTACAGTGTGAATTCTCTAAACAGAGAAATATTTTCTATTGTATTGCTCCTTTTTCCTATGTTCTTCTACAGTATTTTGATTCTTTCTATTTTATTTAAAACAGAAACCTCTAATTACAATGTAGTATGAGCAACTCTTGCAACTATGGTGAGATATGACTCGGGCAAACAAAGAGATGTAATTTTTTTAAAAGAATGTATAGAGTACATATGTGTGTTACATTTAGATTGATCTAACCATGGTTAAGGTAATCTAAATGGCCAGTCATACAGACATTCCCAAAGCTTAAATTGCCCCCAAAATGGTGCACTCAATCTAAGTTAGATCACATCAGGAAGTGAACTTCAGATTGATAAAGTGTTAACCAACTTTAGATCAATGAAGAGTTAACCTGACCAAGCCTGTATACACTCATAGCCACTTGTCACAGCCCAAGAACTGCACTGTTCCTATCCCCCTGATCTTGACTGGGCTATTTTTAAACCCCCAACTCCCATCCCCCAGACTGGGTAATACCCCTTCCTTCCCAGCTGTAGATCCACAAGCCCCCACTGGATCCGCAAGCCCCCTTGGACTTGGTAGCTCCCCTCCTCCCCACCAAGTTACATTCCTCTGGCTGTCTATGCTGCTCCTGGCAGCAGTGAATGTCTACAAGCACCATTCCTGGTTTAAGTTTAGACAGGTAAAGCAAGCCATCTAAACCTAAACTGAATGTGATGAATGCTTGCAAGTGAGTTAAGTCCCTGCTTTGTAAATGTAAGGTAAAAGTACTCCAGCTACTGCATGGGTTAAATGCCCTGAGGCAGTAATAGTTTAGTAATAGTTGGATATTCCTTGGAAACAAAACTTCTGTAAAGATTCTGGGCAGGAGCTGTTTCTTCATCTCTTTGTGCCTGTCAGGGTCCATAGCTTGATCAAGACCCTTGAGTGCTATTATAATATGATCATTAATAAATTAAAACAATTAACAGAAGATTTGAGTGCATAAGGAAGGCAGCTTTGGTATCCAAATTGCCGTTGATCTGATTATCAGTCACAATGCTGGAAACAACAATACAATGATAATTAAAAAGCAATTAAAAGCAATACACCACATTATTGGCAAAACAGTATGTGATTTTTCATTTTTTCTGCACTAGTTTGGAAACCTCAAAATACCCATTTTTATGAAGCTGACAATTTCTTCTATGACAGACTCCTGCAAGATGAATAAATGAAATATGATATTGTAAAATCTGACACCACAAATTGGCAAAAATGTCTATTTTTATTTACTATTTGACTTACTGTGTGTGTGCCTTTCAGTGCTTATAATCAAAAGGCTTTCCCAGCTAATATGATGTGACAGTTGCATGCAGTGCTTTGCATATAAGGAAATAGAATGTTACAGAGATGTTGTCATTTTGGTAAAAACTTTTAATAAGAGGTTTGGAAATGTTAATGCAATAATAATCTTTATGGTGCAAAATACCTGTTATTAAAGTAATACCAGATATATGCATGCATGAAACTGAAGTGCAGTGTAATAATACTAACAAACTACAGGAAAAAAGAATAGAAAGTACTGTAAAATAAGGAAACAAATTGCAAATAAAATAAAATCAATATTTATACATATGTATGTAAGTGTGCATGTTCTACTGAAGAGTCAGATGTACTAAGGAGAAATTATCCCCAAATAATAAAAATAACTAAAAAGTAATCTTACATCTAGTCCCTGTTTGAATTTATCTTCAGAATACCCAGATCCTCTTCAATTCTTTGGTGAAAATGAGATGTCTCAAAATTGTTGTAAGGAGTTATAAGTGGTTTCAGATTGACTAAACATTATTTCTAAAATAGAATGGCAATATTTTCAGTTAACCTTGAGTAGTTTTTGGGTTTATATTAATCTTTTTTCTTAAACATGTAGTTACATATTTGATTATTTAATTGATATAATTATTTGCATATACAGCCGGAGCCAAGACTCCATGATGACCGACATATAATAAAAGATAAATTTTTTTATAAAATTTAGAGATTGCTGATGAGATTGTATCACCAACCACCTTCTACCCACACCAGCCTGATATGGGAAGGTCAAACAGTCCTCTGTGAAGAACTTTATGAGAAATAAAATGTAATCTGGAAATCTGTCTTATTGTGCTCATGCTTCTTACCATACAAGTTCCTCCAGTGAGAGTGATAAATGTCCAGTTGCAAGGCAATAGTATTTATTAGTGTTCCTCTTGCCTTTTCATCCATAAACTAACATTCTTCAATTACCTCCAAAAATGAGAAGTATTCCTTTCTGTATTATTTTAGAGGAAAACTGCTTGCAGATAAATGAAATGTATTGGTATAGTATAGCAATATTATTATCTTACTGCATATTTTTCATGCCTAACCACAAACCAGAATGGCTTGTTCCTTACTGTTTAATACTGTTATGTTATTAGCCCTTTAATGAAGAAACTATTAGCAAGCAGAGTAAGCTGAGATCATCAGTATGCTGAGATCATCAGTATACTATCATTCTCCAAATAAAAAGCTACTAAACATTTTAAAAACTCCTCATCTTCTAACAAAGAAACACTAAATTATTATTATTAGTAATAGTACTATTACTTTTAGAAATATTGTTACTTTCTGACATTCAGCATGCTTGGATGTCTATGTTTGGCCAGTTATCTTGTTGCCATCTATGTATATTAATTTAACCATACCTAAAAGTCTATACTTATTTTTCACTTAGGAGTTAGAAGAATGACGGTAAAATACCACCCTGTGGAACAAAATTACTACCCCTTAGGCGACGTCCAGATGAGCTCGGCAAAGTGGTATATGGCACTGCAGACACATCTGTGGTGCCACATCTCCACGCTGCAAGGGTGTGCCATGCTCCAGCTACTGGCCAGGCTATGTGCAGCAGAATTGCCGCTGCTGCAGCCTCAGGATGCCCCCAGGACCCCAGGTAAGGCTGCTGGGGGCCAGCTTAGTGCTGGCTGCTGCCTCCCCCTACCCTACCCAGGGTAACATGCTGTGCACCAAAGGACACATGGCATGGATGTTCCATGGGGACAAGTAGCAGTGGTGCATGGTGTCCTGCCACTACTTGTCCCTGGGGAACCAAAAATCCACACTCATTTAGATGTGGCCTTAGATTTTAGAATTGGTTGTAAAAGTATTGGGATATACTTGGTTGTTGAACTCTGGAGATAGGACTTAATTTAATATACTTCCCAGGTTGTTTTTTTTTAGTCACTGGTTGGTAACTGATGATGAATTCCAGCCTCCTGGCCAGGGGGCTAAACAAAAATGTCTTAATCCTTTTAGATGACCCACACAATTTGACATGTAGGGGTAAATATTGATATAGTGGTACACAATGTCTTGTGTTTTCATATGCACTTCTACTGAAAAACAAACCAAGACAAAAACAGCAAATGGTGGAATAATGAAAAAATTAATAAGACTTCAGTAAAAAAGAAAGGTGATTTCAAAATGTCATCATCTGGCTTTAATATGCAATGGAAGACTAAAATTTTAATATGTAGTTACTCCCAATTTAATGTGTAAATAAAATCCATACACTGATATCAAAAAGATACATTTTATGAAGTTCATTCTGTTGCAAAAGAAAAATTCCTTCCCCCACTGACCCCAAAACATCTAAATTTAATATAAACATACAATATACAATCATAACTGTGCCTTCTCTTTCAATTAGAAAACAATAAACATAAATATCCTGTTCATGATTTTCAACAGGCAGCAGTAGCTGGTTTATGGTCAGAAAATCTTAACAGCAATCAATTTTGTTCCTGATTAGCACAATCAGCAGAAAAAACACTGGGAAACTCCATTTTGTAGGAACTGTAAGTAAGCAGTGAAGGCTGATTGGTATTTGTGAGCCCAGGGATGTGTAAGTACAAAAGGAGGATGGATTTAGGTCTCTAGAAAGCTTGGCCTGTAGCATACAATACTTATCTTCAAAACAGGCAGGTGGCCTTATCTCCTTGAGTAAAAGACATACTGCGTGGTTCATAAGTAGTTAGACCCTCATTTTCTAGGACCTCAGTACAGTGTGCCTTAGTACAGTCACGTTATATACCATGGTGATTACCTTAATCTTTCCCACCTATTTGGTCTGTAGATTCTGTACTGATTGCTAATGTGTCCAGCAGAGAGAATAGCCAGGAGTACTAAGAGTAGACATTCATTCTGAAGTAGAGTAAAAATAGTGGGTTATTTATGTGTTCAAAATTCTCATTAACTTCTAAAACAGAGCAAATAAGCTGACAAATTAAGTAGGCAATCACTGAATTAGCAAAGCCTTCTGATCTCAGGTTATTGCCATCTTAATCTGCCCTTCCCCCAACTGTTTTAATCAGACTCTAAGCAGCTGAAAGTCTGAAGTGAATGATGATATGTAGTTTAATTAACAGCGCCTGATTAATAAAAATGAAATGCCATGTTCTTTAAGGCAAATGCATGACTTGTCTCTTGCTGGTATTATTAACAGTAGTCCAAATAATGATAGTGCTGGAATGTATTTTTCAGCTAATATTTGTCTTTATTTTAAATTGAAGTGTCAATTAAATTAACACTGAATAGTAGAGGAAAGCAATAGAAGGCACTTCAGCTTCCTGAACAGCTGAATATAATCTACTGAGATTTTAGCTCTGTTATTAAGCAGAACTCTCTCCTCTCAGAGCCTGTGGAATAGGGAGCTGAGAAGGACTAATCTCTTGCTGCTGCTCTCCTACTTACAAGAAGAGCTGGCTAAGCATAATGGAGGGAATAAGCTGCACCTGAATAAATTTGACTTGTTTTCATCAGGGTAACAGATGAGCAAGAGAAGCATTATGCCCCAGGCCTAGCAAATGTTAATTAGAGTGAGCTGGATTGTGCCTTTACACATGGCCCCTTTCTTTTTCACCATTACGATTTACAACTCTCATTCCACCTCTTAATATCGGATTGGAAGGAAACAAGTGTGCATTAACACAAATGCTCTCTTCTGGGTTAGATAGCATAGCTACATTTCAAAAGTTCTTTTCTGCACTCTGAGGCAAATGCAGATCACTCTTCTCTAGTCAGAGAGGCACTTTTAGCAGTGGACTCCAAATACTTCTGTCACGGGGTTGCAGTGAGCCACATAGTCCACTCCACATCCACTCCTTGCAGTGTAGATTCTCTCATGGGTCAAAAGATAAGGAGGAGACTTACATAATAGCATGTAGATGCCATCAATTATTCAGAGTATATGTTCAAAGTCCCAGTGTTAAGATTTCCAGAAATAAAATTTCATTATCAAGCAAAGGCCAAAGGACTGAAGAATTTATTAGTCTGACCATGTTAGTCATTTAAAAAAAAATCAGGAATCAAAACCAGCATAAAACATATTAAAATTGACTGGATATTGTAATTAGTCAAAAAATAAAACACAATGGTTGGTTTTGTTATCAAGTTAGTATCAGTTATTATTTGTCTAGCAACAGTAACTTCTTGAACCTCCATTAGCCACATCATAGGGAAAACATATGCAGATTTATTATTAACAACCAAATCAGGAAGAGAAGATGGATAAGGCACTCTTTAAGCAACAAATCTATCCAAAAGCTATGGGAGAGTACCGATAGGCAACTTCAGTTTTCTGGACATCTGGAAGAACAATGTAGAAAAGCATCAAATGTCAATCCAGTTCCTAACTTGTATGGAGGACAACTTTCTGTTTCAGGCTACAACTAGGGGATCATTGGTCTTAAAACTTGTCAAGACCAAAAGGGAAGAAGTGGTGGAGGATGTGAAGGTGGTGGGCAACTTGGGAGGTAGCAATCACAATGTGAGAGAATTCCAGATCTCGAGACAGGAAAACCATTAGATCAGCAAAATTAGGAAACCAGATTTCAGAAAGGTTTATTTTATCCAAATCAAGGAGTTCATAGGCAGGGTGCCATGGAAAGACAGACTGAAAGATAAAGCACCCAGGAGAGCTGGAAGCTTCTGAAAGGCACAGTATTTGAAACCCAAGAAGAACTGTCCTGACACAATGGAAGCACAAGAAGAATGGCAAGAGACCAATGTGGCTGCTCAAGGAGTTTCTAAAATGTCTTATATGTAAAAGGAAAGTATAAAGGCAACAGGCAGGTCACCAAGAAAATGTACCAGGAAATAACAAGAACCTGCAAGGAGAAATCAGAAAGGCAAAGATAAAGAATGAGCTGCACCTGGTGAAGGGGGTTAAAAATAAGCAGAAGACGTTCTATAAATATGTTGACTAGAAAATAAGGACCATGGAAGCTGTGGGTCTACTGTTAACTAGCCATAGGGAACTCTTAACAGAACAAAGAAAGTGGAGCTACTCAATGGGTACTGATATAAGGCACTTTAGTCATTTTTAAGGCACATTAAGGGCACAAGTCTACACGTGTGCACCCTTAATGTGCCTTAAAACTAGTGATTTTAGGCTAATAGTGCCTAAATTTGATACACAAAGCAGGTATCAAATTAGGTGCAAATAGTGAAGGTTCCTTAAGGGATGGGTAGATGTCTTGAAAAGGATAGCAGGGGAGTAACAAGTATAACTGTAGATAATAGTGAGGATAAGTCAGAACATCTAGAGTACCCATCAAATAACATGCACAGAGACAGGTAGCTGAACAAGTATAACATTTATAAGTGCTTCTACACAAATGCCAGACACCTAAATAATAAGAGGTGTGAACTAGAATACCTGGTATTAAATAGAGACTTTAACATAATAGGCATCTCAGAGACCTGGTGGAAGGATAATAATTAAGGATATTGTTACACTGTATTGCAAACTATATAGGAATGACAGAGTAGTACATAAAGGTGTAGGGCTGGTACTGTATGGTAAGGATAATATAAACATAACAGCATAAAAATTCTTTCTGAAAGCAAAATGACCATGGAATCCCTATGGGTAGAAATGTTATACTTGAATAAAAAGAGTATAGTTCTAGGATTGTACTACCAACCACCTGGTCAGAAAAGTGAAAATAATTGCAAAATGCTTGGGGAGATTAGAGAAGCTGCTAAAATGGGACAAGCAATAATACTGGGAGACTTCAACTATCCCCACATAGACTGGGAAAACACTTCACCAGTGCAAGGTGTAGAGATACAATTTCTGGATGCAATAAATGTCTGCTTCCTAGAACAACTCATCTTGGGATCCACAAAAGGAGAAACAATTCTAGACACAGGATCTGGTTCAAGAGTATCTCTTGATAAACCACTCTGTAATAGCAGCTATAACATAACCACATTCAACATTATAGCAGGAGGCAGTAAGCCAAAAAAAATCCACTATGCCAATATAGAACTTTAGGAACAGAAATGACATGAAGAAGTTAATTAGAAACATGTTAAAAGGATCAGTCAAAAAACATAGAAGGCCTGCAAACAGCTTGGAAGCTTTTTAAAAAGACCGTATTAGAGGCTCAAGAAAGTATAAACCACAAATCAAAAAGGGTACCAAGCAGACCAGCAAAAACACTGCAGGGTTCAATAGCAGAATTAAGGAGGCCATTCAAAGCAAAAAGACATCCTTCAAAAAATGGAAAGCATGCCCAAATGAGGAAAACAGGAAAGCTCAGAAACTCTGGCAGGTCAAGTGTAGAAGTAAAATAAGGCAGGCCAAAAAAGAATTTGAGGTGTCTAGAAAAAGATGTGAAAATTAATCATAACTTTTAAAAATAGATCAGACGGAGAAAGCCAGGGGGAGAATCAGTGGGACCATTATATGACAAAGATGGAAAAGATGCTCTCAGGAAAGATAAAGCCAAATCTCAAAAGCTAAATAAATTGTTTTCATCTATCTTTACCACAGAAGAAACTTGGGAGATTCCCATGTCAAATCAGTCCTTCCCAGGAGATAGGTCTGAAGAGTTGGACCACGCTGAAGTGACAATGACAGAAGTTTTAAAACAAATCAATAAATTAAACACTAATAAATCATCAGGACCGAATTGCATTTCCCTGAGAGTTCTGAAGGAATTCAAAGGTGAAATTGCAGAACTGATGGAATAGTATACAACCTAACATCACAAATAGCCTCTGTGTTACAAGGAATGGTGGGTTGCCAACATAACACCTTCAAAAAGGGCACCAGAGGTGATCCTGGGAACTACAGACCAGGAGTGAGTCTGTACTTCCATCCCTGGCAAGTTGGTAGAATCTATAATAAAGTATAAAATTATCAGCATGGACAAATATAATCAGGAAGTTAGCATGGTTTTATAAAAGGAAATCCTGCCTCACCAGTCTGCTGGAGTTCTCTTAGGGTGGTAAAAAGCCTGTGGAAAAAAGGGCTGCATAATATATTTGAGCTTTCAAAAAAGCTTTTGACAAGGTCCCTCAGCAAAGGCTTTTAGAAAACTGAGTTGCCACAGGATTGGAGGGAAGGTTCTTTTGTGGATTGAGAGCTAGAAGCACAGGGTAAGACTAAGTGATTTATTTCCAGGATAAAGGGAGGTCAAAAGTGTTCAACATTTTCATCAGTTATCTGGAAATAGGGGATCTGTGAAATCTCCAGGTTTGCAGATGTAACAGGCTGAATGTTTCAAGGGGCTTGTAGCTGCCTGCATGCTTTCATGAGCTACAGCCAGGTGCACATGGTAAGTGGCTGCTTGCAAGCTTGCTAGGAGGACTAGTCCAGCTGCAGGCAGCAACACCTGATTACAGGCTACTTAGGGAATGGGACCAGCTGAGGCAGATGACTAGCTGGCATCTGGGCAGCTAAAAGACTCTCTTAGAGCCAGGTGCTGTCAGGGAGAGACAGAGCTGTGGACTGGAAGCTGAGAGTTGCAAAAGAGGTTGGAGTGTTGAGTGGGAGAGAGCTGGCAGTTCAGCTCACAGAGGAGTCTGGCAATCATGCCAGGAGTGCCTCTCTCCAAGAGGATTGCAAGTGCAGCATAGAGACTGTGAATCTTCCTGTTGCTGAAGAAAATAGAGGAGCAAGACAGAAAGCAGGCAGGGCAAAGCAGACCCATTCCTGAGGATTCTCTTTGGGTCTAGAAGACCCCTGTGTGATATACGCATTTGGTTTATGGACTGAGTTGTTTATGTGGACGCCTGCCAGGAGGCAGTTTGTCCTGGGGAAGTAAAGATACCAGAAAAGATGGTGAATGAACTCAAGAGACTGTATGTTTACACTAATCTGAACCTGCTACAGCAGATGATACCAAATTATATTTCATGTGGGGAAAAATAACCTCAATTATAACCTCAACTAATGCTGGGTTCTGAAGTAGGTGGTACAACTCAGGAAACAGGCCTTGGAATCATTGCAGATAGTTCTTTTAAAATGTCAGCTCAATGGTCAACAGCAACAAAAGAAGCCAATAAAATGTTTGGCATAATTTAGAAGGAAACTGAAAAAAAGTGGAAACATCATCATGCCACTAAACACATTCATACAAATACATTTTTAATACTGTAAGTTCTGGTCTCCATATCTCAAAAAAGAATGTACTAGAATTGGAATTGGTACAGAGAAGGGCAACCAAAATAATCAAGGCCATGTGGGAGTTCCCATGGCAGAAGAGACTAAAAAGGCTAGGACTCTTTAGTATGGAAAAGAGAATACAGAAGAGGGATATAAAAGAGGGCTATGAAATCATAAAGGGTATGGCCAAAGGGAACTGGGAACTGTTATTCACCAAGTCTGTGAATATTAAAACTAGGGGACACCCATTGAAATTAGTAGGAGACAGGTTTGAAACTAACAAGAGAAAGTAGTTTCTTGTGCAACACAACTAATTTGTGGAATTCATTGCCACAGAAGGTAGGAGAGGGAGATGAGAGGGAGATAGCATGCCAGGTTCAAAAAGGGATTAGACAAATTCATGGATGATACATCTATTAATAGTTGTTGAAGAGTACAGTTGAAAATGCTTCCTCTGGCATCTCTAAACCTACTTTATTATCCAGGAAGGGTAATAAATAGAGGATAGATCACTCTAGATAGGATCATAGGAAAGTTGGCTGGATGGGACCTTACAAAGCTATCTAGTTCAGAGCCCTGCTCAAGGGAGGATCAGCCCAGACTAAACCATCCCAACTAAGTGTCTTTCCAACCTACTTTTGAAAACTTTCAGAGATGGTGATTTCACAGTTTCTGTAAGCAGCCTGTTCCAGTACTTGTCCACCCTCATAGTCAGAAAGTTTATTCTAATATATCCAGCTCAATGTTTGCCCGCTAAAGCATCCACTACTGCCACTTTTGAAGACAGGCCTATTTGTTATGCATAGAAAACTTGTGGATCTAGGCATACACAAAAACTAAAAGTTTCTTTCTCTTAGAGGGAGGCCATTAGATGCATAACAAATGAAAACAGAGACAGGAGTGTGGGTCAAAGTTAACAGTGAATGTTCCAAGGGGACACACCAAGCCGAACATACTGGACAGCAGTCACTGCCTCTTGAATGAGTTGAAAGAGTTAGTAGGCACTGCCCAGTGAAATTTTGTCTGGGGGTATGCAGGTATGAGGAACAGGAAGACAGCCCCACAGTCACCAGTGTTCCTTCCAACCAGAGCCTCCTTCCTGGTCTGATAGATGGCTAGCTTAGCTAGAGCTAGGAGGACGTTCACCAGGAGTCCTTGGGACTTGGTGGGGACTTGGGTAGGAAGTGCATAAAAGAAAAGGTGCATAAAAGGAAAGGGAGAAGTGCAGACAGAACCTCAGCAAGAAGAGGTGGTGGACAGGCTGCATTCTGGTACGCTCAAGGTAAGCACATACCAAGATCTCCTCTGTTTACAGAAAAGGTACATGGTGGGGGTGTCTGTGAAGTGTGCCAGATACACACTCGTGGAGATGGCTCTGTACAAGAGCCACCACCTTTAAAGACAAGATTCTGGGCTAGATGGACCATTGGTCTGACCCAGTATGGCACTTCTTAAGGCACATAGCTTGCTTTCTTCCTACTCAAGAATTTTAGGCTCATCACGGTGGCTTCTGGGGATCTAATTCTTAAGCATCTCTCTCCCCAAGCATTTTATAGGAAACCTAGGTGTCTAGCTCAGAACCATAAATTCCACTCTGCAATTAGAGGCCTAGAAGTTAGGCACTGAACTGCTCGATATCACAAACCCTAAATGCATTTTTGGAACTACCCCTTAGGTCCATTAGGAAATTCGACTGTATGATCAAGTCGAATTGTGTTATAATGTGTTGATCCAAGTCAAGTAGATGTGGCCACAACATTCTGAAGTATTAATGTGGGATGCAATCCTTATTGTTTATCAGAGTTCTTCAAAAAAAGTGGCTACTCATTCACATCACAGAGCAATATAATGCTAAGTTCCCATGACAAGGACACTAGGAGAGCTGCTCCTCATCCTATAGGAGAGGTGGCAAAACTTACAGTGTGATTTTACCTTTCCTGCCACACTATTCCTTTGTCCTGAAATTTTTCATGTTTGGTCTCTACCCAAAAACATTTAGTTGAACATGTAAGCAAAATAACTTAAGTATGTTGGAGGGAGATGTGCTTTGTTTAGGAAAGAAAAAAGTTGCCACCGCTCTTTGAACACTAACAGGGCCAAAGCCATTGAAGGGTTGAAAACTGCAGTATGGCACAAATAGAGTCCTCACTGAGGCATAATGGTTAGGAAGTTTATGCTAAATAAACACAGATATGGTACAAATCACTTACCCAGTGTGCATTATCTCTCTGCAAAGCTTGTTAAATACACACCTAGGAAGGATGCACTGTGAATGCATATTTAGTGGTCTAAGGGTGCGCTGAACTCCATCATTCTCCACAGACCTGTAAAACAGACGTATTTAAAATTCTGTGACAGACTAGTCTGGTGAAAGACTACTCCATACACCAAGATACACTGTAATGTAGAACAATTTCCACAATGCTTCTTCTATTTCTTGTGCTGACTGCCTTAAAAGATCCCCCCCAAAAATTGGCTAATGTTTTATGGATTCTAAAAGTGACGTAAGAGTGTCTATCCTCTTCCTTATATTAGTATGTCTCTGAGGTACTGGGAGAAGGATAACGTTGCAGAAGGGCTGCTGGGGTTCAGGATAATTTGAATCTACTGCAAACGTCATGGCACCAGGGTGTATGACCAATCTAGTTTGTGGGGCTGACAGTTCCATTGTCCCTGAAGAGTACAGCTGTCAAGGGACATCACAGCTGTAGAGAGACAAGAAGCCTCTAAGGTAGCTTGAAAATTCAAAGTAATAAATGGCTTTGAAAATTAGGATTTAAAAAAATCAGTTTGTCTCTGTATTTAGTAAAGAGATAGTGAAGCTAGTGGAGTACCGTGGAAACAAGCTTTTAGTAAACTGGGTAATACATAGGCAGGTTGCTGCCTTCCAACCCAACGGGTGCTTTTCTGAGGAAGATGCTGTCTATTCTTAGCTGCAGGAGGTTGGAATTATTAAGTCTGGCTGTCACAAGTAAAAGGTCACTGCAGCCATGTCCAACAGTGACAAGCTTGGGTCCAGCTGTATGTGACTGCAAAACATTTTATGTGGTTTTCCCCCAATGATCTGTTAATTCAAAATTCCTATAATACCTGTACATATGAAACCAAAATTAAGGTTTCACATTCAGCTCTAAATGTCTGCATCTACTGACTACAGGGTGCTCAACTTGGTAACTGTAACATTATCGTTAAGCAGTTAAGCTAAATTAAACTGAACATTACATTTTACTAAAAAGAAGGGAGACTCCCACTCACATTTTACTACCTTGCAAGGATAAGCCTGAGCTACCTTTTAAAACACAGAAAAGTAGTTCATAAAACTAAACCGTAGCTACAAACAGGAATAACCTCCTAGGTGATGGAAAGTAGAATTTGTCTCTGCCCATAGAGGATGAAAAATAGAGGTTTTTGCATTGTATTAATATTCTCAATATTAAATATTATCCTTGGAGTTAATCTTTGAAAACTTTTACATGCTTAAGGTGAGTAAGGTATTTGATTAGGCAAAGTCCACTGATGTGTACACACACTAAGAGAATCTCTTAAGTGATAAATTCCTACATTTTGGGAATTTGTGCTAAACAAGTACTAAAATTAATCTGATAGGAAGGTTTCTAGCCCAGATGATAAAGCAAACAGCAATATTGCTCTATAGCAATAGCCACACCACTTACACAGTACTTTTTTCTTGCTTTCACCAGAGATAGATTTTTGACTAATTGTAACTATCTAAGCAAGGGTAAATATTGAGGTTCCTACCGCAATACTGTTCAGTAGAAAGGACAGATTCATGGGAAAGAAAAAAAGACTATGCTTTATAGCAAAGTATTTTAATGATACAAGTTTACTCAATATCAGTTCTATTGGAAATGCAATCTTTCCAAAGAGAATTTCTGTAGCTGATGAACCTGGCCCAAAGATGATCCTTTGTTCAATATCACAGACCTCCAATACTCATCATCTGCCCAACATATCTTCCAGCTCCACTCTAAACCACAATTATAATCTCTGCCCACATTAAGAGGTATATAGCAGAGCCAGCCCCAGCACAAACCTCTGCTGGTGAGAATCACAATCTAGATGGCCATTTTCCCTGCTATTCTGGAAATGTGATTTCTCTCCCTGCTGTTTCCTGCCCAGTGAAGTTACTAAAATGTACTGTCTGTAGAGTCTGTGTCATATGACACAGACTGTGATACTGGCTGGGTTGTAGAGAAGATTGGCTAACCTGATGCCTACAAAACTAGCATAGACCAATCAAAAAAGCTAATAAAAGGAATATAATTCTGATATTCCAATATGCATTGGGTTTCTAAACACGAAAATATTTTGCATTCACATGGAAATAGACTGGATGACCTATGCTATGAGTTCTGTGTATCTAAAATATTTATGGTTCTATAATTAAATCAAATGACATCTTGCTTCTTACTCTACAAATGTTGCAAAATGTTATCGGCATAGAAAGGCAGAACATCTAACTAGTCAAGCAGTTGAAGTTACTGCCACTGATATTATTTTCTGAGTGGAGATAACAGCTGTTCAGCTAATCCAGTTCATAAACTGTTTGCTACAGTGTAATGATATTAGCAGCTCTGAAAGTCAGCCACAGACTATTGAAATGCTGCTTGATGATAATCTTGTACCAGTTCTGCCTGAAGTGAATTGACTTCAGCATTATCAAAATGTGTAGTTTATAGAAAGCAAACTGCATTTGGTGATTCCTTGGGGGGAAAAAAATCAGTCCCTGAACTTAGTCAACTTAATGCACAGGTGACACCAGACACCTGTTCTTATATTGTGAGAAGTATCACTCTCATGACCAAGCAATTAACCTTTTCTCCTGTGTTACACCTACAAATTGCTAATGGACATGGCTCTTTCACTCCAGCACAGAATGACCCTGTGTACACAGTCCTATTTCCATGGTGACAGAGTAATATCAGACTGTGCAATGAAATAAAAACATAAGAATCCAAAGGCTAGACTCCCCCTTTCTCCCCTTAAAAAAGCAAACAAATAAAAGGAAGGAAGGACTTTGACTTCTTAACTACTTTATTCAGGGGTTCAGGGTACAAAAAGTTGGCCCCTCCGGGGTCCGGGTCCAATATACAAAGCAAAGCAAACAAATTACCATGAAACCAAGAGTACCATGTCATTACATTCATAACATCACACCATGACAAACAGCTTCACTTTATTATACGTCGTGCCTCACATACCGTTATGCAATTGGAACATCAGCCATGCAGTCATATTGACCAAAGCCCTCTATAAACAAATGATTCCTACCCTGCTCTATCCAGTCATACACGTGACAACACCTTCAATGTCCCACACAAAGAAAAAAGAAAAAAGCACCCTGGTGAGGGCCCAGGGTGCAGCACAAGCTGGGAGTCGCAGTCTGGCACAGAACCTGCCCGGTTGCCCAGATTGGTCATGATATTGGAGCGTGAATTGAAGACAGCTGTCCTCCACGTGCCACAGTGCTCCCTCAAGGGCCCAGTGTGCTTCAAAGATGGGCACCACCCACCAGAGCAGGGCATGCTCAAACTCCAGTGAGAGGCACACCCACACCAGGAGGCCAAAAAGCCACAGGAGATCGTCTGAGCTGGTCCCAGCATTCTGGTTGCGGCAGCTTTTAAGGACGGCCATCTTGGCCTGACCCAATAGAAAGTTGGCCAGGCAGATGAGATCCTACTTGGCCGCGTGGTAGGAGCAAATGTAGGTGGTCTCTGAGAGGCTCTTGCCCAGCGCTCGTAGAGGCAGCTCAAGAGCAACAAAGAGTGGCTGCAGGTGGGGACTGTCAAGGAAGGCATGAAAGAGGTTCTCTTCAATGCCCCTGGGGCAGAAGGGGCAGGCCATTGAGGCAGCTGGGACAAAGTGGGACACAAACATGCCAGTAGCTAGGATGCTGTGCAGTAACCACCACCGCAGGTCACCAGTCTTCTTGGCAGTTGGTGGCTTATACAATGTGTGCCAAGCCGGGTGGGCTGGTGGGGAATCTGGCAGCCCCAGGCACCATTGCCAAGGTGTATCGGGGCAGCCCACCAACATCTGGTCATGGTAGACAGGAACCACCCAGGCATATAGGCTTCTACATGACAGAACAGCAAAGGGGCAACTCGTGTCACTGTCAGGAGGCACAGAGAGTGTCAGCAGGGTGCCTGGCCTCCTGGCCAGCTCACCGGCTGCAGCCAGGGTGACTGGCAGTATGGGAAAAGCCTCACTTGGGGCATCTGTGGCATGGGGGACCTGGCATGCCTGGAGATGGTCATTCAAGGTGGCTGCTGCCTTTCTGGGAGGGCAGCCTGGATGTCACGCAGGAGATGGCCCATGCTGTGGATGGAGCACATGCCTAGCCAGGTGGTAAGGGCCTTGGGTGAGAGCCAGGCTGACCAAGTGAGGTCAAGGGGATGACTCAAGCAGAGGACACATGCCTGGATGAGGGTGGCCATGAGGCTGGCGGAGGCGAGGCATGGCACAGGATGCCTCAGGGCTGGGTTGTGCACCAGGGGCTCCCTCAGCAGCTGCGGGAACTACAGGTGTTGGGCCCAGGGCTGGAGGCAGAAGGTGGCCTGCCAGGCTTGTACCATGCTACAATGGAAAGCCAAAAGCACTGCCCAGTTCAGGAGTGTAAGGTCCAGCAGGAAGAGCTCCCAGTTGAAGCTGAGGGCCCCTACCCTCTGCAGGAACCAGCACTCCAATTATTGCCAGCGTAGGCACTCCTCACCATAGAGGAGTTGCTGAAGGGCTTTCATGCAAAAGGCAGCCATGTTGCCCGCAAGGTCGACCAATCTCTGGCCCCACTCAGTGACAGGTAGGTAAAGAACAGCTCATGGGAGCTAGTGGTGCCCAGCCCAGAAAAAAATCTACCAGTAGATGCTGGAGCCTCTCTAGTAGGTTCTGTAGCTGGTCATATATGGCATACCAGTGCCACAGGGTCGCCACCACCAGGCTGTTTGCAATGAGGACACATCAGTGATAGGAGATGCTAGGTAGGTGCCAGCACCACCGTTGTAGGTGGGCCTCCACCCCTTCCTCAAGGCTGTCCCAGTTTCATGCCATGAAAGTTGGTGGCCCCAGAAACATGCCCAGGACCGTGAGGCCCTCACTGCACCAGGTGAGGTCCCCTGGCAAATCTGGGGGGGGAGTCACACTGATCCACGTGCCAAGCAGCAGGGTATCACTCCTGGCCCAGTTGATACAGGCCAAAGAGGCGTGTTCGTAGGCTCACTGGCAATCCATCAGGGCCCACACATCTTCCTGGGTGTTAAGGAAGATGTCACGTCATCTACATATGCCGACAGCCAGAGTGGATGGCCAATGGATGGGTCCATGGCCGATAGCAAGGCCACACCACTTAGGTGGCACCACAGTGCATGCAGTAGCAGCTCAATGGCCAGGGCATAGACCACGCCCAACAGGGGGCAGCCCTGACAGATTCCCCTGCATGTGGAGAACAGGGCGCAGAGCATGCTGTTCATCTTGAGCAGGCTGGAGGTATCTTGGTACAAGACCTGGAGGGCCCCAGTGAAGAGGGGCCCAAAGCCAAAGGCCTCCAGGGTCCCACCCAGTCAAAGGCCTTCTGATACAGAGAGATGAGGCTGATGTGTAGGCCAAAGAGTTCACTGGCTGTGACTGGGTTGCAGTCTGCTTAGGTCCAGTGATGGAGACCATGATGGCGCAGAGGTGGGTTGCCAGCACTTTGGTCAGAATCTTATAGTCCACATGCAGCAGGGAGACCAGCCACCAATTCTTAATGCAGCCAAGCTCTCCCTTCTTGGGCATCAGCGTGAGTACTGCTCAGAGGCAGCTGATCAGCAGAACCTTGTCGGCAAGACTCTCCTGGAAAACGCACAGGAGGCAGGGGCTGAGGAGAGGCCTGAAGGTGTTGTAGAACTCAGCAGGTAACCCATTGAGGCCTGGGGCTTTGCTGGAGGTGAGGCCAGCTGCAGCAGCTGTCAGCTCCTCCAGAGACAATTCCCACTCAAGCTCTCTTGCCTCCAGGACACAGAGACATGGCACGCCCTTGTGGAGTCCCTGTGTGGCCTCAGGGCAGGACAACTCAGCTGCAAACAATTCACAATAGAAGGCAACGGCATACTTACATACTTTGCCCAGGTCTGTGATTACCCAGCCCTCAGGGGTCTTGAAGTGATCTAAGAGTTTGCTGCCTACCTGCTGCCACTCCAGGTTGAAGAAGAAGTGGGTTGGGGCATCGGTTTCTGCCAGCTCTTGGCAGCAGGCACAGATCCTCACTCTATGGGCCGCACTGTCCACCAAGTCATGCAGGCATTTCCTGTGGAACTGGAAGCTCTTGCGCAGCACTGCATCACTGCCAGCAGCCAGCAAGGCAGCCTTGAGCTCTGCCACATATTCCTCCAGCTCTCAGATACGGCAGCGCAGTTGATTTTTAGCCAGATGGGTGTACTGCTGGCAAAAAGCCTGGATCTATACCTTGCCCTCAACTCACCATAGCTTCCAGGAGGAGTAGCTCAGTCTCATGGCCTCCCAGCCCCACCAAAAGTGGGCAAAGCAGTCCTAGAAGTAGGTGTCTTGAAGCAGGCTTATGTTGAAGCACCATTAGGTGCACATGTGCAGGATCTCCCCAGCAGGTTCAGTTCACAGCAGGCCACACCATGATCTGACAGGCCCAAGGGAACGATGTGGCCGCTGTGCAGGAGTGGCAGATGGTGTCTGGTGGCATAAAGGTGGTCAAGGAAGGCCATGGTGAGACCACCAGCACTCAACCTGGCTCAGATGTATGGGTGTGCATCAGGATGCAGGGCTCGCTAGACATCAGTGAGGCTTGCAGTCTCCAGGGCAGACTGCAGTTTGTGGGCTAAGGGCAGGTGAGGCTCAGGCCACATGCCATCAAGTGAGGCATCAGTGGTGCAGTTAAAATCCCTGCCTATGAGGAGCAGGTCATTATCCTCATTAGCATTGCGCAGGAGGGCAGCCAAAGTCTCAAAGAAAGCGACCCTCTCCTGGCCATCAATGGGTGCATAGATGTTGACAAGTAGCAGGTGGTGTTGTGCTAGAGTAACGCGGACAGTCAGCAGGCGTCCAGGGACGATCTTCCATACCACTGCCATATCATTCTGTAATTGTAGCAATAGGAGAGTCATGACCCCAGTACTAAGGTTGGTGCCATGGCTCAGGAACATGCCAAGCCACCTGGTTGAGCCTGTCGGAATGTGTCTCCTGGAGGAAGGTGATGGCCGGCTGCTTCTGGTGCAGGAGTTCCAGGACGGCCTCCCATTTCATCAGATCTCCCCACCTGTTGATGTTAAAAGTGCCAATGGTTGTGGCTGCCATGGGTAGGTGGAAGAGTGAGCACTCAAGAGCAGAGCAAAAAAGCAGAGACAGGTCTGGGAAGGCCTATTATGCCCTACTCTACTCCAGGGACCCCTCCAGGCCCCACTCATCTCTCACCCACTGTGTGAGCTTCTGCAGATGGTAAGCCACCTTCTGAGTGCCTAGATCCTGTTGCATAAGTTTAGCTGCAGCTCTGGCAGCCTTGACAAAAAGTTTAGGATCTGCGCACCACTGGGTGATGTGCCCCACTGCATTCTTCTGTCCTTGGTCTGTTTCAAAAAGGCCAGGAGACCACCATAGTCAGGGCCAACCGGGGGGGGGGGCAGTCTGCTGCTGGACATATCCGACAAAAATATGGTGAGGCTGCACCCCAGGTGGGAGCTCACCCACAAATGCAGTGTCTACAACCTTAATGTCTAGACACATCAGCCTCCTCTCATTGTCCAGGTCAACGACTGGCTCTGGGAGAGTGATCCCCGCCTTCTTGAGGGGAGAGAGGTCATCCTGCTCTTGAGGTTGCTTGTGAAAGTCAGAAAGCTGGATCTCCATCTCACTAGCTTCCTCATTCAATTTGGTCAGCCGGGATGTGACCAAGAGGTCAACAGACTCCTCTGCCACCCCCTGGGTCAGGCCTTGAGAAGAGAGGCATTCTGAATCACTTTTACTGCTACCCAACTCCAGAAGCTGGAAGACAGGTGAGGGGTTGGTGACTGCCGTCTTTACTTCCCCCACCTCCAAGCCATCCCCATCTATGGTCAACAGGGTCACCGGCATGACAGCCGGAGCAGGGTAAGGCTCTCCAGCAGGGGCCCCCCTGGCACCAGCCAAGGAGGGTCCCAGCAGGAGTGGGGTGTCCTGAGAGGTCCTCTTCACCTTCCTCTTTTTGTTCTTCTTCCTAGTGGCAGGTGGCCCACCCTTCATAGGGGATGAGCCGGACTGCTCCTGGCCCACCTCCCCAGGGCCAGCTCACCTCAGACAAGCATGTGGTGGAGGGCAGCCAGGAGGAGGCCCGAGCCCCATCATTCAATAGGGCCTTGGTGCCACAGTCACTGGCCACCCCAGCTGCCTCAGCCAGTGAGGTCAGGGCAGGCAGGGGGCAAGTGGAGGCATCAGCCCCTCCACTTGGTGGGGCCTCTGCACTGGGGAGATGGGCACCATAGGTGGAATGGGCGGGGGAGAGGGCTGGGGAGTAGTCCCAGCCCCTCCGCTGAATGGTGCGTTCACACCAGAGACCACTGCCCTGTAAGATGGAACAGGGGTGAAAGGAGTTCGGGAACAGCTCCCGGCCTCACTAGGTGGGGCCTGTGTCCCAGAAGTGGATGCGCCATCCATTGGCGCCCCTGCATTCACCAATGTTCTGGCCACTTTCCCCCGCACGTACTGGGTTGCCAGTCACGAAGAGCTACCACACTGGAAACACGTGGCCCAAGGGAAAATAAATCACAAACCTCCGCCTGTTGAACGTGAGATTCAAGGAGTGAGGCAGAGACTGCAGGCCTTCCCTGAGGAGCATGAAAACCTGACTTCAAAAAGACAGGACATGCTTCAACTTCGGGTCCTTGCTTCCAATTGTCAGTTGGTGAAAGGGACTCGTAGGAACCCCATAGGGCTCTAGTTCCTTGACCAGCTCCCTGTCAGTCACATGTGGGGGCACACTGGAAATCACCACCCTCACTGCCTGGGTGTCTAGAGGCATGACAAGATAGTGTATGACAAGGGTGGAAGCACTCAGGTAAATCACTGGGACCGTGTTAACAGACTTGCGTAATATACGTTACGCTGTCCCGGGAGACCAGGTAGGGCACCTATGCAGACCTCGACCCCGACGTAGGGAAGGGTGTGAACTCTCAAGCCATGGGTAAGAGGGAGGTCTTGAGAAGCATCCGCATGCCAGCTGCTGGGTGTAGGAGCAGCCATTTCTGCTAGGACAGAGCTAATTTCAAAAGCCAAAACAAGGGAATGAAGAAAAAGTTGTGTATATTAACTACAAAGATAAGTGTTTGGGAATGCGGCCAAAAAAGATGAAAAAGAAAGTTAAGTGTCCAGAGGGGAGGTGGGGAAAGTGGGGAAATGAAAGAGTCAGGAGGCTTATGGCAGTTAGGAATAAAGCACAAACAGAAAAAAATGGGGGGATTGAGAACACCCCTCAAAAGGCAAGATATAGAAAAAGATAACTCCCCTCAACAAGCAATCAGAAAAGAAAGGAAGAAAGAAAAAGAAACAGTAAGAAAAAAGCTGGAAAGTAGCAGCTTGCAGACAAAGAAACCAGAAGTAAAGGGGGAGGGGATAGACAGCAGAGAAAAAGAATAAAAAACACTGAGAAAATACAAGAAAAGAATCAAAAAGGGAAATAAACAGAAGCAAGAGACCTTTAGACAGGTGGGAGTCAGAAAAGAAAAGAGGTAGGAATCCAGGGAGTCTTACGCTCAGGATTGCCCCACGCAGCTCCAAGCAAGCCTTGTCTGAAGTATCCAAAGTAGAAGGAAGGAAGGAAGAGAAACCTAACAACCTAGATTTTTTCTGAGGAAATGGTATGAGACAGACTAGGCACATCTACACGAGATACTACGTCACCGTAGTGACAAGCTATGGTGGTGTTGCTTGTCACTATGGCAACATAGCATCAGCAGGCACAAACCATGATGCCAATTCTACCGCACAGTAGCAATGAGCTATGTTGTTGCTACTGCTCAGTAGGGTCAGAAACAACCCGTGCACTGCCAGAACTGCATAGTACTAAATGACTAGAGCAAGTAGTAAATGACTGCGCACTAACAACTGTGCGGTCAGGAGCACGTGTAGATGCATCCACTGAGTTGCATTTTGATGTTGTCCAAAAACCCTAGCACTGCATAACATAACATCTGACATAATATCTGACAGAAATGGTTAGAAACAAGTGCAGTATCTCCCCTACTCGGATCAGAATGTACATGCTCCAGGGAAAGGGCAAACCTTCTTGAGGCTTTGCTTAATTCTTAAATACAGCCACACGTAAGCATCAGCCTATGTTATCTCCACAGTTTTTGGATACTCTCTGAAAATCCTTTCTACACCAGATCCTCATTTTCTATAGCCTTAGCAGTATCCAGCTTCTCCTATCCTGTATGCTGGTTAAAGCTAATAGGGGATAGCAGATAGAACTCAGCAGTATTTAAACCGACCTTGCATGCAGGGTTCAAAAACCTGGTAAGAGAAAGTCGCAATTCAGAAGCCCTGAAGGGTCTTAGCATCCAACAGCTTGCAACAGCAAAATGTAACTTGCCCCAGTGGAATGTATAAGAGCCAGTTCAAAATAAAAGCGAACAGCTGGATACGTTGCTACATTCTATAATGCTAGGCTGGCATTCCAGTCTGGGTATTTTGTAATAGCTTACAAATAAAGAGAAAATAAACATAATGATACCCTTCAGACTGTGGCACAGCTAGACAAGATACAATGTTTGTATTTCCTACAGTAACTTTGAAAACTTGCCCTGCAATCAGAATACTGACACTAATACTGAAGGAAACTCAAGCCAGTGCAGAGCCATACTCAAGCTGTTAATATATGTCTTCAATGGGGGTGCAAGTCCTTCTGTTGATTAGCAGCACAGGGCTAATTTTCATTCACCATAGCTGCTTACTGTTGCTGTATCCTGTTAACAGGGAACGTTACCCACCGTCACTTTGACTGAGGATGCTTCAGAATACATGTTCATGAGAACCTGCATAAAAGAGACCTTGGTCTTTAATACTTGTCTCACTTGTGGGAGAAGCACAATTCCTGAGTATGCCAGTTGCAAAGTAAAACATAAGGGATACATCCAGATGAGTGCGCACATGGATGTTGCAGCATCTTAAAACTGCATATTTGCTGTGCAGACTCTAAATTTGATACCGGGAAGTCCCAGTATCAAAAAAAAAAAAAAAAGCAGCCCACTGAAAAAAAGTGGTGCAGGGCACACTCCTGGAGCCTACCCTGAAACAACTGGAGGCTGAGTCCAGGCTAGAGCATCTCTATGGCTTTCCCCTTCCCCTGCTTAGGGAAACAAGGCAAGGTTGCAGCAGTAACCCAGACCCAGGCACCATCCCAGGTAAGTAGGGACGTGGGGGTGGAGGGACTGCTTGGGGGCATGGGTCCCTAATCCACCCCAGACACAGAGCACAGTCCCCCCGCCCCACAGCAGCAGCAGCAGTGGCCATCAGGGCCCACTGCTGGTAGAGTCCCCACACAGTGCAGCATGGCCCCAGTCACCTGAGACCCAGTGCTACCTGTGCCTTCGGACAGGACCAGCCCACCTTTGCAGTCACCCAGGGTCCTGGCACCACATGCAGGAGCCACACATTGGGCTGGGTCAGGTCCTGCCTCCATGAAGCCAACCCAGTATGAAAGCACATGAGACACTTAGAAGCAGGACCCAGCCCAGCCCGATGCATGGACAGCAGCTGCCGGTGGTGGCAGAAGCTGTCCTGGTCCCATTCAAAGTCATGCACTAGCTGGGCTGGACTGGGTGGGGCTGGGCCAAGTCCATTCGCCATGTGCAGAACCTGGGTCAGACAGTGCGGCATGGCCATGGGGCTGTGCCTGCAGTAAGCCATGGTCCTGATGGCCTGACTGGCTGCTACTGCCAGCACCCAGGGCTGTGTGCCATGGGGTGGGGGCACCCAAATCTCTGGGGAACCCAAAGGAACACAGAACCCAAATCTGTGTTCTTCTGCTATTAAAATAAAACACCACTATATAGAGAGAGATTAGTTGGGCGATATTTTATTGATATACTTATAAGTTTAAAGCAATTTGGAAGCCTACCAGTGATGCTATTATCATACTAAAATGAATTCTAAATATCTATACACTCTGGCATTTGCTTTTAGTTTATTTATCATAGAAAAATCAGAGCTGCCCCTGCCCCCTTCACTCACCAGGATGTGGGGCACTGAACAGCACTGGTATGCCAGTGCCCTGCCCTGCCCTTGCCCATTATTCTCAACTGACAGCCCCTTGCCCCCAGGCCCCCTCACTCCTCACTTGCAGGTCCTGTTTGCCCCCACTAGCTCCTTCTCAACCACAGCTTCATCCCAGCACCAAGACATGAGTCCAGCTGCAGCTGTTCCACTTGCTGTTTTGTGGTTCTGAACAGTGCCAGCCCTTACTGTTCTGCTCCCTGCACCTGTGCCCAGGCCCCAGCGATGCCCATGCTGTTTTTTGACTGGGGCTTAAGGACTGCGCTGGGCAAGGCCCTTCCCTCCCAGCCTGGTCTCCCCCTGCACAGGCTGCTTTAGGGGGACAGAGGGGGTCTAAGTCCAGCTTTGGGGTCCTCTCTTACCTGAAGTGCTCCCCCAACCCCAGCCCCCATCTCTCTCACACACACTCCCTTGCTGCCACCTCCACCCTTAACTCCAGCCCATCACACACCCAAGTCATTCCTGGGACCAGGAACACCCCCAAGCTGGGGCTCCATGTCCCAGCACCAGCGAAGGGCTCCAAAGGTGCAGTTTTCCCTGCAGCCATGGCTCCTGCTAGCAGGTCCCATCCCATTTTGTAGCTGGGCACACAGGGTGTGATTTGTGAGGGCGATGTGGGGTTTTCAGGGGAAGGGGTGTGGGAGGGTTGGTGTGGGGTTTGTGGGTGAGTGTAGGGTTTGTGGAGGTGGGGTTTATGGGGGGTATGGGGCTAGTGTAGGTATTTGAGGGGTGTAGGGTTTGTGAGTGTGAGGTTTGTGGCTGGGTTTGCAGGGGTGGTGTGGGGTTTGTGGGTGGATTGTGGTGGGGATGGGAGGGACTGTGGTGAGGGAGATGCTCAGGAGGGGTGGGTGCCCTGCTCAGCCCCCCCCACACACACACACAGCACACAGTGTCCCACAGGGCTCACAGCCCCCGCTGCAAGAGCAGCAGCAGTGGCCATTGAGGTGCTCAGGGTCTGATGCTGACTGGCACAGCCCCTGGCAGTACAACATGGCCCCAGCCACCTGGTGCTGGATGGGCACCTCACATGGGGGCCACACACCCTCAGTTCCAGCTGGGTCCTGTCCTCATGTGCCATCGAGCCAGGCCACCTCCATGCAGGCAGGACCCAGCCAGGCCTGAAGGTGTACGGCCCCTACATGAGGTGCCAATCTAGCACTAGGTGGCCAGGGCCATGCTGTGCTGCTGGGGACTCTTCTGGTCAGTAGCAGGCCCTAAGCATGCCAATGGCCATTGCTGCTGGTCCTGTAGTGGGGCTGTGGGTTGTGTGGGGTTTTGTGCACTATGTGGGGGGGGAAGGGACCCATCCCTCCTGAGCAGTACTCCCACCACCACAGTCCCCTCCACAGCCCCATAGTCAGGGGGCTGTGCCAGTCTGTAATGGTACCTGAGGCTGTGGTGGGGGTGGGTGGGGTGCTGTGGGCCTAGCGGGGGGCTGTGTGCTAAGCTGTGTGGGGGCAGAGGACCCACCCCTCCCAAGTTGTCTTCCCTCCACTGTCCCCACACACACACACACCCATACAACCCCCTCCCCCACAGTCCCACAGAAAGCCCACAGTCTCCCCCATCCTCATGTCCCTACTCATCTGGGACAGCACCTGGATCTGGGTCACTGCTGCAGCCTTGTCCTACTCCTATTTGCTCCAGCATGCTGAGGCAGTGTGCAACCATAGAGATTCTCTGACCAGGTGCCAGAGCATCTTTCTGAAGGACCCAGCTTCCTGTTGATTCAGAGCATGATCCCCAAGCTCCCCTGCACTGGTTTTTTTCAGCATTTTTTTTTTTTTTTTGATACCTGGATTGCCAGGTATCAAATGTAGAGTCTGCTCTGCAAATATGCAGGTGCAGGGAACATTTTTTAGTTCCCAGCATGCCTCTTGCATCATCTCAAACTGCTTTGAGACACCACAACAGGCACGTGTGGGCTCATCTGGATGTGCCTGGGTGTGCCCAAGATATATTGCTTTTGTATATGTTGTATGACCATTTGCTTTGTCATACCATGTTTCCATTATTTAATTGTTTTGTGCATCCTTTCTTTGTTTATAGAAAATATAAGCATAAAATCAATGCCATTATTCTACCCTGCTTGCAAGAATGTGATATCTTTGCAAGAGAACAAATACAGAAAAGCAGGGCATTCAATAGGAAAAAGAGTTTATTATGCATGCATAGCTAAGTATGTGCTTGTTGCAGGGATGTTTTAGAACAGTACATCTTGAACAGTTGTGATAAGAATTGCCAGAATTAAAGCAGGAGTTTTATGAAGAGAATAAAAAAGGCAACTACTATAGAAATTACTTCAGTTCATTGAACTCTGTGCATTTTATCTGGGGTAGGACCACAAATTATGATATTCATTATTAGACTGGGCTAGAATCTAAAACAGAAAAATGAGAGACAAAAGTGGTGATCATTAAATTATACAACTTGTCATAAACTCGCATATTATTGTAAGTAGCCTCTTCTTTTATGGCATCTTAAATAAAACCTAAGAAACTACAAAAAGATGCTTTTTAGCTGTAACAGTAAAGGCAAAAAGCCCTACAACAAGAGTTCTGAGCATCCATACCAATCTACAGTACTTGTTCTAATAAGATTTGAGCTTTTCAGTCTATTCCAAGTTATTATTATGCTGGGTGATGGAGCCATAGGTTTACTCAAAGTGATTCATGAAAATGCAGCTCATTAACAGAATAAGATTCACAGGAACCACTACTTTTTCCCTTTCCAAACAGCACAGTATATACAACACTGTATTTGTTAGATTTGCTGTTTTCTTGTAATAGTTTATGCTGACAATTCTCTTGATTCCAGTGGGAGCATGCATGTATACCTCTGCTCAGCTGTGATTCTCTCTCAGTAGAATTTGGCCTACACAAATTATCCCAAGCTTACATACAGAAATCTATGTAAAAAAATAGCCAAGTACCATGGAAATTACAGCTACATACAAAAGACAAATGTGTAAAATGAGACTGCTGTCTGAACTCAGGAGAACAGGTTGACAAGCATAATCAGGTAGCAGAAGTAATGAGTTCTTTTCTTTTTTGTGTAGTATAGCAAGTATTGGGGAAAGCTTTTCCTTCTTTCTACCTCCTATGCTTATATTTTGTTTGATTTCTTTTTGTTAATTGTATTGTTTTCAAATACCTCTTCCCAGTGAAAGTGATCAGAGTGTTGTCTTTGTACAGTGAGTGGAACACAGGGCTGCAACTCAGGAAGTCTGAGTTTTTTTCTGATACTTCCCTTTGCATGCAAGGTTCCCTCCAGCAAGTTTCAGCAAGAGGGTGCATCTACAAGAGACGTTTACTGAGGAGTAAATTAATTAGCTCTACAGTAAACATCTTGCATCTACATGTGCAGTGCTCTTAGGCAGGAGTAAACTAACTCCACAGCAGGATAGTACTTGTATCCTTTACAAGTACCATCCTGCTATGGAATTTTTTACTTTGCAGCACCACACATATAGATGCTGACGTGGCTTTCTTGGGTGCAAAGGTGCTTCAGTGTTGTGGCTGTCTGCCAGCTAGTCCCACACTGAAGCACCCTTATGCTCCAGCCAGCTCCTCTGAAGCACGTTGAGCCAGCTAAGAGCAGCCCCGGGCTGGCAGGATGATCTCTGGGGCCCTCTGCCAGCTGGGGCTGTTCTGGCCTGACTCAACGTGCTGCAGTTCTGGGTGCACGTTCAAACAGCACAACTGGGAGCAATAAACTCCAGCACGATAAGTGCCACAGTTTATTTCTTCACATTACATGCACATATAGACGTGCCCAGTCTCCCCTTGTCTGAATTGGGATGAAAATGTTTCGCTAGGAGAAAAAAAGTGATTATAGGAGCTACATGTCATTAAGTTCACATTAACTTC
This sequence comes from Crocodylus porosus, assembly GCF_001723895.1. NCBI lineage: Eukaryota > Metazoa > Chordata > Crocodylia > Crocodylidae > Crocodylus > Crocodylus porosus. The sequence goes on from NW_017728886.1 coordinate 39,204,759, forward strand.
TTTGATGTGGAAAATATAACATCTCACCCTGTATTCCATACTTAGCAAAACTCTTATTGAAGTTAATTGATATTAGTATTTATTACTTCTTTGCCTGAGGTGCCAGATCAGATTTTGTCCCCTCTGATAGCTGGTTTCATTCCAGTGTAAATGTTCTTCTCAATACTATCCTTAGTATGGCAGAGTGACACATTGTCTGCACTGGCCTATGTATCTCATAGTTTGCAATTGCAATAATATCTGGAAGATATTTAATGTGACTTTACATGATTAGGGACTGCTAGATTGGGCCTGTTGTAGGATTTATTTGTGTGGGCCTGTTGTAGGATTTATTTCCTAGAGATTTGGACCAAATCCACAAAAGATTTTAAACACCTAAGATATTTTAGTATCTAACCCTATAGTTTAGATCCTTAAACCCCCACTCAGCTGCTACCTAATCCTGTAGACATCCAAGCTTTTATCAGTAATATCACCAAGATAGATGAGTGTCTGCTTCTGTGCAAGCCTCAGGTCACTTATAGCACTAGGTCCCTATATACCCAACTCTTATCTGAGCCTCATCAGGATTCACAAACCAGGTGTTCCTCACCTACACAGGCCATTTCAGTAAGCATTCTTAGAGCGCACTTAAACCCTACTTAAGTTGGTGAATGTGAACCTCTTTAAGTCAACAGTCTAGTGATTAGACCATTTACCTGGGATAAAGGAGACTCAGGTTCACATTTCTTTCTTGCATTTATGGGCTTCCTTTTGCAAAAAAAAAGGCTTTGGGTAAGCACTTAAATCAGGGGCAGATAAACTACGGCCCACTGGCTGGATCTAGCCCACCAAGCACTTTTATCCAGTCCGCAGGGCCCCCCAAAGGATTTTGTCCTGCCAAGCTCTTTCACCCACAAGGGTGGGAGTGAGGTACTCATGTGTATACGTAGCCCCAACAATGTACCCTGTTGCCTTGCTCCCACCCTTGTGTGTGGAAGGGCCCCCCTGGCCAGCATGCAGCATCCGTGCAGGGCTGCAGCCCCCAGGACCTGTCCACTTCCCTGGTCTCCTGCTGGCTTCTGGCAGCAAGTAGGGGGGCAGTGGGGGTGGGGCTGCAGATGGAAGTCAGCCTGGAGCATGGGTCTGTGGCTGGTGGCAGCACATAGCCCGTACCTAGGGAGATGGGGGGTGGCAGCAGCATAGACCTGGGGTGGGCAGCGTGTTGGTGTGAGGGAAGCTGGGGAGTGTGGGGACCCCCCACATCCCTCCCATGTTGTACAGCCCCAGCAGGTGGTGGCGGCAGCAGCAGGCAGAGCACTCAGGGTGCAGACGCCTGGTGGGGCATGGCTTTGGCCAGTTCTGCAAATCGCGGTGAGGGGTACAGTCTCCATGTGGCTGCCTGTATTGCTTGTGCTCCCTGCCACTCAAGCACAGCACTTGCACTAGCATAGCAGGGAAGGAAGCCTCACATGCTGGACCAGGTGCCTTCCCTGCCAGGGCTGCACAGCACTGGAGAGAAACTTGAGGCTCCGGAACTAACTGGCTTCCCTGCCTTGAGCGTCATACCCTGCGCGGAAGGCAGCCAGCTCCAGCACCTGCAGCTTCTCTCCGGTGCTGTGCAGCCCCAGCAGGGAAGGCAGCTGGCTCCAGCATGTGGGGCTTTCCTCCCTGCTGTGCTTGAGCAGGGGCTGCGCATGAGTGGCAGGGAGTGCCAGTGCTATTGGCAGCCGTGCAGAGCTGTGCCCCTTGCTGCAAGGTGCAGCACTGGCTGGAGCTGAGCCCTGCTGGTGCCTGCACCCTGAGCACCCTGCCTGCTGCTGCATCATGGAGGGAGTGTGGGGGATCCTCGCCCCCCTCACCTCCTTCACACCCACACCCTGCTCCCAAAATCCTCCACATATACACAACCCCCAACATACCCTATGTCCCCCCAGACACAGCCAAACCCCCATTCAACCCTCCCACACACCCACATCCTACCACAGCCCCTTACCCACACCCCTCCACACCGCACCATATACATCCACCATACACACACATCACATATACCACATACACATACTCCCCACACACACCACACACACATACCACACGTGCTACATGCCCATACCACACATACCACGCACACACACACCATACACTCCCACACACTCATACCACATACACACACCATGCACCCCCACACACCATGCACACGCTCCTTCCCCCCACAATAAACAAAACTAAGAATTTAGTTTTGAGTTATTATGTAATCACCTCTATATAAACTACACAAACACAAATCATGACAAAAATATTTTTTGTAATAAAGTTAAAATATGTTAGAGTAGGTGTTTGACTTTTGGTGTATGGTTTGGTTTGTTTCTGGTTCCAAGATGGCAACCTCCTCTTCCAAAAGGAGCATTTCTGGGAGGCAAAGGGAAGGACTTCAGGTGGCAATGGTCAGGGGCTAGGGGGTGGGACTTTTGGTCCCAATATGGCGGTAAGGGGGGAGGGCAACTGTCAAGGGGTGGAACTACTCATGCAGCCTTTGACAGCATACAGTTCAGTATGGGTCAGGTTTTATAAGGCTCTTTTGAGTATGAAGTATAAGCTTATGAAGTCAGATGACAAGAGGATTTAGAAATGAAGCTACAGATGGACCCATACATCAAATATGACCACTGTTGCTTTTTTATTTCTCTCAATAAAATATGTACTGTAATTCTGGCAAATGTTGTCACAACCACTGTGCCACACGAGCAGATTACTTTGAATTTACAAAGAATCTCACATTGAATTCACAATTGGAATTTACTGTATCTGGCCAATAGATGAAGTTCTGTAGCCAGCACTTTGAAATTGCATTCTCCGTGTCTCAAGTGGAAAGGAAAAAATACATCATAGCATTAGTTGGACTTAGCAGAAGGTTTTGTTCACATCTGCACATTGCTTTCATGATATAAATACAGACCCACATTTAAGTACTGAATTGTTTTAGACATGTTTCCATATCAGCCTAAAAACATACTGTGACTGAGGTATTGTGACTGGGGTATTAATGAATACAAGCAGAGCCTCTCTCTGTGTACATTAAGAAATAGGGTAAGAGAAATGTTTCATCCACAGTGGTCCAAGAACTATACAAGAAGCAAGGGGGCTTTTAGTAATACTGGTTTTATTGGACCAAATGTACAACTGGAAGAAATGCTAGGTTTGGGGGCTTAAGATGTCTTTCCTCGTGTCCTGGAAAGAAGGAGGTACAAAACAGGAATTAGGGTTCTTTTTATGTGGACAGTGAGAACTGACAAGAACATTATCACTTGGACATTTGTATGGTTTGTTTGTGTTATGCTGGGGTGAGTGGAGATTGTCTGCACTACCAACCTTCCATAAAATTATTGCTACCATTTATCTTGAGGTTAGTAAGAACCGCCTCACTGTTGTCCAGCATTGGGTTAAGAAATAAATGCACCCTATCTTGAAATACTCAATGATTTGTTATGACTTTGTAACATATGTATGCTTATACTTAGTACAAAGGGATGACCTTCTGAAATTAGAGTTAAATGTAATAGAAGAAATTCACTGATCATGGAAATATATCAATTTGTGTTGGTTTAAGGAAAAAGGTCTGAGCAAGTAAGTCTGAGAGACACGTGGCATTCTATATGCATGTACACATCTGTGTGTATGTATATGTGTGCACATGTACATGCAAAACTAAGGACTTACATAATGAAGGAGTGAATGAAAGGAAATGTAATTAACAGTTGAGTGCATTATAAAATAGCTTCAACACACATCAAGACACATTCTGTTAAGCTCTTCCTTTTGTACGTTCTCATCAACTCTTTCTCTGTTACACTTGCTTTGCCCACTTCCTGCATAATAAATCATAGATTACATAGATCTTCTTATCAGCACATACCTGACACGTTACCTACACAACCATTTATTACATCACAGAACTTGGTCTCGGGAGAGTTCTCTGCAAGGTGAATCCATTTACATCAGGTCAAATGTAATCAGTGATGCAATAAAATTAGTAATTGGGCAATATTACTAGTGGGCCAGATTCTACTTTCATTTATACTACCATAAAAAAGAAACTAGTGGCATGTTAATATAAAAGCAGCATAACTCCACCTATAATTTTCTTTTTTTTCACTCAAGAGCAGATATTTAAAAGAGGCTTTAAATACTGGAAAGAAATGTTATTTGCTCATTGTAAGTTCCTTGAGTATTCTGTTTTAAATAGTACCTATGTTAGAAAGCTTACACACATATATTTATTAATAAACATGCTAAGAAGATAGTACACTAATCTATAACTCTGGTATTTTTGGAGATGATTAATGTCTACAATTAAATCCATAAAGCACTTTTGCTGACTACCATGGTTTATATTTAATAAAAAAAGAAATACCAGTAGGGAATCACATTTAAAAAATAAATTAAAAGCTTAGAAAAGACATTTCAAGATTTAAGATCTATTGATATTTAAGACAGTGAGGGCCCCTAAATGAAGTTAAAACATTTAATGCTTGTAATTTTGGACTTGAGACTTCCAAATTTATATTTGTAATAGATAACAGTGGAGCCAAAAACATCTTGTTAGACAGCAAGAAGCAAAACTAGATCATCTTTCTGAGACTGGGAACATTTTATATTGGCATATAATTCAAATCCTTTTGGTAAATAAATGTAGAATTGAATGAGTTCACGGGATTAATTGATGCCCCAGGAGGCCTCATGAAACAGCATCAACTGTAATCAGCTACTTGAATTGTTGTTTCAGGAAGCCTCAGGTCTCTATGGCACCACTAGAAGTGCTCGTTACTGTCTTGATAATGTATTCCCAACCAAGTGCATATAATAGAATTAGCTCTCCATTTTGAAGTTTATTCATTTGAGAGCAGATGAGGATGGAACATCTTTTATTATTCAACAAAATATTTATTTAAGATCTTTTGTGCCCTAGACAATGGCAGAATTTTAAAGTATATGTTATGTTTTGCAATGCTAATCCTAATATCGACAACTGAATGCCAGTAGATTCAACAGCACAGCAAAAGCTTGCCATTATTTTGCACTGCATTATGTTATTCTTTACTAATATTCCAGAAAGGAGAAGGATATTTAATCACTGATTTACTTCTTTGCTTCTCCAAACTTGCCTCTTCAAGTAAGCCTTCATTGTTTTTATTAATGATCTTCACAGCCCTCCCTTCATCTGCACTTTTGCCCACTTTGGTTCTGTTCTAATTTTTTTTTTTTTGGCCTTTATTTTAATAAATAAATCCTACACACCCATTACAATGTATGGGGAAACTCCCAGTGATTTTAATTACACGAAGCACTAATTTCAGGAGTGATGTTCCTTTCTGTCTGATGCATGCTGTCAACAGTGGAACAAAAGTGGATAGTTTGATTCTCTTGATCAGTGTAGCTGGAGTGCTTGGGATAGACCCAAACTTAGCAGGGCACTATGGAGGGCAACTGATGAGAGGACTGAGGCTGAGCTGTGTCCTATCTTTGGATGAGGAAATAGGCCTGCACAGAGTGCTCCAGGAGGAACAATTTTAGGAAGGTCTTTCTAGCCGTTAGAAGCTACATAGAAAAGGAACTGCCTCTGGAAAATCACTCAGGGATATGTCTCACATCTAGACAGAGACAGCTAGATAGCTTACTGGTAAATGGCACTGGAGTTTCACAGGAGGGACAGGTTTTGAACTGTGCCATTTTGTTGAAGTCCACAGACAGAGAGGGAGCATTGGCCCTCCAACTCCCTAAAATCTGATCAGAAAAGAGCATTTTTTCTTTTTACTTTTCCTTCTGTTTGCCGACAGCTAAAATAACTAACACACTTCATACAGTGTACAGATATTCAAGTAGAAACTGTAAGAGTCCTGTTTCTCTGCCATGGATTGTAACATGTAATGGAGGGACAAGGAAAGCACTGTTTAATGTAAAATGCATAAACAAATCTGGGAGGAAAGCCTGACAACCAGACGCCACACTAAATGAGCACCTTATCTACAGCTACACAGCAGCTGGGCAGCTATCAACTTCTGGGTCCCCAGGTCCTACATTTCTTTCTGCACACTAGCACAGCTTCAACAAAAAGGGTATCTCCATTCCATCTAACTTCTAGCCTGGAAGTTAAAGAATCCTCTCTAAACATGGGGAATGTAGGTTTGAACTAATTCATAAATAGGAGGAGGGCCTAGAACTCATGTATCCAACTTCTTGGGAAAGTAGTTTTAAATCTGTGATTGGAACAAAGAGTAAACTATGTATTATTCAATTCTTTCAAAGCCAGGATAACCTTTTACCAGAAGATATGGGGAAAAACTGAGCTGTTTAACAGCTATTTTGCTTTGGTCTTCACAAAACAAAGTGAAATGCAATAAAATGCAACCAGGTAGCTAATAAGGATTATTTGGACAAGGAAGGAGAGAAGCTGAGAATCAAGATAACAAAAGAGACTGTTAGACAGCTTTTGATTGATCAGTAGGGCCTGATGAACTTCATCACAGGGTACTAAAGGGACTGGCAAGGGGAATTTCAGAACCCTTGGCGATACTATTTACCAAATTGTGAGGGTCAGGTGAAGTGGCAGAAAAAAAGCAAAAAGCTGGGTCTGGAAAATTATAGAACAGTTAGCCTGAGTTCAATACCTGGAAAGGTACTGTGACATATTACAAGGATGCAAGACCATTTGCAAGCATCTAGAGAAGGAAAAGCTAATTGTGAGCAGCCAACATGGATTTATTAACAATTATGCCAGAAAAATGTCATCTCCTTCTCCAACAAAATAACTAGCTGGGTGGATGAAAGGAATGCAATACATATGCTGTACTTTGACTTCAGCAAGACTTTTCACAGTCCCACATAACTGTCTCATAAATTAGAGAGCTAATTCATTAGAGATCTAGCCATGAATGGGCTAGATAAAACTACTACAAAGTGGATAGATAACTGGCTCAGTAGCTGCAAACAAAAGCCAGTTATAAGTAAATTCATGTTTTGGATTGGCAGGAGGGTTTGTGTGAAGTCCCACAGGGGTCTGTCCTGGTCAATGTGTTTGTTAATAATTTGGATGCTGAAACAGAAAGCTCCTTGAGCAAATTTGTAGATGACACAAAATTGGGAAGGACTACAAACACACTGGAGGACAGGTGTATCATTTAGAACAATCTTAATAGCTTGGAAAGAATGAAGCTCAGTGCTGACTAATGCAAGTTGCTAAGCTCAGGAGGAACAATAAAAATGCAAATACAAAATGGGTGACAACTAAGTGGATAGTAGCACAGTGGAGACAAAATGTGGGGGTCTTGGTGGATCACAGACCCAAAACATGTCTTCAGTGTATGTACCTGTAAAAAGGCTAACGTGGTTTGGAGCAGGATCAACAGTTAGATTAGATACAAGACACAGGAGGTGATGGTGTCACTGTACTCAGCACTGGTTAGGTCTCAACAGAGTATTGTGTGCACTTTTGTGCTCCACATTTCAAAAAAGATGTGGAGAAGTTATAGAGGGTCCAAAGGCAGGTAACAAAAATAGTAGAAGGGCTTGGAAGGCAAGCCTCATGAGAAGAGGTTGAAAGAAACAGGCATGTTCAGTTTGCAAAAAAGGCAATTAAGAGTACATGATAGCAGTCTTCAGATACTTGAAAGGCTGCCATAAATAGACGAACACCTTTTCTCCATCACCATAGCACTGGCTTGAAATTGGAGAGAAAAAGGTTGAGACTTGAAATCAAGAAGAGTTTCTTTATTGTTAGAACAGGAGTGAATGCAATAGACTATTTAAGTTGTGAAAACTACTTCATTGGAGATTGGATAAACATTTGTCAGGGAAAATCTAGTAGTCAAAATGCCTGTAGCGTGTTGTAAAGTGCAACATTTGGAAGCCCAGTAAACCTCGCACATGGATTGCTGGGAGATCATGAGAAGAGCTCTGCAGCTCAGGGCAGATGAAAATGGAAAAGGAATATGTATAGTCACAGAAAAATGAAACAAAGCTCCACATCTTGCTGATTAAGAAAGAATAGTAAAGAACCTGGACTAAATTTGTGGAGGGAACAGGATGACAAAAAGAGGAATGTGATATATGGAGTTGTGTCTGCAGTCCTCAGGCTGGAGTGGAGGGTATTTGGTTTTATTCCCATGCTTATGGGCATTGCTGGTTGCCTCATTTGGCTGGGAAGAAATTGCTACAGATTTTAGAGTTATTTTTGTTTTGGTTCCTCCTCCTTCCTCCAGAAGCATTGTATGTTGGCTGCAGCCATGGTTGGGATTTTCCCCGGGCTTTGCTCAGACTAAAAAACCTAGAGCTAGAGGGATAGCAGCACAGTGGATGATACACCTGACCCTTGTTAGAGGGTCTTACTTCTCTCCTTTGGGTCAAACCAATAACTACATTTGGGACCAGGAAGGAATTTTATCCCACGTTCAGATCAGCATGGACTTGGGGTTGAGGGTGGGGGCAGAGTTGCCTTTCTCTGTTGTGCAGGTCATGGCCCTCTTCCTCGAATCTTGCTCTTGGATCTCTCAAGTGTATCTTAACAAACTAGGTCTGTCCTTGCAGCAGCAGAATATTGACGGGGTCCTGATCCCCTGCTTTACCTAGAGAAGGTTAAGGTATTCTTGGTGTTTTGGGGCACTGTGCAAGGCTATGAATCCAAAGTAGACAGAGCTGGCAACCTGTAGCATTGACTCAGGAACCTAAAGAGAGGAGTGAAATCCTAAGCATTTCCTATGAGCTACCTCCAAGGAACTCTCAATGCAGCATTTTTTCGTATTGCCCGTCTGCGGTGCTTGACCCTCTCCATACAGTGATACAGAGAGGCTAGGTATCTAAACTAGGTTTTGCATTCTACACTGGGTATTGCCTAACTTGTACACACCTAAGATCTTTATTGGATCTAACTAAATTCTCATTCTCAGTGAGGTAGCTCAGGTACTGGAATTGGTACAGCCACATTAATATGCTGTTCCTGTAGCTAATTTCCCATCTGAGAAACATTAGATAAGCAGGATAAGTTAGCTGCTTAAAACATTGTGGTAACGCAGTTATATTGCTTCCAGCTTGTTTAGAGCTGGCTACAGGCATTACATATAGTGCCATGTAGACACAAGTGTTTTTACCATCAGGGGATTGTTTTCCCCATCACAGCTTGGTGTTTTGATGCCATGTCTTTTGCAGAAAATACTGTAAGGAGCAACATATTAAAGTAATACATACAGTTAGCTTGGGTTTTCTGGAATTTTTTTTCATTTAGTATGACATATGGAGGAGGCAGCCTTATATAGAAGATCTGCAAAATAAGGTGGCCTATATAGGTTTAATTAAACACAGCAAAAAGTTATTACACGAGATGCTTAGCTTAAAAGAATTGAAAATAGTCTTAGCCATGTTATGAAACAAAAACAAATTTATCACACTGGATTTATATCAATGTAATTTTAAAACAATGAGTTTCACAAACTGACAAGTTATTCACGCTGGCTGTGAGGAACAGATTCCCACATTAGATATCATGCCATTGAACTGACCTATTTGAATTGGCTTTAGCATTATGATATCTACAAAGTCTGAATCAAACAATGTTAAAAGGAAGAGAATGTAAAGGTGTAATGTTGTCAGCATCTAAAGACTATAAAAAGCTTTTTGACATCATTAGTCTACCTTTTATGAAGAAGAAACTTACTTAATAAAAAAAAGTTCTATAACAGCCAAGGATGGGTTGTATGCTAACTGTTGCTGAGTTCAGAATGGATGCTGTATTTGCCTGCATAGTTACTGCACAACCAATATCTAGCTCATTATCGTAAAGTGCTTTGAGCTAAGTTCCCTACGAAAGACATTACACATAATCCATTGTGTTCTACAGAACAAGTGCAGGGTCAAAATGTACAAGGATCTTAAAATTATGTCAAGTAGGTTTTAGCTGAAAGGAGATATCAGACAAAGAGATACAACATTGCGCAATCTATTAAATTCAATGCTGGAACATGTATTGTACTCTACGAATTGCAATTGGAAAAACGAGAATGGTAAAAGATAAATGGAGAAGGACTGACTCTTCAGATTAACTGATAATATGGCACTCATCAGAGAAGAGGTAAAAGAAGTGATCGCTGAAGAGGAGGCAAGAGAAAGGATTAGATTGTGAACAAATTGAGGGGATTGACTCTAAATTGAAGGCTGATGATAATGTCACAGCCAGGTCTAGTGAGGGCTCAAAAATGTGCAGAGAAACATGACTTTAAGGACAACCAAGTAATGGCTGTAGTGGTTTCAGTCCTTATTTTTTTTATTTGAATTTTTTTGTGTAATAAGCAGGCGTCTACTTCTGAAAATATCCTTCTGAGTTACCTTTACTTGAAGAAATAATCTTCTTGGAATCCACTCTTAGCTAGATCCCAATGCAATTAATTCTGGATTCATTCTCCTAATGGCAAAGCAGATACTCAGGATCAAACCCAATTAAGGGAGGGCCAAGATCTTACTCCTGTGCAACTGTACCTACATAAGATTGTCTGGCATTTCCCAAATTTGAGTATTCATCTTTGCAAGCTTAATATTTAACCATAGGCTTTGCCTATGTAATAGTGATAATTATTAGTAATATTTTGAAATGCTTTGAAAGTGAAGAGTCAAATAAAGGCTAAACACTGCTTGCTATAATTGTCCCTCTGCAGAATCTTTACAACTGCAGAAAATGTAATAAAGATTCACAGTGAAGAGCAGAGAAAGAATTATGCACCATTAATAACTTTGAGTAGCCTTTGACACTGCAAAAGAACATTTGACTGGAACATTTGACTCCCAAGTTGTTGGGTCTAGTCCATGATTGTAGGCATCACATGTTCTATTTCATAAACTGATCATGCTCCATTTTTTAAATTGTTGGGGTTTCTTATTCCCCACCGCTCCTATTTTAAGGCTGTACTAGAAATTCACTCCCTAGTTAAAACTTTATTCTAATTCCCAGCATAACATTTATTTGTGGCTGGTTTATGCCTATTTGTTCTTATGTTGGCATAAAACAATATTGGCCTTTGGTTTAACTAAGTCTTGTGTTTACACCCTTTATTGAGAATGATCATAAATCTTAGTCGTTGATTTGGTAGGCTAAAAGAATTAAGTTCTTACCCTCCCCTTGAAAGGACTGAAAAGCTTTTTCTACAGCTGTTCCAGTTTGGAACTATCACGTATAGCAGGGCTGTCCAACTTTTGAGTGGTCTGGAGTCACAGACTCTCTGATCACATGCCATGCAGGCTGCAAATTGCCCAGGCCACATATCACATTGTGCTGCACTATGTGGATCCCATCAGCCATTGTGCCATATGAATGGATTAGGAACAATTAGCATGCATTTACCAAGGGCAAGTCATGCCTGACTAACCTGATTGCTTAATATGATGAAATAACTGGCTTTTTGCATGTGGAAGGAACAGTGGATTTGATATGCCTTGACTTCAGCCATGAACAGCACATGCCTACTGAAGCTGGGGGGGCACAGCGACCATTCACAGGTGGCCGCAGAAGTGTTAGCGTTAAGGGCAGGATGAGTCGGGACCACCTGTAGGCAGCCGTGGTGACATCAGTGGTGAGGGTAGGTCAAGCAGGGACCGGGCTGTGGCAGTGTCAGCGGGGGGAGGGTGGAAGCAGTGACCTCCCACACGCAGTGATGCAGCTGCTGGTGGTGGCAATTTTAGGGGGGACACATGTCCCCCCCGTTCCCGTCCTACGTGTCACCTATGACTTCAGCACGGCTTTTGATACAGTCTCCCACAACATACTTACAAGCAAGCTAAGGGCATATGGGTTGGATTTATGGACTGTAAGGTGGATAGAAAACTGACTGGAGCATCAGGCTCAGAGAGTAGTAATCAATGGCCTCATGCCTAGTTGGCAGCTGGTATCAAATGGAGTGCCCCAGGGGTCATTCCTGGGGCTAGTTTTGTTCAATGTCCTCTTCGACAACCTTAAAGATGGCATAGAGTGCACCCTCAGCAAGTTTGCAGATGACACCAAGCTGGGGGTAATAGTAGATATGCAGGAGGGCAGGGCTAGTATTCAGAGTGACTTAGACAAATTGGAGGATTGGGCCAAAAGAAATCTCATGAGGTTCAACAAGGACAAGTGCAAAGTCCTGCACTTAGGACAGAACAATCCCATGAACCAGTACAAGCTGGGGGCTGGGCAGCAGCTCTACAGAAAAGGACCTGGGGGTTACAGTAGACAATAAGCTGAATGCAAGCCAGCAGTGTGCCCTTGTTGTCAAGAAGGCTAACGACATACTGGGCTGCATTGGTAGGTGTGTTGCCAGTATGTCAAGGAAAGAAATTATTCCCCTCTATTCAGCTCTGGTGAGGCCACATCTGGAGTGCTGCATTCAGTTTTCTGCACTCCACTACAGAAAGGATGTGGAGAAATTGGAGTCCAGCAGAGAGCAAAAAAACTGGTGAGGGGGTTAGGGGGGACATGACTTATGAGGCAAGATTGAGGGAACTGGCTTATTTAGCCTAGAGAAGAGAAGACTGAAAGGGGATTTAATAGCAGCCTCTAACTACCTGAAGTGGGGTTCCATAGAGGATGGAGCTAAACTGTTCTCACTGGTGGCAGATGATAGAATGAGGAGCAATGGTCTCAAGTTGCAGCAAGGGAAGTTTAGGTTAGATATTAGGAAGAATTTTCTCACCAGGAAGGTAGTAAAACAGTGGAGCAGATTACCCACAGAGGTGTTAGAAGCTCTATTCTTGGAGCTTTTCAAAACCTGGCTAGGCAAAGCTTTGGCTGACATGATCTAGTTGGGATGGTTCTGCTTTCAGCAGAAAGTTGGACTAGATGACCTCCTGAGGTCATTTCCAACCCTAACTTTGTATGATTTTGTGATGGCAGGTGTCCGCAGCCTGCACTGTGCCAGTGCTCTCACACCTCACACTGCGCCATATGGCCTCTCCCAACACAGCGCATTCCCTACCGCACCGCACCACACCACACCACGCCAGCACCCGCATACTGCACACTGTCCCCAGGTTCCCCTGAATCCCTTTGCTGTCGACTCCCTCTTATCTACAGGCCACACTGCTCCATTCCCCAGAATCAGGCTTAGGCATGAGAAGCTGTAGGAGGGAAAGGAATCTGGGAGGCTCCGGTGGCAGCAGTGACAGCTGCTGGACCATGTGGGGAGCAACCAGAGGCCTGGGAGTCACATATTACCTCAAGGGCTGCATGAAGCTTGCAGGGTTGAGGAGTGACAAGTAGACTGGCATGAGTACTGTCTCATTCCTAATGTATTAGAAAATATCTTCCTAATACTGCCTAAAATTCCATTTGCCTTTTCCACAGCCACATCACATTGATGACTTATAATTATTCTGTGAACAACTACTGATCAAACACTGTGCTAAAACACACACAGTCTTTCCTTTGTCGTTTCCAGCTGACAAGTTTATAGAAGAAACTCTTGCCCCTGTGTGCTTGCTCTTGTACTTTTGTGTTATTCTATTTCTATTTCTCCAGTCTTCAGCCATCTAGTTCTTCCTGTATAACATGGTCTTCCTCCATATTGACAATTCCCCCCCCAACACTGTATAGTTTCAGAGTATCTAGGGTTGGAAGGGACCTGAACAGATCATCAAGTCTAACCCCCTGCCCTGGGCAGGAACAAGTACTAGGATCATAATACCCCTGCCAGATATCTATCCAACCTCCTCTTGAAGACCCCCAAGGTAGGAGAGAGCACTACCTCCCTTGAGAGCCCATTCCAGAGCCTGGCAGCCCTAACCATAAAGTAATGCCTCCTTATATCAAGCCTGAACCTGCTCTCAATCAATTTGTAGCCATTATTCTTTGTTACCACAGGTGGTGCCCAGGGGAACAGAGCCTCATGTATTTTCTGCTGGTCACCCCTGGTGAGTTTATAGATGTCCACTAGATCCCCTCTCAGCCTTCTCTTATGGAGGCTGAATAGATTTAGGCCCTTTAGTCTATATTTGTAGGGCCTGGCCTGCTGCCCCCTGACTATGCGAGTTTCCTTCCTCTGGACCCTCTCAAGGTTAGCCACATCCCTCTTGAAGTGTGGCACCCAGAATTGGATGCAGTACTCTAACTGTGGCCTGACCAGCACCACATAGAGGGGAAGGATCACCTCCCTGGACCTGCTTGTAATGCATCTGTATATGCATGACAAGGTGCGGTTAGCCTTACTGACCGCTTCCTTGCATTGGTGACTCATGTCCATCCTGGAGTCAACAGTGAATCCAAGATCCCTTTCAGCCACTGTGTTGTTGATAAGGGTGTTCCCCAGCCTATAGATGTGTTGCTGGTTCCTCCTCCCTAGATGCAGCACCTTGCACTTGTCTGTGTTGAATTCCATCCTATTCTCATCCACCCACCCCTGTAACCTGTCTAGATCTAGTTGTATTCTGTCCCTCCCCTCCAGTGTCCCCACTTCTCCCCATATCTTTGTGTCATCAGCAAATTTGGACAGCGTGCTTTCCACACCCACCTCCAAGTTGCTGATAAAAATGTTGAATAGCACAGGCCTGAGGACCGAGCCCTGGGGGACTCCACTGCCCACATTCCTCAAGGTCAAAAATGACCCATACACCACCACTCTCTCGGTATTACCATCAAGCCAATTTGCGACCCATCTCACTGAGTAGGCATCAATGCCGCAGTTGCTCAACACATATTTATCTTTTATACTAATGTCATTAATTATAATATTAAATAACATCAGTCCCAACTCTGATCCTAAAGAAATTCCACTTCTAACTCTTTTGTACCCAGTAATTCTTTCAGCACAAACTATTTTTGTCTCCCATTTAAACAGTCCCTTACTCACCTTGCAGTTTTTATACTAATCCCCATAATCTCCATTTTATCTAATAATTACCCATGTGGTACTGTATCAAAAGTTTTATGGATAACCAGAAACTTTAAATCTATTGCATTTCCGCTATCTAAAAAATTAGTACTCTTATCAAAGAAAGATATCAGTTTAGTCAGGCTTTATTTACCTCTTCCAGTTATCTCCATGCCTGTAAGTATTTGTTCCCCTAAAGTTTGTTCTAAATCCATGCATAATATGGAAGCCAGAATAATGGGTTTGCAGTTCACCAGAAAACTTTTTCCCTTTGTTAAATATAAGGACTATGTTTGCAAGCCTAGTAGTCTGGATTTTTAATAAATCCGTCAAATACTAAAGAATGGTATCATGCAACTGGAGAAAAAATCATTTCCAAGCACTTTCAGTATTCTGGGCTACAGGCCATCATTTCTTCTGATGTGAATTGAAATTGAAGCAAAAATATTCATTTATTTTCTGAGCCATACCTAGACTACCTTTAATCTCAATCCCATCGTCACTGCATAGCACCTCTCTTCCTCTTTTATGTATAGAGCTAAAATGTCTATTATTATTTGTTTTAATTTTCAGTAAAATGTCTTGCTCAGGCGGACTTTTGGCAGTCCTCACTTTATCTCTATATTTTCTAATCTCTAAGGCATAGCTTTCTTCCCTGTTTCGCTTTTCTATTCCTTGGAGTCTCCCTGCTTTCCTATCATTTTAACTATTAATCCAGTTCAGTGCTGGAGCCCTTCTCTACATGTGTTTGTGCCCTTACTTAGGATGCAAATTGATATTTAGTATCTAGGATTTAAAGGAGTTCCATAAGCTCTTTATTTTAGTACACTTCACTAAACTAGTTATTTTGAATTTCTTGGGTTTTTTTTCTTTTAATTAACCTTAGCCATCAGCCCTTGTGTCTAAATCCTTTGAAGCCAAATTGAATCAATTTATGATTATCATTTATTTTTTTTAAATCAGAAATGGACTTAAAATTAGGAAAGTTCATTATTTTTAAGGGAACAGTTCTCTGCAAGATCCAACCCAAAAATTCCAGTAAGTTTCTACTTTGAAAGACAGGTGAGACCTGCTAAAAACACACATCTTAGTGGAAGTGGCTGTGGCTGGAAATATGCAATGAGAGATTCTTTTGAAAGAAGTATCTTGTTCAAAATTACAATTTTGTACTTTCTGCCTAAATTCATGTGCTTGCTCAGACCTCAGCTCTATAGAGCTGTATCAGAACAACCAGACTAGGCCTTTACAAAAATCATATAAAAATCAATCAGCATCAGCATCATTTGCTGTGTTCAGTAGGATCCACCTACAAGCTTCACAACACATGTAGTCGAATATGAATAATAATGTCCATAACTAATAGAAAACCAAAGCTAATGCAATTGTGGTGATCTTAATACAGGGAAAAGTGAGGTAATTTTACAGGTGCAAAATGATCTACAAGAAGGGTATATAGGATACGCAGGTACAATCTTTCTGTAACAGCTCTGCCTTGCTTCACGCTGCCTATGTCTATGCAAGACACTACTGCACAGTCATTACTGTGCATATACTTTGTACTTGTATAAAAAAGTACTAAAATGCACAGTATCCCAAGTTACTACACGGTAGCACCAGTGAAAGCCCTTTTTGTACACTACTGTGCAGTAGTCTAATATTACTGCGTAATAGCATTGCATCACAGGTTTTGCCACTGCTCAGTCAGTGTCTTTGTAGACATGGCTATTGGCATGAAAAAACTGAGTTCCTTAGGGATTCTAGTACCTCTTTAAATTAATACTCATCTCCAGTTTTGTATTTTTTACCTAACATTACATAAGTAAGCTATAGGAAGTCTCCTAACCAGACAGTTATCTCCCACGAAAAGAGAGTCCCTCGTTATTCAACTCTGTACTTGATCAACATTTGTCTGGCTTGTCATCATTTCTTCATTTAAGACACATATAGATCAGTGAGAAGGCCAAGTGATGTGGTGTTTATTCTCTTTCTTTATTTGCTAATATTAATTTATTTCATCAGAACATATATATAGCAATACCCAGATTCATACAGAACTGCATCTCCAACTATCACTGTCTAAGCTGACCTGCTTTTCACCTTAGTGCTCTTGAACAGGGTAGATATATTTGCAAACAATTTCTGAAGGCAGCTGAATAGTATTGTTTTTTTTCTAAGTCAGCATACTTTAATGGCCGTGCAGTCTATTAAATATCTCTTACAAACTCTATATTTAATAAATGATTTCTAATTGACTAGGTGTCACCGGCAACATTCTAGAAAACTCAGTTATACTGCATTTTTCATTGATTTTCCTTATATTAGAAAATGAAATGTCAGATACCATTAATTGCATTTTCACAATAAGGAGCAACAGCAAAAGCAACTGCTAAATGAAAGCACTTCCAGTCTAATGCACAATGGATGCATTTATTTTAAATGAATACAATATATCAACATTTATTACAGTTATATGCATCTGTGGGCTAAATTGGTGTGAATGTAATTACTATCTTTAAATATGGAATAGCTTTGCAGGTTTCTAGAGAAAATCAGTCAGGTATATTTTCTACATTTATGTAGTCTTTATAGTATATTATGCACATTAATGTTATTCAGTAAAGTAGTTAACCCAATGTTAGACTTTCTGCCCGCAAAGAGTGTGTTATCATTGCAATCTGTCGGTACTTTCCTAGAATCTGTGCTTCAAGCACCATATCATAAAGCATAAATGTGTGACTGTATTTCATCAAGTGTACATTTCACCACAATATACCATATGATCCAGAATGTTTACAGAGCTGTGCCAGATACAGAAAGATATACGTTTTCTTTCTTACTTTCTTGAGTGAAACGAAGAGAAATCTGAAAGGGAATCAAACTTTTTTATGGTGAAACACATTGTCAAATATGATTGTGCATGGCCTCTTTCATGTGGACCAAAATATGAACATTGGTCTTTGTAGAACAGGAGAGATGGGATAAATAGTTTAAATGTATAAATTCATTTCACTATCCACAGTTTATTGTTGGGCTGGAAGTTTTAACACCTGTGTGGGAAAAGAAAAATCCATGACCTCTATAAAGTATATGATGTAGCATTCAATTTCCCTGCATCTGATCGATAAGCAAGCAGGAAATTATATCTTTTTCCATGGCAGACAAGCATAATTAAGCAATAAGGCAATGGAGGTAGCTGCGATTATCTTAGGAAGCACCTGGGAGATGCCTTGTTGCTATTTTAAAACATCTTTATGCTAAGCGAATGGTATTACTTTCTGCTGTGAAAGATAAAGCTGGCTGTGTAGAATGCTCATGAACAGCAGTTTCAGTTTTGCTTCACAGAGGATAATGCAGTGCACTCACCCCGAGCAATTAGGCTGCTCCTTCAATACAAGCAATGATGGAGTAAGCTGTAAACATTTAATTGACAGTTCATAACCAGAAAAAACAATTATGCTTTGGCTAGTTGCCAGAGAGTCAGAAACCTGCACTTTTACCAATTTAGAATAAAAATATGTTGCCCCCTATGCTTGACTTCTAGGGAAGAAATCTCTGCACAATTAATGCTATTGCATCCATGTTCTAATTTATGCATTTTAATTATACCAAAGGCCCAGTGAATAATTAATGCAGGTAAAACAATAGGTCTGAAACACACCAAAAATGTATCACTTTTTACCAGGCTTTTGTAGATTTCGAAGAGCTAATGAAAACACTTAAACTGTTTAGTTGCAAATATAAGTCCAGTGCATGCAATGAGATACTAAGTACACTCTCCAGAGGTGGGGTATTAGGGATGACTGTCTTTAAGAGTGAGCCTCCATTGACTGGAGTCAAAGGAGTTTAGAAATCCCACACAGATGATGTGTTGGATGTTCTTACTATTGGATGGGCTGGGTTTGACATGGCTTGTTATATGGGAATTTCATATTTTGGTACTGAGAATCCATTTGACACCCCACCTTCAAGCTTTCACATCATGTAACAGGATGCAGCAGATTTCTCACATGGAAATCTAGAAAGGAATAGGGAAAATAAAAGGAAACTAAATGTTTGTTTCAAACTTAAGAGGTGAGAAAGACCTAGTGATTGCACCTGGACTAATCTTTGTGTTGAGGCAAGGCAGCTGCATACTATAACCACTCAGGAGACAAACTCTTCCAGTAGTTCTGACACACTGTGCTAAGAGGTGATGACTGTGTTACTACGTAAGGAAGGCACATTAGGTTCTCAAAGCTTGGAGGCCATGCCCTTTGTGGAATAAGGCTTTGGGACTCTTATTATAAAGATTTCAGAATTTGCAGGTCTGCTGAGGGCAAGTTTGCAGACAGCAACTCCATTTAGTTATGGAAGCCCTGTGATAGAAAAACAATGCACCTCATTCCTGTTCATGATTGGATATGCTAATTACAGCAAGTACTGAATTACCACAACCTGTGTACAAGTGCATGGTACTCACAAATAACACATTGTAAATGTGATCATGGGTAACAAATTAACTGATATATTCCCAACTTTTGTTTTCTGTATTTGTCACATGTGCAATTTGCTTTTTCTTTTCTCAGGTAAAATGACAGCAGTATATAATGATGACCAACACCAGAACTGTTGCCACTGCTTCTTTTTGAAAATCCACCCATTTAAAGGCTTCAGTATGTGTTTAGGGGGACTAACCTGACACTCCATTTTTTAACGTGTTTATCAATCAGCATAAGAAATAAATATTGAAAACAATGCCCTCTGTGTCTATATAATCTCTGTTTCCTTGATTATCCATTCAATGCAGCCAGAGACCATTAGAGAACCAGTTACCCTTAAAGATAATACATGTTACTGGAGTCCTAGCTATAAGTTAGAGCAGCTTGAGATGGCTCCAAGTTATATCACCCTGGTAGGATCCTCTAACAGGGTTGAGTAGCATCTGAGTTTACCTGGGGTGCAGTATACCCTAACCACATGCTGCAGCTGAATGAAGGCAAGAATGATATAGATTATGAACAAGATGAGAGTTCCCCTATGCCAAGGGAGCTAATTGTACCCAGAACTTTTCTAGCCTTTTTATATCATAGAATACAGAAGACAAAAGACAACTTTCTTAGTACACAACTCAACTGCATAAGGGCCTTGTTACACGGTAATTTGGGGTAGTTCCTGAAGCTCTTAACCCCTGGATTGTCTACACATTAATACCTGAAACTAGTTTTAAGCACTCCTTACCTGACTCAAAGTTCCACTACCCCAGGGCGGATTATTTGTGCTGTGTTACCCAGCTCCTGTTACACTAAGCGGTAACCACTCTAGGCTACACCTTAATGTAAACACCCTACCTGCCCTGATCCTGCACTGGCCCAGTTACTCCCCTCCATCTTCCCCAACACCTCAGACCTCCACTCACTGGCCCCCACCCCTGCTTACTTGTGGCTGCCCACACTGTCTGTCTCAAGGCAGCAGGCAGGGAAGGATTAACCTGCCTGCTCAGGCACTGCTGCTGCTGCTGTCTGGGTAGGCTCAGCTCAGAGAAGAGCAGCAGCCCAGCAGTGACAGCCAGGCAGGCAAGTTTACCGTTTTTGTCTGCTCCCCTGGGATAGACACATAGGAATCTAAAAGTAAGTGGTGGAAAGGGGGAACCCCAAGAGGCTGGAGGTGAGAAAAGGAGCCCTGGGGGCAGAGAGAACCAGGGAAGCAGGAAGAAACCCATTGGAGTTACAATGGGGATTCTTACCTTTCAGGCCTCTGCTGGCCAAAAATGCAACTGCTCCAAATTCAAACTAGCCTTAACACCCATCAACATTTGTGCAGCTCATAGCATAAGGTGTAACAAAGCCCTAAGCCTGCTGTCTCTGAGCAATGTTATTTGAAAGTACAGACACATATCTGTGCAAGGTAAAAATGTTGGAATAACAACATAATTGCACGTATTCATATAGGCTGATGCAGGATTTACTCAAGTGGCTTGTGGCACACAGCATCTCAGACTGCAGGGGTGAGGGCAAGGCATGGCTGGAGCCCCCATGTCAGCAGGGAGCAAGATGGGGACCAAATGAACAGGGGGAGTACCCACCCCCTGTCGACATCACTGTTGCTGTTTTTGGCCGATCTGGGGGTGGGGGAAGGCCCCAGACCACCTCTGGCCCCACTCCAGCCAGAAGCTGTGGGGAGCAGTTGCATGAGGAGCCCACATCCTCCACAGATAGTGGTGGTGGCACACATTTTCTTCCTGTCTGTGCCTACTCCCTGCCCTCTCCCCCTGCCTCCCTACCCACACCCCGGTGTCCCCTGCTGCCCAGAAGCAGGTACTGGAAGGAGAAAACTGTGCACTACTGCCACTGTCCCTGGCCAAGCCAGGCTCCCTGTAGGGCTGCTTTCTGCAGTATGGGGTAGGAGTTCTCCCTGTGCCTTTATCATCTATGAAAAATGGTAGCAGCGTACAGGTTCCTCCTTCCAGTACCTGTTTGAAGCCAGTGGGGGAACAGCTGTTAGGGGAGGCAGCACAGCTAGAGAGCAGGTGCTGGAAGGAGGAATCTGTTCACTGCAACTGCTGTTCCCTGCTGAGCCTGACACCCCACACAGTCATCGCCCAGACTGGAGCAGAACAGGGGGTGCATCCACACTGCCACACTCCTCCCTGTGTCCACACTTTCACTTGCATGCCTTCCACTGTTAAACTCCCTCCATCAAACATTTTAAGTCATACACTTGATAATACTATGCTTTCTTTGGTTCTTAGTATTTGCACTTCAGTAGAGGACTTGGG
This sequence comes from Crocodylus porosus, assembly GCF_001723895.1. Taxonomy (NCBI): domain Eukaryota; kingdom Metazoa; phylum Chordata; order Crocodylia; family Crocodylidae; genus Crocodylus; species Crocodylus porosus. The sequence goes on from NW_017728886.1 coordinate 39,226,368, forward strand.
TCAAGCTCAAATGCATAATTATTCTGGAGAACAAATGTTTCTTTAACCTTTGTGAAAAAATATTTTGAGTCAAAGACTTGCCCCAGCATATACGTTCACACCACCGTGGATTTCAGTGAATCATCAGTTTGGTCTGGTTTGTTTGACAGAGTTTTTAAAGTTCTGCTCTTTTCTATTTAAAATGTTTACCATTTAAAATGCTGCTTATTGCATAATTTAAACACATACCTAATTAAGTGGCAGATCTGGAATCTTCTCTGCTATTTGTAACAAAATGCTACCTTTACCTTTGCCTTTGTAGGATTATGCAGAGAAAGAGAAGGCTGCAGCAAAGGCTCTGGAGGATGTGAAGGCTAACTTCTATTGTGAATTATGTGATAAACAGTATCTTAAACACCAGGAATTTGACAACCACATCAATTCGTATGACCATGCTCACAAGCAGGTAAACCTGAAAAACCATGCACGTTACTATAGGTATTCCATCATTAAAGAATAATATAATTATTGCCACTTCAAGTTATATTGAATGGCATGTTTAAGAATGTTGTTCTTGTTAACTGCATCCCATACTCCATTTACATTACTTTTGATCCAAACTCTGCTGAAGTCCATTAAATAGATTCTTTCCATTGAATTCACTGGATTGTAGATCAAACCTAAATGAAAGAATCTCTAAAAGTAAGTGCTATTTTAGGGTGGGAACAGAGTAAGATCAGGTTTTGAAAGAGAGTTGACTATTATTATATTTTATATTAATTATTTTAGAAGAGCAGCCTGTGAAATACTAGCTGTCATGGGAACCACCAAATGCAACCCAATTTGAAATTAGTTTCCATTGAAATTAAATGTAAAATATTATTTTAAGTCTTAAACATCATTGAATGTAAAACAATCCAACTGACTGGCCACTTCCCCTGATTTGAGATCAGTAATTGCACTGAATGTGATCTTTTTAAATGTGGAGTTGCCTATCAGACTAATGGAGATGTATCACTTTCTCAAACATTCAAAGTTCCTCTTTTAGATTCATATGGCAAACAATCATGCTGTTTCAGGCTGATCGTGCTGTTTGAAGGGCAGAAAAGCAGTTTGTTTTAAAAAACAAAAGCATATGTTATGAAGTTGAAATCTATGTCTCAATGTTTCTCAGGGTGGAATTCATGCTGTGTTATACGAAGAACATAATATAAGATAACATACTATTGAACAACATGATATGGTATTTCTGGAAGCAGATAGTCCTTTCTTATTGCTTGTCATTATTTGTTTTACACCAACTTATCAATTACTATATGTTAGGTAGAGCTAGAATGTGCATGCTTGCTGCCCTGCAAGGTTGGCTTTCCTAACTTTCTTCTGAATGTAGCTAAATGCCCATTTAAAATGGCAGTAAAGCACTTTTCTAAAGTCATATCAAGAACTGTGAGCCTTCAGAATTTCTGATGTAACAGATCAGGTTTTTCTTCTGCTACACAAGATGTAATTGAAATGGGTTAGTCCAGTGCGTAGGGCAGGGGGAGATGATAAAGATAATTAAGTGGTGAAAATATAGGCATCCATATCCAAATGAGAAAAGAGACAGGAAGATAATGCATAATGAAGACAAAATCTCAAGAGAATTTTAGCTCAGAACTTTCTAATTATAAGACAGACACTGTAATGATTATGACCTGATTTGGGAGGTTCTGAGAAGATTAACCCATTTCCTGCTGGATGCTCTGTGTTTTTCCTCCTTGAGGGGAGAGAGAGTCACACTTTATCACAAAATATTTGATTAAGAATCACTAGATACTGCAAGGCTTATTTCCTCCCCATATACGTGCCATAGCAGCATGCTGAGACAGAAATGCTGCACTGACTCTCACTCAGATTTATTGTCCTGTGTGGGGTTGCACGGGCAGTAGGTTAGCCAAAATCTTGGGTCTAGACATCCCCAACAGCAGCATTCTCATTATGAGCCCAACTTTGCCCTCACTGACACTGTGCAAACCTAGTGAAGTCAGTGGCCTCATCTACACAAGCATTGCTGTGCAGTATGTGGCGCCGTAGACATGTCTGTGGCACCACGTAGCATACATTCAGCTATTCTTCACACTGCAAGGTAGAAGCAGGGGGAGGTGGGGTGGGGAGGGGGGTTGAACCTGGGAGATCCCAGGGTCAAAAAAAACTGTGCAAAATAAAAGCAGAGTGATGCATGCGGGGGCAGTGTGTGCCACCCGAAACTGGAGCCTGGAAGCTGGAGCCACACTCCGGCTGCCGGGCAGGCTCCAAGCAGCAGGATCTCCACCGCTGCAGCCCCAAGAGGTCCTCAGCACCCCAGGTAAGGCTGCTGCGGCCAGCACAGTGCTGGCTCCAGCCTCTCCTACCCCACCTGGGGTACCCTGCTGCACACCAGAGGGCATGTGGCACAGACGTTCCCTGGGGACAAGTAGCAGGGGCACAAGGTGTGCTGCTGCTTCTTGTTCCCAGGGTGACAAACGTCCACACTCATATGGACACGGCCAATGTGGGCAAAGTCAACGTGTGGCACGGGTGTAACAGTCACAACTTGATCCATCCTTCACTAAACAAAACCAAATTTTTCTAATGGAATTTTTAAAAAACAAGCAAACAACAACAGCCCTTCACAACACAATTAATCCACAAGAATGCCTGTAATAACATAAAACAAATACATTTTCATATCCCAACCGTGTGACGCTAATCCCTATAATCCCCTTTTGCTACACAAAAGGATTTGCCTTCACCCTTTAGCAGTTTCTCTACTTGTCAGGACAGTCTCTAAACTCAAACAGATCCATTTCCAGCACATGGAGACAACCTGCCCTTGTGCCCATGCTACTCACTGGGTGTGATTAATGGAAAATGAAACTGCCATTTTGATGTGCCAGCCAGTTTGTCTTGGCAGCTTTCCATCCTAAAAGATAACATTTAAGCAGTAAAACTCTTTTTAATTTTTAAGTAATTGTCGTGCTCTAAAAGCTGCCAGATCAGCATTACCAGAGACTAGCAACCTATATTTAAATGCACATAGTATATAGCACATTTCATGGCAGCACAAGCTTCTTCCACTCTTCTCTTATAAAAGTAATTCTGAAGCTCAGGTAGTAGCTACATGATACAGGTAATAGGGTAGTTCTGTCTTCTGTATTTACTCTATATTTTTTAACTTTAAAAGAAAATGGAATCACATTGCTTATGACCTCTTGAATTGTATTCTCTAAGGTTAGTTTCAAACTGTTAAATAGCATGGTAACCACAAGAAAAATTTCAGAAATGTCAATTTAATTCCTTTCCCTTAGGGCACGTCCTCTCTCTCAGAAATCTGGACATTCCTCATTGCTTCCTCTGTTACATTTTTTTTCTGTTTCATGTCACTCACATAGTTCTTTATTCTGGCAACAATCTTTTAATTGAGGCTGAATTAGACAAAGACTCCATCAATCTCAGCAGGAAAGGTTTACAATTGATCAAAGGGGTCATTTAGAGGAAATACAAAGTACTAGTACTTCCTCCAGACTCCTTACTTCCTGTCCATAAGCTCCTGTTATAAACATGGGGACCCATAAAATTAGAGAATGAACAATGTGAATTGTTAATCAATGTGAATTTGGCTATAGGCATTCAAAATAGGGTTGTTCAGAAAATAATGAGTGGCAAATTACTGTTAAAATTATTCAACTACTTAACAGAATATTATGGTATTATACTATGGCTGGATATTTTTGTGCTTTTTTTTCCAGATTTCCTACGGAAAAAGAAAAGGGCATTTTTTGTACAAGGGTGAATGAAGGTAGAGGCATTTATGGTTTCACTAAGTATAGTGCCATATGACCCTTGTTCTCCTGCACTATTATTTTTGTGTGGCAGAAAGATTTTCTTTATTTCTGCATCAAAATTGCAAAGCATTATATTTTATAAAAGTAATTTTATAATCTGTTTTGCCATCTGATTTTAGCTAGTCATTAAAGTAAAGAATGTAAAACTTGGTTCTAATATTTGGTTCACTACTCATTTTCTTCAGCTCTGGAAACTTATACGAGTTTACAGCAACAGCCTGGACTTGTTCTATTGCACTATGCTAACCTCATAAATTAGTTTAGTTTTACTATAGAATATTGTGTCAGAATTTTTTTGAAGTCTGTTAAGTTCACTTTTCCAAAAAATATATTTTTTTTACATTATCTTCTCCCTCCCAAAAAAATACCATGGTCTAATATGATTTACACATAAAGTAATTCTGACTAAATTGTAAGCAGATGTTATATCTTCAATTGTCTTTACCAGCTGGAAAAGGTAACCCTTAGTGAAGAGTAAGTACTTGAGTGTAAATCTTAAGATGCTGCTTGTGTTTAGGCTGTCTTATCAGTACAAGGGCTTCTCTGCATCTGTTGTTAAGTATGGTATTAGAATCAGGGTTGGTATGGTGTTGGGGAGTTAGGAGTAATGTCAGTGTGCAGCCAGATGTTTTAATTCATTATTTCTGGACCTTCCATCATCCTCACACAGCCTTATAATTGCAGGCAGGTGGCTTCAACACACAGACCTGGACATACACTGGAATTTGGCATGGGGTTTGGGTTTGAAGACAAATTGTTGTATTAGCTAGTTCCTTATTAATTTTAATTGACATTTTACCAGGCAAAATCTTACTGAGTCCAATAGGAGCTTGCCAGAATAAGGACCTCCAGAGAATGCAGGACTGAAAGAGAACTATTTTACAAGTCTAATCCCCTGTGTCATCAGGCAACCATTTCTCCAAAAATTCCTAAAATCATTACAGGAAACCCTCACTATTCTTGGGTTCGGCATTCACAGTTTCAAATATTCACAAATGCCTAACCCTCTTCTTAAATACACTTAAAAGAGCTCCTCAGGAGCTCTTTGCTTGCTGCCGCCAGGCTCCCACCACGAGGCATCCACTACCACTGCTGTGCTCCCACCGTCGCCAGAACAGCCGTGCCCTGAGCCACCGGGGCACTGAGTTCATGAACACAGACAGCATTCATGAATGCAGTGCCTTCTACACAGATTTCGCCATTCATGGGGGATACAAGAACCTATCCCCCGCAAATAGCGAGGGTCACCTGTACTTCAGACCTAACAAGACACCCATGAGAAATGCCCTTCAATGTGCCAAAGGTGAGGTGGGACTGACAAGGACATTGCCAATGGCCTGTCACTGCAATGACAGAATCGACACTATCAGGGACTGATCCCTAGATTAAAGCAGAGCCTTTTCACTCTCTAAGCACAAGCAAAGACCTGTTGATGACAAGCCACTTTTAGAAACTAATACTTTCCAGAACTTTGAGAGGAAGCTAATGTGTCTCTGTGTTAGGGTGTGGGTATTTTGCTGGGGCATGCCAGTGGCCTGCTTTTTGCAAATACTGATTTCTGGACTTCTAAAGAAAAATCCTACCTACGGATTGCTAAAGATAACATATCACAACTAAAGGCAGTAAGGAGATGAGTGTAACACTCATAGTAGGAGGCATGTACTAAAGTACTAATGTACAAAATAAGCATCTAAGCATTTCTTAAATAAGTCCAGAGTAGGTGCCTGCACCACCCTTGGAGGGAATAGACTCCCTCCAGAGGTGGTGCAGGCACCTACTCTGGACTTATTCAAGAAATGCTTGGATGCTTGTCTTGTTAGGGTCCTTTAACCCTAGCTGACTTCCTGCCCCTGGGGCAGGGGGCTGGATTTAATGATTTTCGAGGTCCCTTCCAGCACTAACATCTATGTATCTATAAGTCTGTCTAGTTGGACAAGAGGGACTTTTTCCAAGTATATGCTGTGCTTGGAGTGCAGTTTCTTTTTTTCTTTTCCAATATAGAGTCTGTGAAGACCCGGGCAACAGATTTGTTTGGGCAACTTGATAACATCACAGTGCTTTCCGCCAAGCATCTGAGATGAATGATTCCTGCTGTAAAATGTTTACATTCCTCTTTGTGAAGAACAATAACTGAATTATAAGCAATTTTTTACTAAAACTAGCCTTAAACTGAAGGAAACAAGTGCCCTGTCACATTTTGTTTAAAGAAAGGTTTACTGCAGAGGGAAATACAAGCTTGTTTTTGAAAAACTAGCTTACATGCTTATATGAAATGTGATAAGAAAATAATATAAGTACACATTTTCTTTAATAGAGTTGCTAATTTACATGTCTCAATACAAAGGAGGCAGAATTTGATAAACAGTATGTGTTTTGCTGGTGGTATGTGGTCCTTCATAGCATTCATCCATTCACTTATTGTAGTAGTAGCTGGAGATTTTCACTTTTGCATATGTGATTTTTGACAACTAGTAAGGCATTTAGAAGTTGCCCAAGGAGACAATGCTAAGATATAAATCTAATCTAGATGCCATATAATAATAATAATAATAATACAAATAAGCAATTAAGAAAAACAAGGCTGTATTGCCATCTTGGGGCTTCTGGTGACATCACAAGTATTTATTATATTTTAGGAATAGCAAGCCAGGGCGAAGCTCACCTTTAAAAAGCAGCTAAGTATTGTTTAAGTAGAAAGAACCTTGTATTATTTGGGCAGGATTTTTCAGTCTACATACACAAACATTCACATACTTAGATATAAATATTGGCATGCACTTGGATGCATCCTTTACAGAGTCTAACCCCCAACAAAGTTTAACTATGGGCTTTTGTGCCTACAGCCCTTACTGATATCCATGGGTGCATCCCCACAAGCAGAAATGTGCATTCTGAAGTGCCTCAAAGGTTCTTGAGGTGCCACAAAATACACAGGGCACAAGTGAATAGGTTTTCAGTGTGGAGGCAAAATTAGATACCAGGAAATCCCAGTATCTAAAAAACATGCAGAGAAAGAAAGTGGTGTGATGCATATGACAGCAACATTCGACACCTGACACCAGAGCTTGGAGTGCACTGCTTCAGGATGCCAGGTAAGGCTGCTGGGGCCAGCTTCTGGCCTCATCCTCCCTTATCCCACCCATGGCAATTTGCTGTATGCCAGAGTATATGTGCAAATATGTGCCGCTGCTAGTTGTCCCCAAGGAAACTCATGTGTGCATTTGTGGGGATGCGCCCCCATGGTTCCTTTGTGCTATAACTATAATGCTGGTAGGTATAAAACTATTTAAAATGTAAGCACATGTATTGAAATTTTAGCTGGTGTTTGCAGGTACACAAAAGCAGGGATAAATAGACACATACAGATTTGAGGCTGTACCTCTTAGTTTTCTTTGTCTTCCAAGCAGCAGGCACAGTGCATTTCTCTTAAGGTGGAATTCTGTTTTTAGATTAGGTTTTCATGCTACTGAACCCCAGTTTATCAACCACATAGTCCTTAGCCATAAAAGGGTTTGAAACCTGCTTTCAGGGCTGGTCCACAATTTTTTGGAGCCCCCTGCAAGGTATAGCTTTTGGGCCCTCTGACGCAAAGAAGGTATCGGCGGAGCGGGTAGGAAAGGCAAGTGTAGAGGCAAATTAAGGTATACTGGTGCCTTGGGCAAGCACAAAATTGGAGGCCCCCTCCCCACATGGGAGCTGGGCTTCAGCGGGGAAGGGCCTCTTCCCCTCCTGGTGCTGGCAGGGGAGGCTGGGTGGACCCTGCCAGGCTGTGGGGCACATGCCCACCACTTCTCCCTGCTCCCCACTCCACACATACACATAGCAGACAAGGTTCTTTGGGTAAATCTGATATCTTTTATTAGACCAAGTAAATAGTTGGAAACATTTTTCTGGCAAGCTTTCAGGTTGAAAAACCCTTGATCAGGCTGAGGGAGCATCTGCAGTTGGTGTGTGCTCTTCCTGGATGGAATGAATAGTAAAGAAGCCAAAGGCTGATCTGCATGTAAGCCAGTCAGTGAAAATGTAAATTGAGGAGTCAGTGGATGAGAGAATCAGTGCGTGAGTCAGTGGGTTTTGTGGAATCAATCCTTAAACTGCTTGTTACCAAAAGAGTGTCCAAGACACTACAAAACATACTTTCTATGAAAATTTAAAAACATAGAGCACCTTCCCAGCAATGCCCTCCTAGCCACTGTGGATGCTACCAGCTTATATATCAACATCCCATACCATCCAAGCCTGTCAAGAGCAAGATGACAATTCTGAGTACAGACCCAAAGATATTACTGAAATTATATGCTTCATCCTCACACACAAAAATTTCACTTTTAATAACCAACACTTCCTCCACACCATGGGCACAGCTATGGGCACCAAAATGGCCCCACAGTATGCCAACCTTTTTATAAGCCACCTGGGAGAAGAATTCCTCAAAGACTGCACCATCAAACCCTTACTATACTTAAAAGATATTGATGACATCTTCATCATTTAGACTGAAAACCTGCAGTCTCTGATTGAGTTTCATCAGAAATTCAGCAATCATCACCCCTCCATCAGACTATATCTTGAGTACTCCAGCACCAACATCTCTTTTTTAGATACACTAATCAGCATCCAGGATGGTAAAATACAGACCACGTTATACTAGAAATCTGCAGACCAACATACATATCTGCACAGAACCAGCAATCACCCTAAACACACCAAGAAACCTCTGATACACAGTCAAGTACTCAGATCCCACCAAATTTGCACTGAGAACACAAGGATTGCTACCTCACCAATCCTAAAATGGCTTTCACACAATAAGGACACTCTTTCAGAGGGATAGATGTGCATTTGAAAAAGCCACCTGGATACCATGTGAAGAATTGCTGCAGTGCAGAAGGAAAACCCCAACAAGTCACACACCGCTGGTTATGACATATCACCCCTCCCTCAAACCTATATGGAAAATCCTCAAACAATTGCAACCCATACTAGAAGGAGACCCAATTCTTAAAGAAACCTTCCCAGATCCACCCATCCTAGCCTTCAAACAAGCACTGAACCTTGCTAACCTCATCACCAGAATCAAACTTCCCAAACTTCCGAAACACACTGAATAGATCCATGAAAAGAAATACAAAACCTGCCAACATATCTCCACAACCCCCACAATTACTGCACCCCACAACAGAATGATCCCCATTCCTGGATCTCACACCTGCACCTCCAGAAACATTATACATCTCATCCAATGTACCAAATGCCCTGATGGAAAATACGTAGGAGAGACCAAACAACACCTGCTCACCAGAATGAACACATACCGGAAAGCTAGTAAAGACCAGAATACCCAATTACCAGTGGGGGCATATTTCTCACAAGAAAATCACTCTCTCTCCAATCTCTTAATATTAATCCTCAAAGGGAATTCACAAAACACTTTTCACAGACAAGCCTATGAACTTCACTTCATCAACTTCCTGGATACAAGAGTTCATGGACTAAATATACAAGAAATACAAAAATCTATTAGACCAACTGGGAAATCATAAAAAAATTGTCCTTTTCTGCAAGCTTTTGGGCTCAAAGGCCCTTCATCAAGCTCTGAGAAAAGTATGGATGATAAGACATACCCATAGGTAGGACATAAACTTCATTTCTGCACAGAGGGAGCTGGAGATGGAAAGCTGTCCCTTTGGGTCTAGCTTTTGTCTTGTGATTTCCCAGTTGGCCTAGTAAAAGGTATTTTGGAACCAAGAGTTCTACATTTTTGTATTTCTTCTCATCTCAGACCAACACAGCTATGAAGTACATCTCTGAAACATGGAAGATGCCAAATTTTAGCTGATTTTACATTTTAAACTTCATTTCAGAACAACAAGAAAGATTAGTTACCTCCCTGCCTGCCATCTGACACCTCCAGGGAAGGAATTTTACCTAATCTACATACCAAAGAGAAACACAGCACAACTCTCAAAGACACCGTTACTAAGTACATCCCTGGACTAAACATAGACATTGGATTTATGACACACTATAAGCTGCCTGCCATCTGACTCTCCAGGTACCTCTCCACTTTTCCCTCCCTGCTACATTCAGTCTCACTGCCCCCAATCCCCTGGTTACACTCATGGCCCGCAGGGGCAGCGGGGCTCTTCAAGCAAGACCCCAGCCCTGTCCCACCTCCCCTAGCCCCATTGCTGGAGGAGGGTCCCTGCTTCCAGCTGCCATGGAAGCAAATGTGAAAGCCGCAGTTTTAAACTTGGTGACAAAAATGGGTGCAGAGTTTAAAACTGTGGCTTTCACTTCCGTGCTGGGAAGAAACCCGGTTGCACATGGCCCCTTGGCTGTGGGACCCCCTGCAGCCGCAGGTTTTGCAGGATGGTCAGGCCAGCCCTGCCTGCCTGAGACTTCTCTTTGGGATTTGTGGGAAACTCAACATTCCCCAAGAAAACTTCTTCAGAATGAAGTATTAGTTGCCTGTCTATAGGTACATACTAGTCAGAGAGAAAAAGGTTAAAACCACAAATGGCCTATGTACAGATTGTCTTACATTTAGCATTTTTCTGCAGACCTGTCTCTGATACTCCACTGGGAATCAGATTAGTGCTTTTCTGCTGAGCCTGCTTCCTCAGACAGAGGCCATTAATAGTTTCCAAATGTTTTGTTTAAGGTATCCTTCCTGAGGGGCTGTATTCCTGGCCTATCCTGGGGATGGTTGTGCCTCCTTGGAGACAAACAAAAGAACATAAGGGATCCATATCTATATTTTCAATTAAATGGCCAACAAGTGGGGTTGTCTAATACCAAAGATTTTGATTCCTACACATGTGCAAATATTGGACTGAAGTAGCATTCAGCACTCATGTAACAGATCAAATGGTAGCATTTAAATATGCAAAAGACAAGGATTTCCTAGGGTGATATCTTTTACTGGACCAACTGCATAGTTGGGATGCAGTTAGACAAGCTTTCAAATGCAAGACATTCTTTTTCATAGTATATCATATTATAGTATGGCACATTATAATCTACCTAATCTACACCTGGGAATTTCTCTCCCCTTTCTTCCAAATATGCTGACTTTTACTGTGCTGTCCTGGCTTTTACTCCTCAGACCTGATGGAGAATGTCTTGCACTCAAAAGCTTGTCTAATTCTATCCCAACTATTCAATCAGTCCAATAAAATATATCACCCTAAGAAATCCATGCCTCTTGCATAATTCCTGGTTATCACAGTGTGGCAGGGCTCTTGTAACTGAGAGTAGAAATGGCTCAGGAGAGACCCCTAGTGGCGGAAAAGGGGAAGCACAGCTGCCAGTCACCAGGACTGTGCAGGTGCTGGTTGCCCTAGCAACCAGGGAAGCCTAGAACCAGGAAGGGGCGGAGCTTAGCCCTTCTTAAGCCCAGGCAGAAGGCCAGGAGGGTAGTTCCCCTCCAGCAGCTGAAGGAGGAGGAACTCGGCCTGGGCAAGGGGAGAGCTTGGATGGTTGGGACACCCTGGTCCCTGCTGAGGGTGGATGAGCTCCCTTTCTCTCTCTCTCTCTCTCTCTCTCTCTCTCTCTCTCTGGTAAGGAGAGGTTTCTAATTGTTCGGACCAGAAGGGTCTAGTTTTATGTTGTAGCCTGGGGGCTTTGTGTTTGTGTTTTGTTCAACCGGAGGACTGGGTGAGGCTGTAGGGGTGTGAGGAGGCCTCACGGGAGCTCCCCAGTAATTTGGGGACTCCTGGTGCCCACTGGGCGCAGTGGGCAGTGTCGTGGGAGCACAGCTTTGTTTGGGGGTATGTTGACCCAGCCCCAGGGGTAGGGGTCAGCATAGAGCCCTGACTAGGGGGCAGTGTGGAGCCCTGGACTTAGGGGTATCAAAGAGCCCAGACTGGGGGGGTGCGAGGAGCCCCTGAGTAAGGGGGCAGCGAAGAGCCCTGGTGGTGAGGGGCCCCAAGAGGGAGAAGGGGTGTTGAGGAGCCCCAAAGGCAAGCAAAGGGCCAGGACCTAATGCCATGGCCCTAGAGAATCACACCAACACCATCTGCGAGGCTTGGGCTGTGGTGCAGGGGAGGAAAAGGAGCCACAGATGGCGCCCCCTGCCATCAGGGTGCACAAAAATGGGCAGCTTCCCGCTAATTTAAACCATTCATCAATTATGAGCAAGATCAAGACGTGGCAGGCGAGAGTAGGCGGGCGATCGGCCCATTGCAGGAGACCGGAGCCGCACACCCAGCGAGGCTCCGAAAGCGGCACTCCTGTTACACATGGCCACAACATCACTGTAACATTACCAGTATTTAAATAGACAGAAACAGACATAATATTCATAATTATCTCTCTTAGATTTTTCCTCTGTATTAGGGTAAGGCTAATCTATTATCATGTCTTTCTGATAAGGAAATGAGTTTAAGTGTAAAAGCATAATAGCAAGTGATCTGAGATAGGAAATACCAATTGGAACAGCTAACTTCTAAGTAGCTAGGGGTGTGTGTGTGTGTGTGTGTGTGTGTGTGTGTGTATGTGTATATTGCGTATGAATTGATATGGATATGCACTCAAATCATGCATTTAGGTATATGCATTTGGCAGGTGCTGGATTTTTTAATAGGAGAATGCAATTTACATATTGCAATTTACCCTTTATGTAAATTTGCATGCAATTTGAAATCCTATTCTGCAAACACTTATGGACATCCTTAACTATAAGAACATAAGTAGCCACACTAGTTCAAAGGGAGTATCCATAGGTATAAAGCTAAGCTATTCATAGGTTCTACAACATTCATAGGTTCTACAAAACTGGGTTTTAGAAGCCACTTTATCTTATTCTTTTGGTTTAGAAAATACTAACAAATGGCACCAATATAGTCATGCTAGATGCCTCTAACACATAAATCAAAATATGGAAAATTCAGCTGAATAAGAAAGAGAGTGATTTCCCAAATCTCCCCAAAAGTCATTGTTCAATTTCAGTGAAACATTGGCTTAGTTTTAGCCCCTAGAGAATTTATTTCCAATCTGTGGAAAAAGATTCTTAGGATTATCGTCTGTGGATGTCTGGCCTTACTAAACACACTGCTTCTTTGGCATGCTTGTATTTCTTTAAATGCTGTTATGTTGTGACCCTGAGAGAATCTTTTAACTGCTATATGCTTCATTATTCCATTTTGCTACAATACATGTAGTGATTCCAGTTTCTGTTCGTTTTTTATGCACACATTTCACTTTACTGAGAATCAGTATATTGTTTATATCCCTGGCATCAGTCTTGTTTTCTTTCACATGAAAACTAAAGCTAAAAGCTAAGAATTCATTTATACTGTTTATAGAGTCTGTCTAGTCTGTTATTTCTGTACTTCTGCTATCTTTGCCTTAGAAATCCCTTGTTCTCTCTCTCATTTTGGAACTGATGCATTTATTTTAGCTTATGCTGTTTAGTAGTCTCTGATTTCTCTTACATTTTTCCCACTCTTTTATCTTTCTTACCATACATTGTTGCCACCATCCCCCTTTGCCGTGTGTGTGTCTAATAACTTGTTCGTCGAATTTATTTCTTATATTTTGTATTTTCTTGCTCATCATCATTAATACTACTTCTACTTCTAAGGTAATTATTACTAAATAGCACATAGGCACAACCCTTGGGGCATATGGTAATTTCTCACTGAATATTTTTCTACTTTCTCACTCTACCTTTCCCATAATTGCTTCAGCACAGTGAAAGACACTCAACACTACTCTCATTCTTCCAGAATTTGCATTGTGATATTAAGTCCTTTATACTTTCCTTTGTTACAAAGGGTAACAGCATACTACCACTGTGTGATATTTCATTAGTTCAGGTGATAGCTGTATGTGCTGTTGGTCTAGTGGCCCAATTCAGCTGTTGATACAGGAGAAAGTCAATATGGCTCTAACTGAAAACTCTGGCTTGAGCTGCTTTTTTAAAGAATTACAAAATTATCTGAGTGAGTTAAAAGGCCATTAAGGTTAAAAAGCCAAGCATACAAAAGTTCGGAAGTGCCAGGATTTCCGTATTTACTCCTATACCTTACTCCCTTGTCTCAAAAATTAGCCTTCCAAAATTTGGCTTAATTTCTTAAGCAGAGATTGCTTTTTCTGCCTAGAACATAAGCAAGGGGTTGCTATAAAATGGCTGATCCTCCTTTTCTTTCTCTTCAGCTCAGCAGATACATGGAGGGAGGGACAGAGTCCAGCAGAGATGGGGGTGGGGAGGGCAATGAAATCAGCTTTGATTCCTGCTCCACCAAAAGTTTAAAACCAAGTGCTCTGCAGCAGCACTGGCATTTCTATTCAGGTAGTCAATTAAACTTCATGACTCATAATCTATCTAATGACTCATTATAATCTTCCTGTTTCCTGTTAGCTCTTTATGACCCTTTCTCCTTTTTAATGGTCTAGATGCTCCACTAATCAAACTATCTTTTCTTCAGCAATTTTGCTGTCTGTTAGCTATTCCTGGTTTCTCTTCTCTTATTTCACATCCCTGTAGACTATTTTACACACTTTTCAAAATCCTAGCTCTACTTATGGAGTCCATCTTCAGCAGCAGCTACAGTTTCAACTTCTAGCTGAGCAGCCAAGAGCTGCTGGCAACTTGGCCATGAACAAGTTAAAACTGTAGCTTTTGCCTGAGCAGGAAAGGGAAAACAAGTGAGCTGAAGATTAGGCTCTGTCTCTACTCTCTGCAGCCATAACTCTGAAAAAGTCTCTTTCTTGTCCTTCTGCCCTCCCAAAAGCAAGGTACATGTCTTATTTGGAGGGGTGTGGTATTCAAGAAAATAGGACAAGCTGCTTGTGCAATCTAAATTTGTCCCCCAGCGTGCAGGCATTTGAGATCAGTTTACAGTTACATGATCACATGCAATTTTTTTCACAAGACACTAGTGTTATTCAGTATACAGGCTGAACAGTGCTCAGGGAATACATCTGTGCACTGACTGGAGTTGTTGCCAACACAACAAAATTGAATGTAAGAATTAGGAAACTATAATAGAAGAACGTGGAGGTAAGAAAGCAAGGCAGAGGACAAGAGGAAAAGACAAGAGAAAAAGGAGCAAGTATGGTAGTGTATGAGAGAGAGAGAATAAGGAATATAAAAGGAGGAGAACCTGGAGAAAACAGCAGAGCAGACCACCAATAGTAGTGAAAGATATGAAGAGACCATAAGAAAAAACCCTGTCTAAAACAGCTCCAGTCGTGAGCTTAGAGAAGGAAGTCAGTGCATTGAACCACTGAGAGACTAGTTAAAAGGAAATAAGAAAATTACAAAACTTAAGATATGCAAACTGGAACATGAAAGCTGAAGAAGAAAAGAGGGGAGGTATCCAGGTTACTCTGGCATTAGAATACTTCCAGACTATATATTTTTTAAGATGGTGATGAACATTCATGGTTTAACATTCAAAGCTTCCACAAAAATTGTTCTTCTTTCGTCACCTCTCACTCCTCTCTTGTGTTATACCCCATTGTCTTTCACCCTTTCTTTTGTAAGTGCTACATGACAGGCAAAGGGAATAGGGGGAAGATGCACTGATGGGAATTTTTTTCTGTAACCAGCTGTATTTTGGGACAGTTTTATTTACTGGGACGCTATAGATTTTGTAGGGATACAGAATTGGGTGATTTATATACAGTGAATCTCCTGAAGCTCTGCATCAGGGTCTGCAAAAAATAAAATTGAGAGGGAAAGAGAACTGGCGTTGATCTAGAGTCCTGCCTATTTTTGATACCAGAAAATGCAGGGACCTAAATGCCCTCCTTTCTTCGGGCCCTGGACTTTTGTTTGATACATTTCAATTGGTGGGTTTACAACTCCCACACTTCGAAATGAGCTCTATGCATCACTGCTGCAACACTCCACAGCACAGCAGCGTGTTCCATCATCTTTTCTACATATGGCATTTCAGTACCTTTTTAATATATGATTTAGTGAGTCCATGAAACAATCTATCATATTGTGTCATTTTCAGATACATTGATGTAACTTCAGGTAACAAAAGAATGCAGCACACCCACTAAATTACATCGGCATTTAAGCAAAGAGCTGGCACAGGCGGGTAAAAGTGAAAGTGGAAAATATCTGGTAGTACTGAATTAAGCTGTAGCTTTTATTTCTCAATTCAAATTGATTTTAAGATTAAGTTCTATAATTTATACTTTCTAATACTGCACATTAATTGTTTAAATGCTAAGAGAGGAGGTGTTAATTTACACATGCCTAACATGATAAAGTATGTATTAGAGTAGTGCTGGGATAGCAGAAACAAAATTATCAAATGCCACTGAGCACAGCCTACTGACTGGATATGACTTGAGGCAACACCTTCCGATTCTAAATGTCATCTTACAAAAGTCTTTATTTTAAACCCCCAAATCTATGAAGTCCAGTGTGCTTTATCAAGAATTGATGCACTCACTGCACTGTAAATGCTTTGTTACTTTCCTATTATGCAGAGATAAAGCAAATTAGTAGTATTCACCCTAGCAAAACTGAATGTTATTTAGAATAATGAGATTCTTTTAATCATTAGTACTTAAGAAATCTCTAGCAAATAATGAAGAGCTTCGTTTAAATTTAATGTCTAGATAAGCTAAATTGTTAAATGCTAGATGGTATGGAATTACATTTGCTACTCTTTAGAAAGAATGCTAATTAACATGTAAATTAGCAATTTAACCCTCTTTAAATTGGAAAAAAACCCATGGGACAGTTAATTTCATAGTTGTTAATGATGGTCCAATGACTGTAAGATATTTCTTAGGTATTTCATTATATGAGGAATTACAGAATCATATTGTCAGACTTTGGCATTTAAGGCAGAGGAATAATCAGATGCGTCTGTCCGAGGAAATGCTCTACATTATTGTCTGTTATCATCCTTTCCATTCTTCTCTGAGGGTACACTTTTTAATTACCAAAATCTTATTACTTATCCTGCAACCAGGAGGAAAGGACAAAATCATCCAGTCTAGTGGACTGGTTACTCAAATATATGAAGCACCCAGGGGGGTTATATTTTTCAACTGTTAGTATAAATTGGACATGTATAAAGCACATAAAAATGAATGGAAATGTCCTACATGCAATTATAACTATAAATGTAAGCCCCCTGGCACATGTTACATTTAAGATGCAATTAACCTGTTAATTGTGCCATAAATAATAATCCTGCCTCACGTTAAGCAATTAATGGTGCAACAAAACAGGAAACCAGCTAGTAAAATATTCCACAAAATACGTGTAACATCTTTGTGGCTGGTTTCCATCAGACCTTAAATTAAATACTTAGCATGGTTGACAGCTCCCCCTATTTAGGCAGGCTGACAGCTATGTGATACAGCCCTGTACAGAACTACACCCTGCTTTTTTCATGGAGCCAAATCAGAGAGCCACCCCACCCTCTCCCCACAGCCCCTCACCTCGGCTAGGTGGCTTTTGCCCCAGCCCCAGCCCCAGTCCCAATCCCTCCCTCACTGCAGAGGTGTTGATCTGCTGCCCCTTCCTCCCGCCTTTCTCCCCACCACAAGGGACTTACCATCTGGAGGCAGCTGTGTTGAGTGTCATAAAGTCAAAACTGGTGTCAGAACCTCAAAACAGGGTGTAAATTTACAAAGATTGTAAGTGCCATTCATCATAACTCGAAAAGACTTAAGTCAAGGACTGCCTGTACATGGATTTCAGTGCAACAGAAATAAAGTTCAGGTACATTAGAATAATATCAAAACACAGATTTGAAACATAGCAGAAAGGTGTCAAGGCAGTTAACTTGCAAACTACTTAAAATTATAACCTGATTAGGCAAGTCAACATTTACATGCTAAATGAAACATAAAGGATTGAAAATTCATAATGAAAACAAAATTTGAATGAGCTTTTTTTTTTTTTAAAAAAAAGAAGCTACAGATGCTAATTCTAACAAGTAGTGTGGCAAAATCTGAAATGTAAACAGCCCAACAGAGATACAGGTTTTGATCTTGCCAGATGCTAAACTGTTGGGCTGCATCACACTCAGCACTCTGTTGGCTTCAGTGGAGTTAACACATGCTTCAAGATTAACACATGCTTAGGCTTTTCACTGTGTTGTGGTGTGGTTGCTCAGCATCTTCAGATTTCTTAGACATTAGGGCTGGAAGGTACCTCGGAAGATCATCAAGTCCAGCCCCCTGCCTGAGAGGCAGAAAGTCAGCTGGGGTCATAGGATCCCAGCAAGATAAACATCCAAATTTCTCTTGAAGGCATTCAATATAGGTGCTTGAACCACTTCCGATGGCAGGCTATTCCAGATCTTGGGGGCTTGGACAGTGAAAAAATTCTTCCTTATGTCCAGCCTGAAACAGTCTTGCAGTAGTTTATAACTGTTCAACCTTCTCATCCTTTGGAGCACTCTGGTGAACAAGCATTTCCCCAGAACCTGGTGA
>NW_017728886.1:39247054-39255825 GCF_001723895.1 Crocodylus porosus
TTCCTTTTTAGCTGCAGGAAGTCTGCTAGTTCCCTGGAGAGCCAAAGGGGTTGCTGTGCCCTTTTGCTGCCTTTCCTCTGAGATGGAATAGCATTAGCTTGTGCATCGAGGATTGCTCCCTTAAAGAGTAATCACTCTTCCTGAACTCCCCTCCCCTTGGGGTCATGGTCCCTTAGGACCTCACCAACAAGCCTCCAGAGCTTGTGGAAGTCAGCTTTCCTGAAGTTAAGGACTTCTGTATTGTTGACTGACTTGCCAGCTTTACAGTGGATGGTGAAGGTGATCAGCTCACGGTCACTGTCACCCAGCTTCCCTTCGATCATTAGGTCGCTGATTTAGGTCGTTTCTGGTTGCCAGTACCAGGTTGATCAGGGCTTTACCTCTCATTGGCCCGTAGAGCAACATCAGATAGAGGTCATCCATGCACGAGAGGAAGCTTTGTGACTACTCAGATTTAGCAGAGCACTCTTCCCACAAGATGTCTGGGTAGTTGAAATCTCACATGGCAACCATGGATCTGGAGCATGCGGCCTCAGTCAGTTCCCAGCTGAACTCCTACTCAAGCTCTTGATCCTGGGCAGGAGGTCTGTAGTAGACTTCCACCATCATGTCCCCTCTGCTGGATTCCCCACGGATTTTAACCCAAAGTGTCTCCAGCTGTCCACCCTGGTCACCAATATCAGCTTGCAGGGACACACAGCTCTCCTTGACATAGAGCGCTACGCCCCCTCCCCTCCACAGTAGACTGTCTACTCAGTATCTCCTGTACAGAGTATAGCCATTTATACCCATGGTCCAGTCATAGGTGGAGTCCCACCAGGTCTCTGTTTATCCCTGTGACACCATAATTACTTGCATTAAGCAGGAAGACAAGTTCCTCCTGCTTATTCCCCAAGCGTCTGGCATTTGTGTACAAGCAGGCAAGTATCCCCTTGGGGGGCCGTTGCCTTGCCTATAGATTGTTCCAGGGATTGGGCAGAGGTGGGCTCCCTTAAGCGCTTTGGCCTGCTGGCTTTGCAAGGATTGCTCAGCAGGCCAGCAGTGGTGGTAGTACCCCTGTCCCCCAGTGGGTGGGCTTAGTTTAAAGCACGGTGGAGCAGGTCAGCCAGTCTGCCTGAGAAGAGCCTCCTCCCCAGGGGAGAGAGGTGGAGGCCATCCCTTCCCAGCAGCTCATTGCCTCTCTCACCATGAGTGGACTGTGGCCATGGAAGCCAAAGCCTTCCTGATGACACCAGCACTGCAGTCTTTAGTTAACTACCTGGATCCTCCTCAGCCCGTAGCCCGAGACTGGGAGGATTGAAGAAAACACCACCTGCACCCCCAGACTCATTAGCCCCACTCCCAAATCTCTGTAGTGCCCCATGACCTGACTGGGGGCACAAGCCATATCATTGGTGCCCACATGGATAAGGATCATGGGATAGTGATCCCATGCTGGAGGAGCTTAGGGATCCTCTCCACAATGTCTTGGATGCAGGCTCCTGGGAAGCAGCAGACTTCCTGGGCTAAGGGGTTGGAGTGGCAGATGTCCCCCTCAGGATGGAGTCTCCCATGACAAACACTTTGTGTTTTGTCTTGGGGAGAGTGGGGGCGGTAGCTACAGTAGTGCCTGTATTGCCTGCAGGAGCTGGCAACTTGGCAGGCTCTGCTGGGGCTGCAAGGGCTTCATACCTGTTGCATGGCTCTAGTGGGGCAGGGGCCTTGGTGCGGCGGGCCTTGGGGCCCTTGACCACCTTGGTCCATCCCCTTGGCTAGACAGAATAGGAGGTCCCCGAGTCCTCCCTTGTCCTGGAGGGAGACCGTGGTCTACCCTCTGTCTCCCAGGGGAGAAGGGCCTGGTAGTAGGAGTCTATCTTCTGCTCACAGTCCCTGATGGCACAAAGTCTCTGGACTGCAGTCCGGAGCTCCTCCAGCTGGCATGCCAGAGACCCCAGTAGAGAGCAGAACCCACAAGGGGAGGTGGCCATGCTTCCAGGCCCCAGAGCCTGAAAAAGCAACAGGCAGCCCCTGCAGCTGAGAGCCAGGGGCTCCATCTGTGTGGAGCCCGGAACCAAAGGGTCCATCTGGGTGGAGACCTCTGAGGCACCAGAGAGGGGAGACCCTCGGGTTGCGGTGCATGCCCATCCATGTCAGGCCACTGATAGGCTGGCTATGGCTGGGAATGCCTACCCAAGGGGGCTCACAAGCAAGGCCTCAGGCCCTCCTGCTCACCCTCCTGCATAAACTCTGAGCTAACTCACACACCAAGCAGATAAGCACACCTGTTTGCACAGCCTGGTTGCATGGCTCCGTGGGGGGCTGGGCCAAGTAGGGGCTGGAGCAGGGTGGGGCAAGACTCTCCTTGGCTTATAGTTTCATAGTTGGTAGGGTCGGAAGGGACCTAAGCAGATCATCCAGTCCAACCCCCTACCATGGGCAGAAAAGGATGCTGGGGTCAAATGACCCCAGCTATGTGCTGTCTAGCCTCCTTTTGAAGACCCCCATGGTAGGGGCAAGCACCACTTCCCTTGGTGAAGATTGGTTCCAGCTCCTAGCCACCCTGACAATGAAGTAGTGCCTCCTGATATCTAGCCTAAATCTACTCTCAGTCAACTTATGGTCATTGTTCCTTGTTACCCCCTGTCTTGCTCGGGGGAACAGGGACTCTCCAATTGCCTGCTGGTCCCCCTTGGCAAGTTTATAGGTAGCCACCAGGTCCCCTTTCAGCCTTCTTTTGTGAAGGCTGAACAGGTTCAAGTCCCATAGCCTCTCCTTGTATGGCCTGCCGTGCTTCCTCCTGATCATGCGAGTGGCCCTCCTCTGGACCCTCTCAATGCTGTCCGCATCCCTCCTGAAGTGCAACACCCAGAACTGGATGCAGTACTCCAACTGCTTTGCCGCCTCTCTGCGGCTAGGCTGGGGCTAGTCCCTCTCTCCAGGGGCCCTGCTTACCTCTGGCTACTGCTGGGGGTTGGCAGGGGCGCTTTGCAGCAGTTGAGGTTGCTGAGGGACTTTTTTTAAAAGTATGCCTAAAACATGCAGTGTTTTAAATTACTGAGTGTCATGAGAGCATTATGCCAGACTGCAGATGTACAGTATCATCTCCCCTGTGCTTTGTAGACTGGCAGTTATCAAGAGACAGGTTTCTAAGTGAGATGTGCTGCTCATGGAAAATTGCACAACTCCACTTAAAATTAACTGATTTGGCTTAGTTTGCATCAGCTGAGAATGTGGCTATGTAAGAGCTCTGCTTAAAACTGAGCTAGGGCATCATGACAAGGTAAATCATGGTGCCATAACTCACTTTATTATTTAATGACACAAGTGATCCGAGTCATAATAATGGAACAACAACAGGAGGAAGGCCTCAGAATATTCAGGGAATATTGAATTAAGTACCTACATGATATAGCTTCGGTCAACTGTTTATTGAATTGCAATATCTCTTTGAAAACATTTCTGTAGTTGATTTTACGAGTAGGAAAACTTGTGTCTTCAAATACTCACAGAAAGTCAATTTTAAGTTCCCTTCTCAAAAACTTCCAAGCTGTCATCTTCAGTCCAGATGCTTGCCTTCCTCTAGGGGATGAATATTTCTTCTAAACCCATTTGCACCCATTTTAACCCATAAAGGTGTATCTGGATCAAAGAACATCTGTCTAGAATCTGAAGCGATGATATATTTATTCACTTTGGCCATCTGTACCTTCAGTGCAGTGATTAATGTATGGAATTTGACTGCATAATTGAGTCCTGTGGAGCTCTAAAGTCATGCTAATCAATTATGTTTATGTATGAGGAAATGCACATCTTCTATGTCTTTAAGGGGCATTTATTGCAAAACCAAAATTAAAAAACAAAATAGAGACCATATCTGTGTATTATTGTGGTGGCAATAAAAAATGGTGGGAGTAGAAATTTGTTACCCAGAGTTAGAAGTATTAATTAACATCCTTTAATGCCTCTCCAAGGGGAAAAAAAATAAAGTGGGTAACTCCAGACTAATTTTCATTTTACCGCTTTAGCAATTTCTTAATAATTAGACTTCACCAGCCGCAGGCATCAAAGCAGATAATAGATCTATAAGAGTCCTCTAACTAATGCTAAATTACCAGGGAATACATAAGGAAGTATGAATGACATTCATACAAATAATAAATTTATTATGATAGATGCTGATACATGGAATACCATAGCAATTCTTAATGACTACACCTGATCAAAATTTTTCAGATTAGCATTTCTCTATCAAAAATCTGCTTTGTTGAAATCAATTTTCCCCAGAAATGTATTGGTTTTGACAAAATTAGTCATTGAAAATAAATTTAAAAATCAAAACATTTTGCTTCAAAAATGTTGAAATATTTTCTTTAGTTACTATTCAAATAATTTGTTTTCATAGTGCCATATGATTCAGTTTGACTA
The DNA here is from genome assembly GCF_001723895.1 of Crocodylus porosus. NCBI lineage: Eukaryota > Metazoa > Chordata > Crocodylia > Crocodylidae > Crocodylus > Crocodylus porosus. Next base: position 39,251,459 of record NW_017728886.1, read on the forward strand.
TCTTACAGTATATTGTATTCACATGTAACATATATTTTTACAGTCCCAAGGGGAAACTTTTTGAACTTTTAATTTAATTTGAAATTTGGGCTTTTTCTTCTGAAGACGAATGGTAACCACATAACCCCAAATATCAGATTCTTACTGAATAGACTTTCTGGCTTCCAATCAGCTCTACCATTATACACAAATAACTACAGTTAATGATTAAGATTAATATCTAATTTATAGAGTCAGATCCAGATCCCATGGGACAAGTGGGAGTCTAGTCATTGTGCTTCAATGGACATTGGCTCAGTGCCTTAAAAGGCCAAGGAATACATAACCCAGCTTGTATATGTCTAAACACACTTTCAGTTATGCATGAAAATGGTAAATGGTACATATGTAAAACTCAGTTACATTCTGTTTGATCTGTCTTTATATACTCATTTGGGGATTTGTGGTGTCCAGACTAGTAAGAAATACACTAAATAATTATTCTGGATATTTTTGTGCATACTGAACGCCCCTGTATATGGTACACAGCTTGTTTTGAGAGAAGAGATTGAATAAACAAGACAAATCATCCAACAGCTATAGGGCCAAACCTGCTTCCAAGTCTGTTGCCTGCTTTATGCTCTAGATGAGGCCCATGGCCCAACTTGGCATGCTGGGTCTGGGGCTTTGTACCAAGTCAAACTCTAGACACTAGCTCTAGCACTCTGGGTCTGGGGCTGCATGGAAGGACCCAGTTCAGCTTGTTGGCCCCACTGGCGTTGCATGCTGGCTCCAGCAGAAGCTGATCTGGCACACTGCACTGGGGTTGTACAGCAGAGCCTGATCTGGCATGCCAGCTCTACTGGGGCTGTGCATTGAGCCACATGCCGGATCCAGGGCCATGTGCTAGGTCAGACCTGGCAGGCCGGGTCCTGCTGTGGACAAATACCATGTGCTGCCTTGATCTATTAGTCTGGAAATTTGGCACCTGAGAATAGGGGGGCGAGAGGGAGAGGTGGCAAGTGTTAATTTCTGTGGCTCCTAGAGCTGTGACTTTAATGCTGCCACTGCTCCTCCTCCCCTTGCAACAAGTTTCTGGAACTGTGGGGAGCACTTTTCTTCATGTCTAATGCACACCCCAATTTTCTCCAATTACTTTTGGGGGGGAACCATGTGAGATATGTGTGAGAAAATACACTATTTTTTTATTTGCATTGTGGTCCTGACTGGGAGCTTTGGTCATGGTCCAGACTATTGTCCTAGGCACTATAGCAGCATAATATCATGTGAAGAAATATCATGATAGCACAGAATAAACAGAGCCTCCAGTACTCAAGCTCCACCCCAGAGTCATGCATGAGAGGGAGCTCATTATCTCTTCCAGATAAAACTCACACCATGGCCAAATGGATTGTCTTTTCAGGAGCCCCTTTGGGAACACAGCCAAGACCCTTCTCCCTGCAAACCACAATGAGCACCTAAGGTGGATGGTGTGACAGGAACCAGCACAGTAAAAGCAGAGGTTTCACCTTAATTTCTCTTTCCCTTTCCCCTCACTAGGTCTCCTGTATTGTGTATAAAGATAGAAACTTGGCAACAGTGATATTGGAATAAAATAATATCATTCACTAGTGTGCATAATTATCAGCAACTGCATTTTTCTACAGAAAATATTGCTTTAAAGGCCACAGTATAATTTTCCCCCCTTGCAACGTACCCAAATTATGGTACTAAGGTTGATCTTTCTTCCAAAGAAAATTCACTTCTCTCAAAGGCTCCAGTGATTACCTTCCTTTTTTTTGGTTTTGCAGTTAAGTGTTTCATGCTATTTTAGCCAGTACTATGTCAGACATTCAGCTTTTCCAAATAAGTTATAAATAGGTATCCTGGGCCACACTGTGATTTCCATCAGGAATACCTTATTTTAAATGTATCTCCATCTGATCCTGTGTGAGTACAAGGGCCTTTATCTTCTAGTTAAAAGTGAAAAAATGTCCTTGAAATTGATAGTAAAAATAAAACAGGCATCAAATCCAGGTATGCAGAAAAGCAAAGCACATTACATTAAATTGGCCTACTGGCTGAGTGAAACATTTATGAATTGCTATAGTAAACTCATATATGAAATAGAGAGTGTTTTGCATTCAGTACATTCTTTCCAGAGTCCACAGAATTGTACAAGGTTATTCTAAAGAGTTAAACCAATACTATACAAAAAAGCAATGACATATTGTTTCAGAGAATAAAATGATAAGGTGAATAGGATTGAAGTGCCCTGTTTCTCCTTGTCTTCAGAATAACTTACGGTATCATTTTGGCTCACCTCGTCCAAAGGATATAAAGTCACTATCACCATGTTCAATCTGTGCTGGCGCATATTTTAAAGGGATTGTGCTTCTATGAATGCTCTCACTCACATTTATTTTTTACAATAAATAATTCAAATTCACGGCTGTGAGAAAAGTGGTATTGGCTACATAAATAGCAAGCTACTGGCTGAATCAAAATCAACTTAAAAAAACATACAAAAATAGTTTCCCAGGAATAAATAATAAAAGTAGACTTGCTGTAAGATCATTGTTTGCTAAGAAGGAGAGTTTATGTTAAGTGATAGGCAAAGAATTTGAGAAGAGGTATAAATATATAAAACTACCCAACAGTTCCATTTTACAATATTAAAGGTAGTTTTATGTACATTCATGATATGACATGCCTTTAAAGCACCACTCATTTCAAGAGGTGATATAAAGACATATTGCTTGAGGGACATTCAGAGAATTGCCTCCCTGATAACTCAACAGGTGGTGGAAAGAGAAATCTGGCATGCCCACAAACAGGCTGGGCAAAGAGGGTGTATTTGGGGTGGTGCTCCTCCCTTTTTTTTTACCTTGGGTATGGGGAAAGTCACAAATACAATCAGGACATCAAATGACACTTTCCCATCTAATGTTGTATGTACCACTGTATTTAAATGGTTGTGTCCTTATTGTGTACTTTATGCTGGTTTCCAGTTGTGCAAAAAACCCACACATGCAGCTCTGGCTGGAGCCATGCACCACCAGGTGGAAGCACCTGCATGGGCCACAAGCATCCCAAGGGCCTGCTGCTGCCACCTCTGGTGGGGGCTGTGCGCCATGGGGGTTTCCACCCCCCACCCTCCCTCACACCCCACAAACCCTATACACCTACACCCTGCCCTGTTGTCCTGACATCAAACCCAGGGAAAATAACACAATCACTGATAAAGAACTTGATTAATGAAATGTTACAGAGACATTGTAACTATGATGCTCCAGGAATTAGGTAAGAGGCAAGGATTGTTTTGGGGTGGTATCTTTTATTGGATCATCTCTACAGTTGGCATAAAGTTACACAAGCTTTCAGGTACAAAGCATTCTTATTGACTAAGCCTTGAGTAATAAAGCCTTGATTAATACAGGATTAAAGACAGGTAATATGATTAATGCTAATCCATACAGGCTTATAGAAAGCAGCTTGTCAAAAATATAATTTTTATAAGATGATTGTTTGGCTGATAAAGGTAATAGGGTTTATATAAAAGACTTTTGTAAGGCATGATTGGGTATTACATGATAATTTGATTAAGAAACTAAAACAGTTGTTTCCTTACTATGGTACACAGATTACCAGTGGGCCCTCATGAGCTCTCCCTCTCCCCTTTCAATTAATATTTTCATTATAAGGGTGCATGTTGGTTGCCAAGAAATGTTGAGGGATGACAGTGGTTTGTTGGTTGGAAAAATTTGGCAATCAATGAACTAAAACAATATAAAATTAATACAGCACATGTTAAAAATTATCTAACTGATATGTCTCATCACTTCTTCTTTTGTATGGCTGATGTAAATACAGAACAGCAACTACCATTTTATATTTCGGTGGCTGAGCCACACAGTTGTGTCAGGAGCAGCAGAGTGTATTACTGTGATATCTCCTTCATATTTTTGGATTGGGCATTGAGTCATTATCTGTTCCATGGTCTGTCCTGGGTAATCAGTCTCACACTAGAGAGTTTTTATTTTTCCATTTGTGCATCAAGTATTTGCACCTCCCAGAGTTTGTGCAGATAAAGTTTAGAGTTGCCCATGAGCATCATGGGAGATCAAAGCCAGGGACTTTCTGTGTTGGATCTCTCACAAGATGTTTATGTGGGGCATCCCGTGAACTCCATTCGGTTTTCTAAGCTCGTCAGAGTTGAAGTCATATTGTTGAAGGTTAAATGTTTCATAGTTTCATAGTTTGTAGGGTCAGAAAGGACCTGAGCAGATCATCTAGTCCAACCCCCTGCCATGGCAGGAAAGAATACTGGGGTCAAATGACCCCAGCAAGATGTTCATCTAACCTCCTCTTAAACACCCCCAGGATAG
>NW_017728886.1:39256095-39331495 GCF_001723895.1 Crocodylus porosus
GTGCGGTGCCCAGAACTGGACGCAGTACTCCAGCTGCGGCCTGACCAGTGCCGCTTAGAGGCGGGGTATGAGGAGTAGAGGGGGAGTATGTGTGCAACCGAAAGGACTTGTGTAACTTTAGTTGATGGTCAAGGGCATTGTTGATGTCCTGGTATATGGGGAGATATTTGCTATTTAGCTCAAGCTGTGTCCGCTTTTTTCTCAGACCTGAAGAGGAGAACTTGATAACCAAAAGCTTGTATCTATCCTATATAGTTCCTCCCATAAAAGATATCACCACAAAAATCGCTGCCTTTTTCATTTTTACTGGACCGTTATAGCTCACCACTCTAAAACTATCACTAAATTAAAGTTGGATCTTTTTTCTTAAAAAAATGTACTATAGCTCAAACAGGAATTAATCCAGGTAAATCTCATGGCCTATGTTATTCATTCATACTAAATGATCATAATGGCTCTGTCTGACCTTATCATCTCAAAAAAATATGAGAAGACCTCCAATCAAATGTCATTTTGTAAATCTCCTATAGTTCACTCAGTTTGACTTTTCTATTAAAGCACTTAGCTAGCCTAATGGATACCTTTTAACTTCTCAAATATCATTTTCCCATTCAAAGAGCAATCTGTTTATTTGAAGCTATTATAATAGGAGCAGAATTTCACTTTTGACAAAACAGAAATATTAAAAAACTCATTTTCTACAGCTTGATACTTGGTTAAAAGTTTTTGTAGGAAGACAGCAGTTTCTGTTAATAAAACCTACATCTGCTTGAATATTTAATATTTTTTAGCTGCATGAGAGATTTGCTGGAACTTTTTCCCTTGGCTTTTCATTTGACAATTTGTATTCTATACTCATCATTACAGCCTATTTTTTTTTTCATTTTTGGGTGAAGTACAATAAAAAGGATTTATAACCAAAGTTATGTTTCTCTCACCCTTTTTGTCCTCTATATTCCAAACATATTGGACTGAAAGACAGTTTAGGAATGGCTGTTTTTAATAAAACTACTTGCATTCCCAAATTGAAATATGCTCATCTTGATTTGTGCTTTACAGCTAAAGCTATGTAAATAATTGAGGAATTTATTTGAAAAAATTCTACTTGTTTGGGTGGAACTGTATTTTTTCAGTTATTATGTCTAAACAAAAATGGTTTCAGATAGAAAGATACTTTTTTTTTACTTTTGCTTTTTTAAAAAGTTGTTTGGATTAAATTTACAAATAAAAAAACACATCTCTTTGAGAAAATATTGAGAGGTTTAGTTCTAACATTTTTATAAAAATGTCAGTTTTAAATGCCTTAACAATTTAATAGGAATTCACAAACAGCTTGGGGATATTCAAAATTCTGTCCAAAATGTTTATATAGCTTTATTCATAGCTTCTGTTTAAAGTTCCTGGCCCATTCCCAGTCCTGCCATTCCCTAGACTACATAGAGAAAGGAGGAGGAGAAAGGGAGGAAAGAGGAGATCAGATTGGTCCTAGACTTTCATCTTTCAACCATTTTCACTGAGGAGCTGGAGAGGCTCCATCAGCTACATTCCTGGTAGCACAAGGAGCTGGCAGCTATATTCACTACTAGAATCCAGTTCTAAAATCAGTTATAGAAGAAATTGTCTTGAGAGCTAGAAACCTGATTCAACACATCAATATCACTGACCAGATATAATTCCCTTGCATTGGTATGGGAGCGTGTGGTACAATCAGAGTAGATAGAATAGATACGCACCTTCATAGACTAACTAAATAAAGTGTACATAGAGAGATAAAGAGGAGTGAGTAATTAGAAAACAATAGATAGAAAGCAGGGGTGGGAGAGGAGGAGAAGGGGGAATGTGGGTGTTGTGAAAGGCATATAAGCAAAGAACCCATAGAAACAAAGTAGTCACAAAAGCTAATCCAAGCAATGAAATAAAGATCCATAGTCCCCATTTAAACCATACTTAACACAGTCCAGGTTGTGGATGATTCCTTGCTCCACAATTTCTCATTCAAACTGGTGTTTACATTTTTTCTGCCTTAGAACAGCATCCTGAGGTCATAGATGGAGTATCCAGGGAGGTTGAAGTTTTCTGCCACAGGCTTTTATGTCTTTCTGCAGCTGAGGTCAGATCAATGTTCATTCATTCTTACACATAGAGATTGCTCTGTCAGTCAAATGTAGGTAGCAGATGGGCATTGTGAGCAGGTGATGGCATATATGACATTGGTAGAGTTGCAAGTGAATGAACCTGGGATGTTGTATTCCTTGTTATTAGGTCTAATAATAATGTGCTCTGTATTGATGTGGGGGCACAGAAGACATCTGAGTCCATTATAAAGGACATAACTATTATGTCCCATTATAGAGGACATTACTATTATGTGGCTTACACTTTCTAAGTCTTATACAAATATTAAGCATCTCATCCAGTTACATTAACTTTGTGGCTAAATTAAAGGATCTGAATATTAATTAGTAGACACCCTGATTAGCTGTGGTAATTAAAAATGACAAAATAATTGCTGAAAAGATGGATTGCAAGCAATACCTCATCTAGACAAGGAGATGGAGGAAAATTCTCAGACATAGCAAATAGAGTATCAGCAATATAGCAGGAAACTTACAGAAATCCATTTGCAAGAGGCAATATTTTGTGGGTGATATATTTCATTACACCAACTGCATGGTTAGGATAGACTTAGAAGCATGGAAAGAGTCACCCAAATACCCTGCAGCAACCTAGTACAATACAAGAAAATCCTCCCTGGCTGCACACCCTCAGTTGTCACCTACCATCTCACACTTGCTTCAGTAAGAAAGATCAAACAATTACAACCTAAACTCAAAAAGCACCAGACCTTAAGTGAAATATTTTCAGACTCACCACTCCTGGCTTTCAAATAGTTCCCTAACCTTGCCCAACTCATCATCAAAAGTTAACTCACAACTGATCAACAGGTATCTAATGAGACGCAGGCCTGCCTTAACAATAAATGCAAGACCTGTCAACTCACTTCTGCTGTGCAAAAAATGAACACATCCCACAACAAAACTATCAGAATCCCTGGATCAGAAATGTGTCTACCCCCGAATGTGGTATATCTCATCCAGTACTCCAGATGCCCTCATGGAAATTATGTGGGTGAAACCAGACAAATACTACACCCCAAAATGAATGATAATTGACACTAGAACACAGGTAGAACACTTTTCACAAAAAATCACTTTGTCTCACCTCACAGTTCACATGCTCAAAGGGAATTTACAAAACATCTTCACAAAATGAGCCTGGGAAAAAAAATTCCTTAGCCTATTGGGCACCAAGAACCAGGGACTTAACATAGACAATAACTTCTTGGACCACTGTAGTCTGCCTGATATTTGCTAATCTCTGCACTTCCCAAGTGATGATGACCCTCCTGAATGATCTTGTTCTTCCATTGTCAGATTCATGCTGCATCTCATTTGCTTTTTGGCTATGTTATACTTTCTCTTAAAGCCTGTTTTTATTTGCATGTGAAGTTTTACACAAGCTTTTGTTCCATCTGCTACTTAGCTCTGCTGTGTCTGCTTTTCTCCCAGAGAACTGGAGAAGGGTATGGTAATATCCAACCGTTTAGTCTGGTCTAATAAAAGATATCACAGCTTTTATTTATCACAGCTGGTCTAATAAAAGATATCACACACACAAATTCTTGCCTCTCACATATTCTCTGGACCTCACATTTACATTACTTCAACATTACCAAAAATTCATTTAACAGATTCTTGGATTTCTTAACTATTTCTGAGCAGCCTATAGTGACTGAGGGCCACTGAGGAGTAAGTAGAGTGGTGAGCTATAAGAACACTAATTAAGACAAGATAGTTCCAATGTTCAATAACAGAAAGAACTATCATAGCAAAAGTAAAGAGGTGTATAGAACATCTTTCTCCTATAAAGTAATAAAATAACCAAAAAAACAGAACCTCTAAGCACAAAACAATGCAAAGCAGACAGAGTTGGTTTGTAAAGAGTGGACTCCCCTAGATAAACTATATCTCTTTTTGGTGGTAAGGAACTATTGGGAACATGTCCTTCAATATCAAAAGGTTGGGCATGCTTCATTCTTCCACGAAAGTCTCTCTCCAAAGAAGCTTTAAGATATCAACTATAGTGGTACAAGCCTACATAATGCCTACTCACCTAATAAAATAATGCTACATCATTCCTTGAAGGACTTCATTATCAAATGATTTATCCTTTATCTTTTTTCATTGTGGATGCCTCTTTTGACACAGCAAGATCTATTGCTTCCAGTTGGATCATTCACAAATTACTAAGACTAAGCACTTAAAAGTTTTGTTTCCAAAATAAGCTAAAGAGGAGCAAAAGGGTTTTGACCAATCTAGACAATCCTTCCCTGTAATCAAAATGGGAAAGAGAGGATCCTCCAAACATAGATCCCTATCCACATTTATACGGACCTTTGGATTATGCCAGTATCAACTCCACTACAAGTGTTGCATGACTCTAGCCTCTGCCTCTACACAAAATTCTATCTTGAGTATCAGCAAGCTTAAATTTTTTCTTGGTGTGATTATGCATAGTCATGGTAGGACTTATATAGCACTTAAACACAGAGAATGGTCTAATATATTCTCTTTATTAAGGCTTGTGGGAGCTAGGGAACTAGCAAGTTCATTCTTTAAGACTGATGCCCTTGGAAACTCAAAAGAATGAACCACCTATGTTTACGTTCAAGTGACCCTTACTCATTAGGTCACTTAAGTTTGTTACACTGCTTTCTTAGTCGCCATGGGAATGGCAAGAAATATATCAAAGTATGTTGCTTTATCAGTGGCAAGGCAATTCCACACCTCCCACAGGAATAAAATAGCTCTTTGGGCATCTTTGAATTTTACTCATTAATTGAATATAATTTGTCATTAGCCTCAAGACATAGTCTTCCTTTGTGTCCAAAAAGTATGTTATTTTATTTCCAGTTATGGCCACCCTAAGAAAGTGGAGAAGCTCCACTACTAAAAAATCATGCAGGAAATAGACTATTTTGATGGCTTCTGAGATGAGGGCTCAGAGCAGAACCCCATGAACAACTTCTAACAACAAGATATCAGGAAACTCTATGGAAGAAATATGCAAGACAAGCACTTAGTCAGTCCCCCCAAGCTTTTCTATGCAAGTTGAATCTATGGTTATTTTCTCATGCAATACTTGGCAGGAGGGACTTTCACAGGTCATGACTGAGTAAGCTCTTTTCCCCTTCTTTCTAATATCCAGTTCTGTAACCAGAAACTTGTTTACCATATTTTCAGCTTCCTTCTAACTTTACATGTATTTTTGCTAGCAATAACCTCTTTGCTAATGTTGATTATAATATAATATACTATGTGTGGTCACTACCACACATTTTAAAAGATCTGTAATTGCTTACAATTCAAAACAGTAAAATATTATCAGTTAATATCAAGTTAGTTTCCTGTATGTAACATCCTTTCAGATTTATTTTTAGAATATGTTGGTGAAAGCAAATTACCCCATTCTTGCCTCCCCCAACCCCTTCTCAGACAGCTAAACTGTAAGCTATAGACATAAATCTTAATTATGTTCACTAATAACTTTATCATAGTCATCTGATGTTTTATAGTCTTAAGTTACTTTGCAAATAATGTAATTGGTTCCATTATTTTCTTATGGTTATGAGTACTAAAAGAAGCAAAATTATTGAATATCCTGTTATTGTCAATATTTTGTCCATTGTATTGTGTACTTATTTCAGATACTTTGAACCAGTTCTTTTGTAGAATAAGAAAGGATGCAGAAAAGCAGAAAATCTATGCTGCTTTATATATGAAAACTAAGATTTTGTTGATTGTCAGCTATCATAAGCTTATTGCATGTAATAATCCAAATCCAGCTAAATGCTGCCTAAAGCAAATGAATGCATTTCTCATATTTGTTTTATGGTAGCATTGTATTATGGAGTAGTGAACATTACTGGTAAAGAGAGGATGTAAAATGAAAAAGATTGAATGGAAGCAAGAAAACAATTGGCAATCAGTGGGTATAGAAAGGAGAAAAGAACACAGGCTGCTTTACCTCCTAATTCCATCAATGTAATGCCATTGTCAGTGGAGTTGCATCCAATTTAGATTCTCAGTGCATAACTTATGCCATCATCAGTGCCACTACAAGGCTGATTTGGACCTTGCCCTACCAGCTATATACACAGGCTTCTTCAGAGCGATTAAGAATATGATCCAAAGATTGTCTTTGACAGTCAATGAGATACACTCCCCAGTACTATATTCCATCTACTCCCTCAGCCTCCATAAAGAGAGAAATTGTTCCCTGAAGGCCAGAGATGCACAAGAGGAGTAAAGTAGGAAGGCAAGTAGAGTGCCAAAGTTAAGAATCACCCAGAACTGTAGGATTTCTCTCTGAAGTTCATACTACCAGATGTTTAAAGTCTCTGAATCCTCCTCTCTCACAAATACTATTTTGACATTGGAAGGACTTTGAAATACTGGTTCTGAAAACCCCTTTCATTAATCCTCTGTTAAAAAAAATATTTTGCATTTTTCCATTATGTTCATCAATAACAGAGAAATTATAGATTTAAAGTCTTTACCGGACCTATTCAGGGCTGCACTGTGAATATTACTTAAACCACTTGTCTGCACTATGGGGAACATCAGGCAGGACTTTAACTCCCAAAAGTACATGCCTCTACTTCAGCAACAATCTATTAGTAATATTAGTATAACTCTTCTTTTTTAAATCAGATGCTAGAGGGCAACAATTATAAATACTTGAACAGGCTGGCCAGACAGAAAGTGAAGCACAGATATTTAGCTGTGAGAACATGAATGTAGGAACTACCATCATCAGACCAAAGTTTTATCTAACCCTGTCTTCTGCTTCTGACTTTGGCAAGTATGAATGCTTTAGAGGAGGCATGGGCAGAATGGTTCATACCCTGGTCAGACTTTCCCAGATTACCAGCAACCATAGGATGCCTGGAGTCTGAGGTAACATCTCATAATGTTGTGTTTAATTGTCCCCGATTGGCCTTAAGCTTTATAAAATTTTCCTACTCCATCTCTCAGTCCAGCTTGACTGTTGGCCTCAACCACCTCCCGTGGCAATAAGTTCCACATAAGTTTCACATGTAAATTATGTATTACATTTAAGAAGTACTTATGTTTATTTTAAATTTGCTGCCTTCAAATTTCATTGAGTGCCCCCAATTCCTTGTACTATAAGACATAGTAAATAGTACTTCCCAATTCACTTTGTTTAGATCCCAGTATCATAGACCTCTATCCCACCCACTCCAATCATCTCTTTTCCAAGCTAGACAGACCTCCCCTTTATGGCCTTTTCTTGAATGGAAGCCACTCAATACCCCAAATCATTTTGTTGCCCTTCTCTGCATCTTTTCAGTTTCTAGTACTTTTTATTACACTGATAATGGTAAAATTCCAATAAAGCCCAGCCCTACACAGAGGTTCATTCTGACCTCAAGTCAAATCATTGCCCTTTGACCAATGCCATACAAAATACAGAAGGTCTTTAGGTAAGTTTGGCAGCTGGTGGTTAGCCTCAGGTTGGCACAGACCCTTCTCCCTCCCAATAACACTTAAGTCCAACCATATCAAATATTAATGATTTGCTGTAGCAGTACACATTTAGCCATAGCCCTCCCACTCAAATTTCCATCCTAATTTAATCACTGCTGGACAGACTTTTTTTTTCACTTGGACCATAAGATATAATTTAAGTGTGAATCTCTGGTTCTGATTCTCCCCTCAGTTACAATTCTGCAGCTCTATTGACTTTAGTGGAGCTACAAATGATTTACATCAGCATAAAGGAAGAAGAGAGTCAGGATGCACCAGGACCCAAAACTGAGGATTCGCTAGAGCATATAATGACTCCAACCTGTTTTTCTTTATAATGAATAGTAATAGCTTCCTATAAATCAGGAATAATTCTTTCTATTGTTTCAAAACACTGTGGGTGTTTTTATAATTTTGTATTTAAAAACTTTAAAATTAGAAGCATACACGCACACACTCACTTATATACATACACGCACATATGAACACCCACAGTGTGTGTGTGTGTGTGTGTGTGTGTGTGTGTATAAAAAGAGAGGGAGAAAGAGAGAGAGAGCATGCTACTTTTAGTTATTGCAATTGTCTGTATTGCTTTTATATATATAAATTGGGATGTAGATTTTTTTTAAATAAAATATTATCCCATAGTAATGTTATTTGTAAAATTTGGAGGACAAAGCATTAAAATACTATTAAATTATTCATAATTTATTGCATATGTCTAGTTTTAGATGCTTAGTTAAGCACCTAATTGCATGAAAAATGCAATTGCATACTTAAATAGATGTTAATTCCCTGGCTTACCAGCCTGGATCGGCGCTCTTATTTTGGTGTACAGAGCATTTTTTATGTTGTTCAGCGCCACCTGTTGAAAGTCTTCATGTGCATGTTAAAAATGGTGGTTATTGTTTTACAAATATAGCCATAAATATTCATAAGGTGACAGTAAAATAACTGTTCTGGGTTAACACAAGTTGTGTTGGTGAATGGCTAGGATGCAAAAAAGTCTTCTCCTTTTCTGCACACATAGAGGATGTGCTTCTAATTTTTAAATTTAATCTCTCACAAGAAATTCTTATTTACTATATTTATTTGAATCAAAGTTGAGATTCCTCTCCCCCCCATTCAACATGGTGGGAGGCAGAGGGGGTGGGGGGAACAGGTGGCAAGTGGGGGAAGCACCACAGGAGAGGCAGAAAGCAAGGGTGCAAGTTGTACGTGTGAGGGAGGAAACCAGACACTGCGGGAGGGTTATGAGCCAAGTGGCAGGGAGCAGGCACCAGGAGATGCAGGCACCGTGGAGAAGTCAGGTGGTAGGGTGGCAACTGGTGGGGTGGAAAGGCAGCAAGAGATATGTTAGGAGGAGATGTCCTGGCTAGCATGATGGCTGAAAGGGACCTTGGGGTTATGGTTGATCACACGATGAACATGAGCTGCCAGCGCAACGCTGTAGTCAACAGAACAAATAGCATACTGAGATGCATTAACTGATGCGTCACCAGCAGGGCTAAGAAAGTGATACTTCCTCTCTACTCAGCACTTGTGAGACCCCAGCTGGAGTACTGTGTCCAGTTCTGGGTGCCACACTTCAAAAAAGACAAGAAGAATCTTGAAAGGGTGCAGAGAAGGGCCACAAGAAGGATTAAAGGCTTGGAGGACAAACCTTATGAGGAAAGACTATGGGATCTAGGACTGTTCAGCTTGGGGAAGAGAAGACTAAGGGGGACTTGGTGGCAGCCTATAAGTATGTAAGGGGTGAATATTAGGAACTGGGAGAAAGCCTGTTCACTAGGGCCCCCCAGGGGAGGACAAGAAGCAGTGTCCATAAACTGTTAGGGGATGGTTTCAGGTTGGATGCAAAAAATAACTTCTTTACAGTTAGGGTGACCAGAATCCGGAATAGACATCCCAAGGAGGTGCTGCAGTCCCCAACCTTGGAAGTTTTCAAGAAGAGACTGGACAGACACCTTGCTGGGATCATTTGATCTCAGCAGTAGTCCTGCCCAGAGCAGGGGAGTTGATCTCAATGATCTTTTGATATCCCTTCTAGCCCTTAAATGTCTACGATTCTATGATGCAGGGGGGAAGGGGCAGGGTTTAGGCTGCTTGACTCCTCGACTATCTGCCCCTTGCCACAGCTTGTCACCCTGCTGCTGCTTTCCCCACTGCTGCAGTGGGGGGTCGGGGGGAGGCGGCATGAATCCCTTTGATCATTTGTTTCTATACATGGAAAATTATAACAATTATACATTTTCCATGTATAGAATCTAATTATTGCAGGAAACATCTTAAATTCAAAGTTGTCTCAGATTGAGGTAAATACGCTACTTGTGTGCAGTAGCTATACTCCTTGTGTTCTCTTCCCTGTTTCCTTGACATCTGCTGTGTGCCATTAGTGAGTAAAAATACAGCTAGTCTTCTATTCTTAGTGCTGGTCCGTTTGCTTGCTTGATTATCGTCCTGACTGTCAAAGAAGTGAAATGGCACCGCTCTTCAGCACCTGCATTCCACAGTACTAGCTTTCACATTGTTCTTTGTTTCCTTGACAGGTAGAAACTGTTTCTGTTTTTTCTCATGAATACTTTATGTGTGCTACTGAGTAGCTCGTGGTGACAGCTAAAACATAGCAAGCATTAGTAGAGGACATTTTTTAAATGTGTTTCTTCGCCCTTTCTTCAAGTAGAACATGTTAATAAGAATCAAGGAGTACTTATGTTTTTCTGTGAAGAATGAGATCTTTATTTTTTTTTATATAACTTTATAGTCCTGTAAAATTGGAGAGCTCTCAGAGAATGTGGTTCACTGGGAGTTTTTTGTACCCACAGATTTGTTTAGTAGTTTTGTGTCTAGAATTCCATGAAATGGAAGTTTTCTTTCTGAGATTAACATTTGTCTTATTTTACCAATTTATTTAATTATAAATTGCAGAGAGTGAGAAGTGTTTCAGAAGAAGAGGGCAGTCTATGACATATTTCAGGTTGACAATGGAGGTGTGGGTGGGGGCAGAAAATAGAAGAACATGGGTGAAAACAAACCTGTTTGTTTTCAAGGCTGTGAAAGTTTCATTCTTTTAAATAGGGATTTGCAGATATATCATTGCAGAATTCAGTCCTCTGAGATACCAAGCACCAGTACTGGCTGACAGTTTTCTGACAAGGAAGTGTTCCTTTTGAAAGTGCTGATCTGACAGATTCAGAACGTTCCCCAGATTTGTAGCATTTCTCTCAAAATTTTTAATGAAAACCAGGTGAGCAGGTTTCCTGGCAGCCAGGAATCCCCCAGCTGCTGGCGAATAACCTCTTGGGAGATCCCAACTCCTGAGTGCTTTCTAGCCCCCAGAGGAGCTAGTTGCTGAGTGAACACCTTGGACAAATGCCTCCAATGTGCCCCAAGCACAGAAGGGAGCCAGGCAGTTCAGGCAGTACAATTTTTTTTTATTTTTACTTTTTGTCCCAAATAAGAATGATCAAAAGAAAATCCAAATTTTCTGTATTAGGGAAATTCTGTTTCCCAACTAGATTTGTTGAATTTCTTTTAGGTTCCAATGAAGTCAGTACCTCAGAGGTGGGGCAAAGAAGAGGATTCAGAAGGATGAGCACATTCGAGAACGAGAACTTTTATAAAGAAAATAGTGAGGTGGCTTTGGAAGGGCGAAGAACATAGGGATATGGCGGAAAAGCTAGCAAGTGTAGGGACTGGCACAGTTAAGAGGGAGGAAATACTAGTGGTAGTGAGGAGAAAGGATGGCTGGAAGAAGAGTAAGGAATGGGTTTTGAAGGGAATGAATTTATAGTTATGAGCATCATAGAAAACAGGAATAGCATTGAGAGGAAAGAATATAAGTGAAACTAGACTGAGGACCATGGGGAAAAGAAAAAGAGATGAAGAAAATTTTGGAGGGAGAGAAGAATCTGGGGAAAAGAGAATGAAGGACTTACAAAGGAGGGTGAACAAGAGTGAAGAGAAAGAGAAAAAACTCAGGTGACTTAGGAAGGTTGACTGTTCCAGTAGTTAAGATGCTAGCCAGTGGTTAAATAGGCTTGGGTTAAGTTTCCTGTTCTAGCACAGACTTACTATTTGACCTAGAGCAGGTGTTTTTGGGCCTCACCCTATTGTGAGCAGAGCTGGCTAGCAATTTTTCTACAAATGATTTTTGTCAGAAAATGCCAATTTTTGAAAAATGGATACTATTGCAGATATGTATTAGTTGGACTAAGCTTTCACTATGGAGGTTTCTTAGGACCCAGAAAGGTTTTTTGTTCAAAGAAAAACCCACCTTAAAATGAACAATAGTACAAGTTATCACCTTCATGCTGATAACCAGAGCAGTGATCTGAAACTAGATCTAATTCAGAATCTGGGTTTCTCAGTCTTTCCTGCCAGAGTTTTGTACTTTATTGCCTGGTGGTCAGGGCCAAATCAAGGATATGAGAAACTCAGGGACTTGAATCTGTATCTTCCACATTCCTTACAATCCAACGTTATAGAATTAGGGATAGATTTTTGAAGGAATGTGAGCTCAGTATTGCTCAGCACCACCCTGACACACAGCAGGATTTTTAGAATGTGTGGTCACATCTACATGAGACACTGACTGTGCAGCCATTACTGTACAGTCATTTAGTATTGGTATAAGCAAATGCTAAATGACTGTGCAGTTACCGGAGTTACTGTGCAGATGCACCAAGGAATGGCTTTTTTGTGATGCTGACGGTACAGTAGCTTATAACTACTGCACAGTAGTGTTGTGCCATGCTTCCTGCAATGGGAAACTACCGTGCAGTAGTCACGAACTACTGCACAGTCAGCATCTCATGTAGACATGAGACGTAGTGACAGACTACTGCACAGTCAGCATCCCATGTAGACCTGGCCTGTAGGTATGTATGTGTGAAGTTTTCAGAAATCCAGCGTAAGTATTGTCCTGTCCGACCCCTCAAGGTAACTTGAGGCCCTGAAAAGTCATGAACAACTGCTCAAACCTCTATACAGGGATATCTGTTTGAAACAGCCACTGTGCAATCCATCACTGATTGCTACAGCCTCTACATTTTACATGGACATTTCCATTATCTAGTTCAATGCTGGATAAGAAGGAAAGAAGTTCTATTATACTTCTAAAGTCCCCTCTCAGTATTCACAGGATCCTGAACTCTGTATCTGCTGTACTTCAGTCTTCAGTCTTTGACCCAACAACAGAACAGTCATTACCCTAGTATGTTGAATTTTCCTGCTACAAATTTTCCACTATGCTGTGATGTCACGAGAAGAGAATGGAAAGTGTGAACATCATGAAGAAGTAACAGCTGGAGGGACAAGCACAGAGGTCCCCTCTCTGAAATTACTGCTACCTTTCCTCAGATCATGGAGGAAACCTGGAGAGCCTGGATCCTCTAACACATACATTTTGCAACACCCAGAAACAGTTGGAATGGGAAGGCAACTGCACTATGGGGCACCCACAATGTAAGTTTACCAAGGAGCTTGCAAAGCACACAGTAAACTGGACATTTTCATTAATTATAATTATTGCAAAGATGTCAAGATGGGCAAATCCTCACTTGCCCCAAGCCCAAATCCAGGCACACAATGACCCTCCTCCAAGAGAGCAGTTTGGAATCACTCCCCGTCTCTGTATGATCGAATTCAGCATGACCTGGCACTTCAGCACCATGGATAAGGCGCAGTACCACTGCTGCCTGATGACTTGTTTGCACTGCAACAGCAAGTGTCCCGATTTGCTTGAGGGGTGCACCCCAGCCTTGCCAACTACCCATACTTTCAACTCAGAAGTTTTCTCATGAGGCTGTTTCAGGTTTATCTCCAGCAGCCACTCTCAGGCACATCAGAGGTCTCAGGAGTAGGTGTGGAAGAAGGAGTGTGTGAAAGAACCCCACTGATATTCTTCTAGATTTGAAGTGAGCCCCACAGGGTAGACTCACTGTGAGCAGGACTTTAAATGGAAGGATAAAGTACCGTGTGCAGAGCTTTGTACTTGTATGGTCATATTTCTTCCAGTACCTGAGATAACTTACAGGCATACCTTGGAGATATTGCGGGTTCGGTTCCAGACCACCGCAATAAAGTGAATATCGCAATAAAGCCAGTCAAACAAATATTTTGGTTTCCCAGTGCATATAAAAGTTATGTTTACACTATACTGTACTCTATTAAGTGTGCAATAGCATTATGTCAAAAAAAAATGTACATACCTTAATTAAAAAATACTTTATTGCTAAAAAATGCGAAGTGAGCAAATGCTGTTGGAAAAATGGCGCCGATAGACTTGCTTGACGCAGGTTTGCCACAAACCTTCAATTTCTAAAAAACGCAATATCTGCAAAGTGCAATAAAGTGAAGCGCAATAAAACGAAGTATGCCTGTATTTAAAGATAAGTGAAGTGCCTCCATACATGCATGAATATCAACTCAGGAAGCTTGAACCCTGAGAGGCATTACATGAGGCTGAGCATTGCTGGATGATGCTTGATAAGTTTGGACCCCATATTTCATGCCTGTGGCTATTTGCTCTGAGAGATTGGCAATGCTTAGGATGGTAATCCTTAGGCACTGACAGGTTAACAAGTAGGCACCTAAAAAGAATTGGAGAAGCCACATTAAAAATTGCAGTTGAAATTAAGTGGAGGCTTAAGCCTAAGTGCTTCTTGAGGAACATGACTACTGCCTGCTCCCAAAATAAGTTCTTTTCCCTCTCTTTTTCTCTATAATTTTCCATGAAGAGTAAAATATGTCTTGGTTTTGTATTAAAACACAATGGAAGAAGCTTAAAAACACAAAAAATATTCATGAAATGCAGGAATGTTGAAACTCTTTTCTGCCCAGCTCTATTTGTGAGAATACATATGTTAATAGCTTAGGTACTAAAATAATGGGCTAATATAAGTCACATAGATGGGCAGGTAGGGGATCCGGAGAGTGCATCCACAGAGGAGCAGAGGACAATGAGATTAGATGGGAGAAGAGTCTCAAGTAAAAGGGCATTGAAGGGCCTTCTTGCAAGTAGAAGAAATGTAGGTTTTGCACAAACAGAAGTCTGACATTAAATGGAAGGGATTTGAAGGAAGAGCAAGCTTAATATCATATTTCTTTTAAAGGAAACAGGGAGAAAGTAACCTGTATTTCAAACTTCCACAGTAGTCAGTGGAGTCCTTTCAGTCTCTGCCCTAACCAACTTTTGGTTCAGAATTCCTCTGCTGCAGTTGACTTTGACTGCCTCGCAGTAAAGTCTGTGTAGGATTCAGCTACAGCTACAGAATCTATCAGTCAAAGGCCTTAGCAACTCTTATTTAAATGGGTAACTTAGCTCACATAAAACCTGCTTACAAATTAACACTACAGCCTTGGAGTCCTAAAGATTTTAATTAATTCTAAGCAAGATGAACCATCTCCATTTTCCTAAGAATACAGTCATCACTTTTTCTGCTGACTCTGCTTCTTTCTGCATTGTACATTAGCACCTGTGCAAAACCTCTTAATTAAGAAATGTAACATTCAGGAACAAAAGGATTCTCATAGCCTGGTTCTGTTGCATTTTTTCCAGTACATTTGTTTTCCAGAAATGTTGTGAAATTCCTCAAAAGAAAGCTATTGCATATTCCTAATTAAATATTTTAGACACTCCGTTTCTCTCAAAATAAAAGTTTGTTCTTAAAACGTATTCTCACACATACAACCCTATTCACCTGTGATTACACACACAGAGACTCGCAAATACAAGATGTTATACATACACATTCCCATACAGATAAGTTTATAGAAGTAGTTTCATATATATTCATTGAGTGGAACCAGGATTTTCACTCATCACATAATACATATGAGATATGTGTATGTACCTGTATATTACATGTACATATATATTATACACATGCACAGAAGTACATCATGAATATATAGGTGTGCAAATTACAAGACAAAACATACGTCAGTTTGTCGCATTGTCATGAAAAAATACTCTGCTTAAGATGATTTTTATTTTTTTCCTCCAGTGACACAGTGGCCTCAGCAGAGACACATGAATTTAGTCAGAAGGAATGCATCTCTTATGTACATATTTGATTCTTTGCCTTTTTTACACAGAGGTTGAAAGATTTAAAGCAAAGGGAATTTGCCAGAAATGTGGCATCGAAGTCGTGGAAGGATGAGAAAAAACAGGAAAAAGCACTCAAGCGACTCCATCAGCTTGCTGAGTTACGGAAGCAGTCAGAATGGCAAGTTTTTAAAATTTATATGATTTTTTAACACTGCCTTTTCTTAGTCCCATGAGAAATATCTCTAACTTTCTTCCTGCTCTCTATTATGTACTGTGAACACATATACTATAACATATTTTCAGTTATCCTTGACTCAAAATGTTCCTGTTCTGCAAACCATAAAATTGAAAATCCCTGAATTAATTACTTGGCATTTGAAGGTTTGTGTTTTCCTCCCCTGTAGCCTGTTTAATCTAATCTGCCCCAAATTGATTGATTTGAATATTATTTTTTTACATTACTATTTTACCTTATTAACACTGACCTGAACAGATTAGTACAACTCTTAGCATTTTATGAAAAGTGAAGAGACAAAACAGATCATAATGTCTCTGTGTTTAGTCTTTGAATTGTTTTTCATTACTTTTTCATTACTTTTAGTATACTCAGACCATTTAGATATTTTGTCCCTAGAGTAGACAGAGCTATCATCGTGTGATTACCTCAGTTAAGTTTGCCCAGTATTGATTATTATAGAGGTATAATATGAAGTCTATAATCATAAACATTTACATTTGAGAAATTTGTTTAATGACCCTAACATACACCAAATGCTTCAGTGGAATAGATAGTACTAGACCTAGTGTGTATGTTAACCTATGACTCTATAAGCTACAACAAGCTAAATAGCTAATGAAACTCCTGTCCTGCAGTGGAAATGATAAGATCCATTGTATACTATAGTCATTTAAGCATATGTAATCTCTTTTGAGTAAGACATCACTTTGTCACACCTAGTGCTGACAGATCCTCTTATAATAAAGTCTATTTTCATGCAACTTCATTGAATGAAATTTGACTACCTATAGGAGGATTCTTTTGTGTTTCTCTGCCACAGGGATATCTCCACAGATATTCTTCTAAGGTGAGCAATAGGTGGGTGATTGCTATACCACGAAGAAGCCAATGAATCTGCTGTTAGGATGCATTGCAGTAGTTCTTCCCACTCCTAATGGTTGAGAAAATAAGTGGAAAATACTCCACTCCTTGATTCAGGTGGGCTGCAAGATTCCTGACTGCTCTAGGCTTTTTTGGAGTAATGACAAGCAGAAGTGCTATTACCAAAATCCCAGTACCACTGAGTCTTTTGAGAGCCTATGTATGATCAGGAATTCTTTGCAAGCATTGACAGAGAATTCAGGGACAGTTACAATTACCTTAAAGATTACCCTTTCTGTATATCAAATCAAGATACAATCACATTTCTCAGTGATCCTCCATTCTCTTTTAGCCGACAAGATATTGCTACCACCCTAGTAATATAAAGAGGCAAGAAACAGACCTGTAAGCCCAACTTTTATTGATTATTCTTGTCACTATGCCTGACTTGCAACTTTCAACAGCACAGTACAGAGTCTCACCTATATTAGCCAGGGAAGACACAGAAGAAAGGAGGATAGTGACGTGCAGATTGGCAGCATATAATCTTGAATTGTTGAGGTCTTTCCCAAAATCCCCCATGTTTACACCCAATATTTATGTGTGGCTTATTTTAATAATATCCTCTGATTGGCATTATTCAAATTTCTGTTCCACTGATATCTGGGGAACTGGACTAAGCCAGTTTTTGGTGTGGACCTGGAAGATACCTGGGGGTCTTTCTGCTCATGAAAAATACAGACTTAGGAGAGAGAACTTCTTACCTCCTTTCCTCACCATCTGGGAATACTACTTGCTAAGTTCTGTTTCTTTTACTTTGCTGCCTAGGCCAGTTGTAACCTCTGCAAAGATTTACTCTGGAGTGGGCTTTGTGGCCTGCTCTAGCTACTTAGCATAAGCCTCCTGAAAGTGGCCAAGGCTGACACAAGGTTAACAAAAGTTTCATTGTAATTGCAATATGATGCTAGTTGACTGCACACAACTCAGCTGTTATCAAAAGGCATTGCATATTGTATGCTGATTGATTGTATACCTGCTTAAGTACATATCATTTGTAACTCAGGCTTTTGCTAGGTCTGTAGTCTGCACTGGTCAGTGTAATCTGTAAGTCACTGACCATGTGCACCGCTGTTCTAGACAGTAATGGCACCCTGAAAAAGACAACTCATTTGCTGTACCCCAAAGCGCTTATTCTTCCATGATAACAGATAAACAACATGGGGACTAAGTTGGAACTCCCATTGCTACATGAGGGATGTATGCATATAAACACAAAGAATAAAGCCTTTAAGCCCACCCTGTCATGTCATTTTGCACCACCCATGATTGAAGCAGCACCAGAACTAGAGGAAATAAGTGTTCCCTCACCATTTCCTCCTATATTTGAATTTTTAAAGACATGCTTTGCAGAGCTAGCAGCTAGATAGAATTTGACCCCATTTGGTTAAAATATTTCCAACTTTTAAATCAACCAATTTACTACACGTTAAATTTTAAGATTTTGCTTTATTTATTGGATTTAGTTTCCATGCTGCTTAGCTGTGTATTACATTATAGTTCTGTAACAGAGCTTCAATTGCAAAATTAGGTATTTGCTCTACTACTAAACATATTTTTAAAGCACTGATTGGAGAATACCTCTATGGAGGTTATAAATTCCCCCTCTCCAATACAAAATAAGGAAACATGGTAGTTTTCCCTTTTTTATTGTTTCATAGTCAAATTAGGATACTTTGAACTGAACTGAAATGACTGGGAAGGCAAATCACACATAGGTCAAGAATAAGACACAGGGGAAGATGATATGAAAGAAATAGCCACATCCTGGTAGATACTGAAACTAGTTTCTTTTAATGTTCATGCACAGTTGCTATTAACTTTAAAGGAAGTCAGTTGTACACAAGTGTGGAACTGTATCAAAATAAAGTGCAGAAGAGGGAGGTATTTTATATATTTCTTGTTTATACTTAGCTTTTCTTTGAAAGTTTCACAAAAATAATTTTAACATGTAAAACATGTTAGAAAGATAAACATGGAAGAGATCATAAAAATACTTAACTCTGAAAGGAACACAGATTAAAATGCATGAAAAAGAGGTCTGAGTCTTCTGCCATTGAGTTTTGTATGTGGCACCACTTCACAGATTGGGACTATCATCTCTATGGATACGTTTCTACCAATGCAGCTGTATGTCCCAGATACAATAGTCCCAGCAGGCCCCACCAAACGTGGCTCACATGGCTTAATGAGACCACTCTGGGGTCTCAACCCAGGATGACCTAACTGGCAGGAGTGGCTGGGCAGGGTGTGCGTGGCCGTGTTCTGGCTGGAGCATGCTGCTTCTGAAATGAAGACAAACTGTAGAATAGTTATTAGGAACAAGATTCAGATCTGTTATGCTGGTATAAATTCACAGTAACTAGTCAAGTTAACTGAGTTTATGCTGGATTTATACCAGCATAACTGAATAAAATGTGACTGTGTCCCACACAACTCATATTGACTGTGGAGAATAAAGACTTCCTGGCTCTTTTGAAGGAGCCCAATATTTAATTGCTGTTGGAAGATATAAACATGGGTACAGTGCAACAACTTTCCCTTTCAACAGCATGGATGACCAGTTCCTTCCACAGGCTGATCCTGGTGAATACTAATAATTTCTAAATTAAACTTTAATTAATCCAGCAATTGTATTTATATATTTATTTATCTGTCTATCTATTTATAGCATCACAGGAAGTAGACCAGTGCTGAAAACTCCCAGACTGGTTGTGGAAAAGCAGCAACTGCAAGAAGGAATTTTCCTAGATAAAGATGACAAAATCTCAGTAAGGCCCATGTGTGAAGGACAAATTCTCCCTGGAAGCACTGTAGAGAAAGAACAACAGGAGCTCACAGCAAGCAGACACCAAGCACGTACTGAGAAAGTTTATTCACTTGGAAATCAGGTCATGCAAGTGTTCCCAGATGGCACAAATGCTAGTCACAGGACAGGAGTGTCTTTCTCTTTCTCTAAAAAAGTCCCTTTGAAGTTAGAGTCATCAGCATCAGTTTTCAGTGAAAACAATGAAGAAGCATATGATTGCAGTGAATCACCCAACCATAAAACAAAGCAGCCTCCTGAGAGCTGTCATTCTTGCACACTTGTGGCTGAGGATACAAAAGCAGGTGTGGAGAAAGGGTTAAATATTCCTCAAGGTCATGCAGATATTGCAGGTAATATAGCCGCACAGACAAAAATACTAAAGGAAAATGATCAAAGCAGTGACAAAGAATTAGAAGAAACAGTCAATGCTCATCCTTTATTTCCCAAAACCAAAATACATATTTCAAGGCTGGATTTTACTGGAACCTTAAGAGAAACAGAACAAGAAAGTCAGCTGAATGAGTCTGACAAACCCCTAGAAACTCTCATTTCACCTTTATGCCGAACTAGCAAGCTTTGTACACAGAAGAACACTTATAAGCACAGTGGTACCACATTAGCTAATAATCTAGCCGAGTTCCCACCACAGCAACCAGCTGAGTATGCATATGCAAGTGAATTACATTGCAATCTTAGTACAGTCGAAAGTGAGACATCCTTTGAGAGTTCAGGAACTGCAAGTGGGAACATGGAAACACTTGCAAGGGAGAAAGCAGTTCAAGATATTAAGCCCAAAGCCCTGTCATTTCTTCATGTGATAAGCAAAGATGGCAGTACTGCCCTTCAGTGGCCCACAGAACTACTCTTGTTTACAAAAACGGAGCCCTGTATTTCCTATGGCTGTAATCCATTGTATTTTGACTTCAGACTCTCTTTAAATCACAGAGATGGGAAACAACCCACAACAAACAAAGCAAGCTGTAACAAGCACTCTACAAATGCGAGTGCAGATGAAAATGAACCCTCAGGTTTAATAAAAGACAAGCAACTGTCAAATGAACAAGATAATCAGTCATTGAAACCAAAGAAGATGAAAGGTTCTCCAAGCCCTCGAAAGGCTGAGAAAAAAGCTGATTCAGACAGAGGAAAAGAAATGAATGGAAATGGTCAAAAGTACATTTCAGATGATTTGAATGAAAATATACCCAAAGTGCCTGCTTACCTTGATGTCTCACAAAAGGATTATCTGAGAGAAAAAATTCTGGATGCAACATCACCTGGGAGATCTTTAAAGCCCCATTTCCATATCTGTGAAAGAAAAAAACACAGCATTGGAAATGAAAGCATTTCCTTTTCTGCCTTTATGTCTAGGACTAAAAAACACAAAGCTACAAAATGTGATTTAATTTATTCTGAAGAAAAACTTGAAAACCAAAACAATTACAAATCCATTGAAAACTCACCTGGAGGCAGCAGTGACATAAGTGACAATGGAAGAGACTGTACTGGAAGTTTCCTTTGCTCTAAAGTAAGTTCTCATATCAGGTATTCAGAAAATGAAGATGATGGAAGTTATGCAGGATGCTGGCGGTTCTCACCTTCGCAGAAGTCATCTTCTGATGGACGTTCTAGCTATTCTGACAGCTCCATCAGCAGTACAATTAGCTACCTAAGCAGCTCCTCTAGTCACAGGTCAAACAATCACAGTAGAAGTCATTTGCTCTTTTGTTGTAAAAGAAAAAATAAGACAGTTGAAAGGCACAAGTGTAAACACAGAAAGCACAACTGTATTTCCTCTTCTGATGATGCAGAGGAGGATTACTCCTTTCACACTACAAGTCTAAGAACTAGAAACTGCACACAGAGGGATACAGTTAAATATCAGAAGCATTCAAGACCTAAAGGTTTTCACCGTCCAGACAGATCAAAGCAAAGCAGAAACAGACATGGATATTCTGGCAGAAAACACACCCAGAGTAGAAGCTACCATTGCTCCAAACGTTTTGCTACCAGGGATTCAAGAAGCAGTGAAAGATCATCCAGTGGCAGAAGATCAAGAAGCAGCAGTTCAGGATCATTCTCAAGACAGGCTGTCTATCTGAACAAAAGCAAAGCAGAGACAGAGAGAGAGAATTACACTGCATCAGGAAAAGTTGAATCTACATCTTCTGACTCTCAGAATGCAAGATGCCCATCAAGAATCTTTGATGTTGGCTCTTCTGACATAGTAGGAGAAAGAAAGTCATTGAGAGCCAGGCTATTTCTAGAACAAGTGCACTCCAAGAAAAACCAGGAACAAGCACATGATTCGGAGGGATTTCTAAACAATTGCAGGGCAGAACTGAAGGACCACTCACAAAGTCACTTTGCTATTAAATTTCCATCATCAATAGATGATGCAGAAATGTCATCTTTGCCTGAAGAAGCCCTACCTATAGGTGAAAAAGAAGTACGGAAAACTGAAATCTGTTCATTGGAAAACACCTCAGAGAAAGATAACTTTGAAACTTCGCAGATAAATAATGTTACTCTTACATCAGGTAGCGATTATGATAATTGTCTTTTTAAAGACATCATTCAAATAGGAATAGGCCATCAGGCTCCAAACTTAAAAATGAACACAGCAATAAAGGATCAATCAAATATTTTAATTAGTGAAGTACAACCCTTTATACAAAGCTGTGACCCAGTACCAAATGATTTCCCTGGTGCTTTTCCTTCTAACAGATATTCTCTTGTGGCTAGTTCAATAGAGACCAAAGAAGAACTGCATGATGTAAGCATGAACTTGAATCGAGTAGAAAGTAATTTAAATTCTTATTTTGACAGTGCTATGCATAAATATGATGAATCAAAAAATGATTTAGAAGTGTATAGTAAATCTATCTCTCCTCCTCCTCTAACTCAGAAGCCTATAACTTTTTCCCCAGATGAAATAGACAAGTACAGGTTACTTCAGCTGCAAGCCCAGCAGCATATGCAGAAACAAATCCTAGCAAAGCATCTTAAAGTTTTGCCTGCCACAGGACCAGCTGCCTTCTCTGCTACACCAGCAGTTCAATCTGTTCCTGTCCAGCAACATGCTTCTCTCACTACCATACACCATACACTTCTGCAACGCTTTGCTGTCTCAACTTCCGTACATCCCCACAGCAGCCATCTTTCTCTGGCCCACATTCATCCCCTCTCTCAATCACATTTCACTCCCATATCTCTTTCACCTTTAGCTCCAGCCATCATTCCCACTCACCCTACCCTACTAACAGGGCACCCACTACAGCTCATCTCCACCACACCTATTCACCCTTCTCCCATGACCCTCCCAACATTGCCACACACTGCATTTATCCCTACCTTATTGACTCCCCACCTGAATGCAGCTGCAGCTTCTGCAATTCATCTGAATCCATTCATTTATCCATTGTTTCAAGGGCAAGATTTTCACCACCATTCTTGCTCTAGCCAGACCCAACAGTTACCTGCAATGAAAGAAGTTTTCAGCATTTCTGGTTATCTAAACTAGCAAAACTATTACTCCTTAGTTCCAGAAATCAGTTTGAAAGAAAATTATTTTTCAGTCTTCAAACATGCATCTTAAGAGAAGCCTATGATTATGTTCAGAGCACATCAGCAATATTTAAATGTCAAGACTGTGGCTGACAGCATATGAATGTTGATTTGGTTTTCATACTACTGAGTAAAAGCAATTTGAATGCTTTCCACTTGATTAGAACTAGGAGGAGAGGGTACTGCTAACTTAGTTCGGCAGAGGGTAGCTCAGTTTCAGAAGAGATGTCTGAAGTAAAGTCTATGATTGATGTTAAAACTAGAAGTACAGCATGCAAGCATAATGGCCAAGTTTTCAACAGAGCTAATGACCTGAGGTGCTTCAATTTTAATGCACCCAACTTAGCAGCCTTTAAATGTGCCTGATTTTCAGAAGGTGAACATGAAACACTTTCAGGAGATCATGGCTGTTTATGTTGTCTCTAATTGGACGAAATTTAAAATAGTTTCTAGATGCTGGTGAAACTATTGAATAACATAAAAAGCCTGAAAGGGGATGAGTTACACCTGAGGCACAATTATCAATATTGTTCAATCAAAAAAACCCAGATTCAATAGTGATGTTACAGCCACCACATGTCACCTGGACAGTTGGAAGAAGTTGTGATTTGGTCACAAATGCACAGCAAAGAATTGCCTTGGTGTAAAGGGACTCTGTGGAACAAAAAGGTTATGATATTTCTGCCTCCTTTCTGAACACCCCCACCCATCTCCACTTTCTAATGGAAAGATCCATTAAAGACCTTAACTCACTGATAGGCCTCAGCAGCTATAAGGTGCAATGTGGCTGGAGTCTGGCCTTGAGACTTGGAGAGCTGCAGCTGGTGCCCTAGTCTAGCTCTAGCCCAGGAGAGACTCTTACCTAAAGATTTTGTAAATATTTTTCCTACTTAAAAAAAAATTCTACAAAATGTTTTGTACCCCTTTCTGAGCACACGGTAAATCGAAAATATGTTGAAAAGTATAATGTAATATTAGTATTTTTTTGGCAACCATATCTTTACATAGCTACCATAAGGAAGTAATTTTCTTTAAGTGGGTTTTGGGTATGAAAATGTTACCAAAAGACCAAATTCTGCTTCTGTCCTCTGCAATCCTGCTGAAACTCTATAACTCAGGGCAGAGTTTAGCTCTAATGGATAATCAATTCTCAATACTGAAAAAATAACATTGGATTGAAAAATTAAAAAACAAAACAAAACATAAAACACACTGGTGAAACAATGAACATACTGTGCAGTTTCTAACATTGTTCCCACGATACTCTGAATACAAATCCAGTAAAGCACTGAACGCTACCTTCAGCATAAATTCTATTGAAGACATGGGGAGTGTTCCTGTGTATAAACCTAAGGATGTGCTTCTGTACCTTGCTGAACTTGGACCACACCAGTCATCTTTTATGATGTTATAATACACAACATTGGATATTCCTCATGAAACTGAGTTCTTGATTGTAGTTAGAGTAGAAGTATGCCTACCAACAGCATCAGCCAATGAATGGGTGAACAGATTGTACCTGTTACAAACATAATAAATTTGAAAGAATTCAGTGCACAATTAATGATTTACCTCAAATTAGTACTTAATACATCTAATAACCAACTCTTAAGCTTATTTCATGACATAGGGTAAGCTATTAAAACCAAGATACTTAACTGTAATTAAAATTAGGAATTTTAAAACCAAAATCTATGATTGAATTTTCTAATTTGTTTTTAATCAAACTAGACTAAAATAATCTAGTCACAATCAAGTACAACTGCACTTTTTATATTTAAAAGTATGAGCAATGGATGAGCTCTTCAGAGTAAATTGGTGTTATTACGCCAACATGTTTAAGTGTTTGCTAATTTTGATCCACCCACAGGCTTAATTTTTCAGAGCTTTTGCCAACACCTGTTAGTAAACTAATCACCAGCCCTGAGAAATAATAGATTGATGATCAAAACAAAAAATTGGGAAAAGAAATAGGATCTGCGTCAATTTTTTGTCAGCTTTCCAATGAAACAAAGAGTTAGTTTGATTCAAACTAATCTATTTCATTCAACCTAAGCCAAAACCACACATTTTTACTTTTGGACCATTTATTCCTTCCAATGCAACCTATTTTCTTTTAGATTAATCATTTAAATAAATGATGCCATTTTGAAGAGAACAAAACAAAACACTTCAGTTTCAAAATGTTAAAAAATGTAATTTCCAGGTTCCCATTTTTGGACAAAGAGCAGCTAAAATAATTTGCCAAATTAAACCCAAATTCACAAATAGTTTCACTTCCCACAAATGTCCATATTTTGCTGAATTTACAGTTCATTGAAAAAAGTTCAGCCTCTGCAAGTCAAATCATCTGTGTTTCAAGTTGTTTATCCAAAATTGGTGGACACAATAAGCATTATTTAGTCAGACAGGAACCGCTGCCTGAATAGATGCCTACAGATTTATTAAGTGTTTCAATTCAAAACAATGGAAGTGTTTCCATTGTCTTTAATAATTAGTTGGAAACTCAACTAGATATACTGCCAAAACAGAAGAAGAAAAGGGGCACCAGCAACATGACTTCATAGTGAAGTTCAAAACAGTTTTTGGTTTTAATTGTTTTGAGTCATTAATCTCTTTATCAAGGAGATAGAAAGATTTCTTGTTATAAGATTCATAGTGGTTCATGTTACCCCAAGTGTGTTATGCTTGAATAGATTTGACATCATACAGATAAAATTACATTAAAACAACATCTGTGAAGTTTTAATATATTCAGTAATGGAGTTTTAAACAGTATTCAGTAGGAATATTTTTTGTGAAAAAATAGAAAGCAGACAAGATGTAAAGGTAACTAATCACCAGCAATAAACAGACATGCATAAGTATTTCAAACTGTTTACGATGAATACGCTTACTCAAGACAGATGCAGAAATTAACATGTCTATCAGGCCCTCCAACAGAGGTGCAAGGAATGTTGCAAAAGCACAGGTGTAGGATCTTAACCTCTTAATTCTCAGTGTATCAATTCTGAACCCATTTGCCAGTTAAGAAGGGAACAAGAGTGTGATTCTTTTGGGAGGGGTGGAAACAATACCTTTTCAAGCCACTAAAACAGTACATTTTCAGGCCATTTAACCCCAGCTAAATTTTACTGAAATAACATTCTTAAATTCATGAGCAAATATATGCATGTATGTATAGTTATGGTATTTGCATATGCAAATTGAACAACAGCACATGCAAACTGATAGATATCCAGCTGCACACACAATTGCAGTAAAGATTTGCAGGACAGTAGATGCACAAACACACAGAGGCTTTTATGTATGAACTTCACATATTAAATCAAAACCTGATGCAGATATTCAACTTTACCCATGTGGTCCTGTGGGCTTCAATAGAATTGTTTTAATCTTTAAATTTAAGAATGTGCTTCAAAATCCCATTCTGTGTGGGATGAGGAACACTTCTTCTTAAAGGTAACAAGAACTATTGACAACAGCAAAACAAATATGAAAGAAAAAACAGAAACAAAAGTTGTGACCCATGCAGTATCACTTTGCTAGTAGACATCTAATAAAATACTTATACACATAATCTCTTAATATACAGTAAAATAAACTAGTGGTATCCTGGAAAAAGGCCTGATCAAGAAAAAAGTTGAGCTTTATTGCTTTTGACAACTATAGCAGATGTCCAAGACAGCAACAGAGGCAAAACAAACGCCTAAAAATGGAACGGTGAAAAATAAAGTTATTAATGGAGAAAACAGAGGTTAAGAAGGAATAAAAAATGAGTGAATGCAAAATAGCTACTCTGGATGCAAACAAAGGAAAGCTAAAATGGATTTCTTAGTACATTTCAGTAGATTTTTTTGAAAGAGCTTGTTAAACAGTTATAGAATTCTGGGTGCATTATTTGCTGTATTTACTCGCATACATTTTATTTTCCAAGTATATTATTTTTCAACAAATTTATACATTATTTATACCAGCATTCTTGGATCTGATATACGCAGCCAAGTTTCAATTCCTGTTCCATTCAGAACAATTTTAGAGAGAGTTACAGTATCCTGGTGGTATTGGTATGTGATTTCATATGGGATATGCACTCAAAGTCAATAAACTATTTTGGCATCATTGTATATTACTTTGCCCTTAGTCTAAAAAATATGGGTCACCAATTATTGTACAATTCCAATAACAGAATTGAGTTCCCTATCTTTCAAAACAATGCAACTTCTATTTTTATTTCTGGAAGGGAGGCATCCCTGTAAAATACTGAACATGTACATTTGTTGTGCAGATTTGCATAAAAATACCATTTAACCTGATTGATTTTAAAAGTGTTTAGTTTATATTAAAACTGAAAAATACTCTGGCTAGTATAATCTGTAAACTAGTAATTTTGTTTTGTATTCTCTGTATAAAGTGTTTTATATTATACAGTAGCTAAGTGAATTGCACTATTGTACATGCAATGCAGCTTTTTTTTTAGGTTATTCAAAGAATTCCTGGGAATGTAGTTTAATGCAATAATATTTTTTTTCAATAAAAAGGCTTACTGGTATAACAAGTGTCAGTCATGTATTTTTAATGTGAAGCAAACCAAAATGCAGCAACAAAGTAAAATGCAGAACGAGGCAAACATATTCTGTATTTTAATCTGCAGAACTGAAATGCATTTCATTTATCCCTGTGGCTACAATGCTGAAATTTCTTAGAATGTTTCTTAAAGATTTTAGTATGTGTTACAAAAGTGGGTTGTTTAAATGAAACTGAAAATAAATATTCCTTAAAAATTATTCTATTGATGTGTTCTTTGCAAACACTTTTTAATGGAGCAATGTCCACTTGGATATTTTTACGCAATACTCAGTTTCTTTAGAATTATCCCTGTAACCCATTTTTCAAAATCTACAGCAAACATTCTTGCACTTGGGTAGGACTCCTTTTCTTTTATATGTTTGGATAGTGTTTTGCACAATGGCATGCAGATTTAGGCAATATCATACTATAAACAGCAACAAAAAATATCAACCAACCATAATTCATTTCAGGAACTCCATTTCCAAAGCAGTGTCAAAAACCCCCTCCATTTGGTTTATCCAGAGAATAGTAGAAAAACACAGAATAGTTTAATTTAGCATTGTTATGTACAAGTTCTGCCATCACATGTCACACCATGAGGAATTTGGCTTAATATATTCAAGATAATCTTTAGAATCAGAGATGATCACAAATGGAGAAAAATTCATAACTGGTCTTGTAAAAATATTCACTCTTCATCCATTTGATATTTCAACAAAACAATTCATTGAAAAGTTGAAATCCACAATTTGTGCTAGTTCAACTAAATGTAATCTTTGGCTTGAAATGTAGAATTATTGGTGCATTGTGATTTTTATCTCAAGAGAGACTCTCAACTGATAGCAGTGCCCAGTTTTTCTAGATGCTGCATAAATTTTTGCTGAGCAGGGAGCTAATGACTAAGAAGCCATTGTACAGAGGCTGCAAACAGGGTAAGCTGTTTGCAAGGAGTTTGCTGGGAGCAAGAGGAGGAAGGAGAGGAGAAGCCAGGCACCAGACACCAGATCCTGCCCAGGGAAGGTAAGTGATCCAGAGCTGCCTGTGCCTTTGGTTTGCTGAGTGTTTGTTTGGTGGGCTTTGTGTGTTTGAGATGTATGCTCTGAGAATCTGGGAGTATTGCTGGCTGAATTATTGCTGCCTGGGCCTAACAGAAGCCCTAACGAGGGGACAGAGCCCAGCAGGGTATAAAAGGAAACTCCCTGAGTGACAAAGGAGCCAGTGAGGTGTGCTTGGAAGAAGAGCAATAAGAGAGAGAAGGCAGATTTAGAGACCCAGGGAAGTGGCTGGAGTACATCACAATGCCAGAGCCACTGCCACTGCTTGCATCTGTGAGGTTTCTGTCCAGGCAGGACCAATCACCATTGAGGCTTCCCCACCAGGTCTGAGTTTGGCAGTACGGGGACTGCAGCTTGCCAGTTCCTTCCAGTGACAACTAGGTCAGGAAGTGCTTGGGGTGTGAGCAGTGATTTCTGGTGGTGTGTGTCAGGGAACAGGCAAAAGAGTTACAGGAGGAGGCTCTGAAGCATCCTCTGCCATGAGGAGTTCATCAGTTCAATGCTGGAGGACACCTCCAGGACTGGAGAAAGAACTACCAAAGGTGGTGCTAGAGAAAAGAGAGGACATGGACTCCCAGGAAGGTGGAAGCTTGTGACCTCTATCAGGAAGCATAAATCTTCACCTCCACCTACAGCAGTTCATTTGGAGAACAGATATACAGCCCTAGCAACAGAGGGTGAGGAACATGTTCCATTGATGGACGAGGACAGGACAGGCCTCACCAAGGTGAGAAAACCAGCACCAACAAGAAGCAATGGGTGGTGGTGGTGGTTGAAGACTCCCTCCTACAGGGGATGGAAGGAGCCATCTGGTGACCTGACCTGTTGTATCAGGAAGTCTACTGCTTGCCCAGAGCCCAGATCCAAGATGTCATGGAGGGAGTACTGAGACTCATTTGGCCCTCTGACTACTACCCCATGAAGCTCATCCATGTGAGCACCAATGATACTACTAGGGGAGACCCTGAGTGGATCAAAAATGACTACAGGGATGGGTGCAAAGGTGAAGGGGTCTGGGCTCCTGGCAAGCCGCAGAGAAGGTGATGTTCTCTTTGATTCTTCTAGTCAAGGGAAAGTGCCCGAGCAGGAATGAGTGCATCTTGCAGATTAATACCTGGCTGCACAGGTGGCGTCACCAGAAGGGCTTTGGCTTCTTTGACCATGGGATGTTCCAAGAAGAAGGATTGCTGGGAAGAGATGGGATCCACCTGATGAAGAGAGAGAAGAGCATCTTTGTAAACAGACTCACTAACCTAGTGAGGAGGGCTTTAAACTAGGTTCACTGGGGATGGAGACCAAAGCCCTGAGGTAAGTGGGGAAGCAGAAGACCTGAAGGAAGAGCAAGTAGGAGTGGGCAACATGAGAGATGTTCTCATACTTCCTGAGAAATCAGGGTAATCAACTTGTTACTAGGGCTGTGCAAAGCTGTGGTCAATCATTGAGCTGGGGAGGTGCAGGGGGGCCCCCCCAAGCATTCTCCCCAGCAGACCTGGAAGTGGACCAGAATTACTTCCAATCCACTTCCTGGTTTGCCACCAAGCATGTGGAGGGCCCCCCACACTCCTGTGGGATGCTCCATGTGCCCCAGCATTGCAGCATTCACAGGCCATGCCTGCTATCTCAAGGTATGTAGAACAACGTTTTATGCTGTGCTTATGTCTGAATCACTGATTCTCCGAATCAGCATTGAATCTTCAGATTCAGATTTGGCCAAATCGAATTGGGGACAGTGATCCGAATCAACAAACTGAATCACTGTCCCTGATTCGGACCAAATCTGAATCGAATAGGACCCGCTCTGCACACCCCTACTAGTTACCTTAGGTGCCTGTACATGAATGCACGGAGCCTGGGAAACGAGCAGGAAGAACTGGACATCTTTGCACAGTCAAGGAACTATGATGTGATGAGAACAACAGAGACTTGGTGGGATAGCTCACATGCCTGAAGCACTGTCATGGATGGGTACAAACTGTTTAGAAAGGACAGGCAGGGGAGAAGAGAAGGAGTTACCTTGTATGTAAAAGAACCATATGATTGCTTAGAGCTCCAGTATGAAACTAGAGATAGGCCTGTTGGAAGTCTCTGGGTTAAAGTTAGAAGGGAGAGCAACAAGGGTGATGTTGTAGTGGGTGTCTGCTATAGACCACCAGACTAGGAGGAAGTGATGCATGAGGCTTTCTTCAAACACTTAGCGGAAGTTTCCTGATGATAAGTCCTGGTTTTCATGGAGGACTGCAATCACCTTTGCTTCTGCTGGGAGAGGAATACTGCAGTGTGCAGGCAATCCAAGAAGTTTTTGGAGTGTGTTGCAGACAACTTCCTGGTACTGTGGACAACTTCCTGGTACAAGTGCTGAAGTGGCCAATTAGATACCATGTTCTTCTTGACCTGCTGCTCACAAACAGGGAAGAATTGCTGGGGAATGTAGTAGTGGATGGGAACTTGGGCAGCAGTGACCATGAGATGATTGAATTCAAGATCCTGAGGAAAGGAAGGATGGAGAGCAGCAGAGTAAGGACGCTGGACTTCAGATACCAGACTTGAACTCGCTCAGGGAACTCATGAGCAGGATCCCCTAAGAAGCCAGTCTGATGGAGAGAGGAGTCCAAGACAGCTGGCTGTACTTTATAAAGAAGTCCTATTGAGAGTGCAGGAACAAACCATCCCAATGTGCAGGAAAACTAGCACATATGGCAGAAGACCAGGTTGGCTTAGCAGGGAACTTATCAGTAAACTAGATCACAAAAAGGAAGCATATAACTGGAAACTTGGACAAATAATTAGGGAGAAGTATAAGAGCATTGCTTGGGCATGCTGGGATGAAGTCAGGAAGGGTAACAAGAAGGGTTTCTACAAGTATGTTGGTAGCAAGAGGAGGATCAGGGAAAGTGTGGGTCCCTTACTGAACGAAGGAAGCAACCTCATGACAGAGGACGCAGAAAAAGCTGCACAAAAGTCTTCACAGGCAAGGTCAGCTCCCAGACTACTGTACCTGGCAGCACAGTTTGGGGAGGAGGTAAGCAGCCAAAAGTCATGAAAGAACAGGTTAAGCACTATTTAAAAAAGCTGAACATATAAAAGTCCATGGGACCAGATGGGATGCACCCAAGGATCCTGAGGGAGCTGGCTGATGTGATTGCAGAGCCACTGGCCATCATCTTTGAAAACTCATGACAATCAGAAGATGTCCTGGATGACTGGAAAAGGGCAAACATAGTGCCCATATTGAGAAAAAGGAGGATCCAGGAAACTACAGACCATTCAGCCTCACTTCAGTCTCTGGAAAAATCATGGAAGACATCCTCAAGGAATCCATTTCCAAGTACCTGGAGGAGAAGAAGGTGATTAGGAACAGTCAGCATGAATTCACTGAATGCAAATCATACCTGACCAACCCGATAGCCATCTATGATGTGGTGACTGGCTCTGTGGATGGAGGGAGACCAGTGGATGTGGTATACCTTGATTTTAGCAAGGCTTTTGATACAGTCTCCCACAACATTCTCACAGGCAAGCTAAGGAAGTAGAGGCTGGATGAATGGACTGGAAGGTGGATGGAAAACTGGCTGAAGCATCAGGCTCAGAGGATAATAATCAATGGCTCAATGTCTAGTTGGCAGCTGGCATCAAGTGGAGTGCTCTAGGGGTTGTTTCTGGGGCAAGTTTTGTTCAATGTCTTCATCAGTGACCTGGAAGATGGCATAGAGTGCACAGAAGTTTGCAGATGACACCAACTGGGGGAATAGTAGATATGCTGGAGGGTAGGGTTAGGATTCAGCGTGATCTGGACAAATTGGAGGATATGCCAAAAGGAATCTCATGAGGTTCAACAAGGACAAGTGCAAAGCCCTGCACTTAGGACAGACCAATCCCATGCACCAGAACAGGCTGGGGGTTGACTGGCTGGGCAGCAGCTCTGCAGAAAGGAGCTAGGGGTACAGTGGACAATAAGCTGAATATGAGCCAACAGTGTGCCCTTGTTGCCAAGAAAGCTAACAACATACTGGGCTGCTTTGGTAGGTGTGTTGCCAGTAGGTCAAGGGAAGTGATTATCCCCCTCTCTTCAGCACTTATGAGGCCATGTCTGGAGTATTGTGATCAGTTTTGGGTCCTCCACTACAAAAAGGATGTGGACAAATTGGAGAGAGTACTGGAGAGAGCAACAAAATGGTGAGGGGACTTAAGAGGAGAAGTTGAGGGAACCGGGCTTATGTAGTCTAGAGAAGACTGAGAGGGGATTTAATAGCAGCCTTCAGCTACCTGAGTGCTTTGAAAAAGGATGGAGCTAGACTGTTCTCAGTGGTGGCATATGGTAGAACAAGGAGCAATGGCATCAAGTTGCAGCAAGGGAAGTTTAAGTTGGGTATTAGGAACAATTTTCTCACTAGCAGGGTAGTAAAATACTGGAACAGGCTACCGAGAAAGGTGGTGGAAGCTCCATCCTTGGAGGTTTTTAAGACCCAGCTTGACAAAGCTTTGGCTGGGATGATCTAGTTGGCGATGGTCCTGCTTTGAGTTGGGGGTTGGACTAGATGACCTCCTGAGGTTTCTTCCAACCCTAATTTTCTATGATTCTATGAATACAGAATCCCATATAATATTGGCTCATACAACTACCCAGCATATACATGGAAATGAAGTTATAGATAGCTTTCTACTTCTGGAAAAGCTGGTAAGTGTTCATAAATGACATTTGGATGAACTCATACAAAGCATAAAAAGGAGGCACCAGTAAGTGAAGTCTTCAACAAAAGGTATAGCTTATTCCAGACAACTGGTACAGTGAACATGGACAATAAACCTAATCCATTTGTCAAATCTGAATCTGAGTCCTAGTCAAAATGACTATCCTACCTTATTCCTAACTTGGAAACACACATTCTTCTCAATTCACTATTTTGTTTGTGTTCATAGCAAACCTTTGTCGAGTGGAAACAAGATGGTTTACTGTGAAAAAAGATTTGGAGAAGATGTCTGCACAGGATAATGACCAATGTTGGTAAAACCCCAGAACTAAGGTACATTCATACTTTCTTTCAAAATGGTTCTTCCCTTCCTTTGTCTTACTCCTTTTTTCTCTATACCTGTCTTTCCCAAGGAGAAGCAACTTTCTCTCCAAACTACTGAAAGAAGTGGTACGAGAATGTTCTACCTTACTCCAAAAAGAGAACTTATGACCAAAGTCTTTCCAAATCAAACAATTAGGATGGTCAATCAGGGAACATGATTTCTGGTGGGGAAGGCCCT
Source organism: Crocodylus porosus (assembly GCF_001723895.1). Classification (NCBI taxonomy): domain Eukaryota; kingdom Metazoa; phylum Chordata; order Crocodylia; family Crocodylidae; genus Crocodylus; species Crocodylus porosus. The sequence goes on from NW_017728886.1 coordinate 39,290,168, forward strand.
GTACAGTTGAAATAACTGAGTTCATATACAGTAGCAACACAAGTACTTCTAAATAAGTTTTTCATGGCACAAACTGTTCTCTCGGGCCCCTAATTGAAGAAAGTGCTTAAGCCTCAGCATAATTTTAATAACATGGTTGAATAACATGTTTTTATTGCTTTAAATTAAGGCACATGTTTAAGTGCTTCACTGGATGAAGATGAACTTCAGAACATTTTTAAATAGGGTGAGGTGTCCGAACCCACATATATTGAGGTAAATTGAAATGTTTCTATTGACTACGGTAGGCAACAGACCCAGCCCCAGGAGAACAGCATTCTACTTGTCTAGAAATGACTTTGTGCTTTGTCAGATCTTTCATTATTTCTTCCAATTCAAACATATTTTCCTTTGGGGGAAAAATGAATCACAGCAATTATAGACAGAAAAGAATCTTCAATGGCAGCAATGACTATTTATTTTCAACTTCTGGTACTTAACAATAGCCAATCTGGTTTGTAGATAGGTTTAAGGTGTAAGATGTCTTAGAAGAAAAATCAACCCAAAGTTGATGACTCCACTATAAACCTCCTTAAGCCAGATATCAAGATGAAAATACTCTTATATACAAGCTCCTATCTGTGCTCAAACCTAAAACTATAGCACATTTTAAAATCAATATTTCATTCTTTTGAATGAAAAAAAATTCAGATAAAATAAATTTGGCACTTACAAACTGATAACTATTTATTTTTCTACGTAAACCAGCTCTGTATACCTTAAATAATGTGCACAAATCAGTAAGATGAATAAGTTACTGAGAATGGATTAAACAAGGAGTCATCAAATAGCTACCAATCTACTACCCATATATAAAACAATATAATGCAGCTGGCCAAATTATTAGTAGGAATTAATATGCTTTTTCCAATATTCAAATAATTATAATTTGTGAGAAATTATGTGAATATTGGAAAAATACTATAGAATGTAATGAATATGAAAACATTTATGATACATTACTGCAAAAAAACAGATCAACATATTTAGAGATGTGCACTGGTTTTAATGGGGCACAATGGCAGAGCAACTTAGACATCTTATCATGAACTGGATATGTGTGTTCAAATCTCATTCTGGGCTTGTGCTAGCAGCTGCCCCAGTCTGTACAGCTTTAAATGTGGCTGGACATGCCCTTATGTGCATGCACATGCGCATTTGCATGTATGTGGCACAAGCTTTCATGCACTGACATTCACTTCTGTATTCTGAAATCACAGAATTCTCTTCTACCCCCACCCCTTCCTCTTGCAGTCCTAACCATAAAGCATAGGCAGCTATGACATATCTGTCAAATTCATGCTTGACTATCACACTGTCTTAAAGGAGGAGGTCCTGTCTTTATCTGGACAGACTAAAAGATTAGGAGCGTATAGTGCTGTGCCTTGCTAACCACAGAATAAGTCACCTAGGATTCAGCATGACCTGATAACGGATTAGACTGCATATACTCATCTGATTGAAGTGGTTGTGTGGCCTACCTCAGGTATGGTGAGGTTGAAGGGAAAGCAAATGAGTGCAGTCTAAATTAAATTGCAGGTTCCAAAGGGCAGTGACCTAGCTTACATAAATCTCCTGGGAGGGAAAAACAGGCACGTAAATGATAAAATAACCAGCAAAGAACAAAATCCTATCTGTTCTCCTGAACTGTGGAAAAACCTTTTACTGATTGCTAGATCCAATCTTTAGCTCCTCTGAGAGGAGCAATACCCAAATTGATACAGAGATATCAATTAACCATGCAGGAGGAATTTGCTTCGTTGCAAACTGACAATCAACATTTTGTCCCCTATTTTGTTTCCTCTTTGTCAGGTGTATGAAACACCTGCCTCATTTAATGATTTCCAAGGAAAGTTGCAAATAGTCAGCACATCAGAAAACTGGACCATTTGTATTTAGTTGCTTAGAAGTACCTTAATGTCAAAATGTTGACCTTAAAATATTTTAAAAACACCTTAGATTTTGCATAAATGGGTGGCCACCTCCTGGGAAAGACTTCCTATTCATCAGTGACAAGGAGATTTTTCAAGCGCAACACATGTCACACAACCAAGCTGTAAAGTAAATGGAGAAGTTTTCAGTGCTGTTTCATATAAATGTCTCAATTACTGAGAAATGTAATAAACTGTCTGTGAAGAAAACTGACAAATAAATTAACTGATCCCTGGTCTACTTTTTAGTTTACCAGTTATTTCTTGAAAGATCCCTGTGATTTACAATCCTTAAGGCTTTTATTAATATCATCTGTAGTTACAGTACTGAGGATATTTATTCTGCTGTGTAGATATTAGAAGTTTAATCCTTAACAATGAACTTCCCTCCTGTGAGTCTCTCACTCAGCATAGTGCCATGATTTTTTTTTAATGCAGAATTCCCCAGTTTTATTTTTCTTAAATAACTTATTAGATAATCATTTCTCATATGATTTTTGTTGGAAATGATGAAGGCCAGCATGAACATAATAATGAATCTTATTATGGGTTATGATCAGAGTTGGCAAGTTGAAAACAATAATTTTGTCTTTCTACTTAAGCCTGCCAGCCCTACCAGCTTATAATAATCATAAAAGGTGGCAGAGAAGTGTGAAATGCCAGGAATAGTTTGGACGATTTTAGCGAAGAAGCAAGATGAAGAAAAAAAATGAAAGAAAGACTGGATGCAATTCATGAATGATGAAGGTAGTAGAGATGACTTAAGAAACAGTCTGAAGAGGTTTAGAGAAAAGGCCCCACTAACTGTAAAGGGGGTTGACAAAGAGGTTAAGAGAATACTGAGGAAAAATATGAGTAGCAATGAATAAAATAACAAAGACTTTGAAACCTCACTTCATCTACTTTGGCCACTAGTGACTTAAATCTAAAATGAAGGTTTCTTAGCAGGTTTTGGACAGTAATTATTCTGAATGCAACTAGTAATTTTTGTTTTTATGTTTATAGCAAGCCCAAGTCAAAACTTGAGCTATACAAGAACAGATGATAATAGAAAATAATGGATACTCATAAAGGCATTTTGGAATGTGCACAAAGATTTGGTTTGAATATTATGGGAAGACTAGGCTTATCTCGTACTCTACCTGATATGTTCTGTTTATTACTACATCAGAGAAACTGGAAGCAACAGATTTTGAAAAAGTATCAAAAAATGGCAGATGGAATTTAAATTGGATGAGGTTAGCTCATGCAGATACAAATACGGGAGGAAAGAGCTATCACTATGTTTCAGCTCCCGAAATCCTGTCATTTGTGAATGACAAAATTGGAAAACATGTTAATATGAAAAAAAATCCTTTATGTTCCAGCTGAGGAGAAGCATATTCTCCTCATATTCTCCACATATTCTTTTTCAATAGAGGAATTATCAGGCCAATTTAAGAATTAAATTTTGAAGGACTTCCTTAGACACATAAGTAAACAATGGCAGGTGGAAAGCAGTAATTCAAGAGCATTATTTTAGTCAGATTTGCTCCACCATCTGAAGTTATGATGTCTAAAGGCACCCTCCAGCCAGATGCCTATCAGAAACCATATCTGGCTTCCTGGTTACCCTCATAGAACAACCTTTATGAGAGCGTCTCATTGGCAGCATGGTGGTTGGAGGCAGCAGTCCTCTCCATATGCATATACCAAAATATGGCTTTGACAGAATACTGACCTCTGGCTTTTTACATGCAGAGGGTGAACAAGCAGATTTTTCCATACAAAGGCACTTGGAATGGATGAGGGTTTAAACAATAAAGATATTATGGATATTTTTTACTTTCATATTATGGATGTCTCATACTGTACTTTCTTAGGCAAGATGCTCATAGAAGGACAATGGGAATGGTGCCATTCAGTGGCCATGTCTACACAAGACACTGACTGCGCAATAGCTCATTACTACTGCACAGTAACGCTGATTATTGCAAAGTCATTAAGTACTTGTGGATGCAAGCACTAAATGACTGCACAGCAACAACTGCACAGTCAGCATCTCACGAAGATGCAGATAGTATCAACAGTCTCACAGCTATAAAAAAGTGATTATTTTGGAAATATTACTATTATGATGTTTCCAGAATATGGGCATAGTTAATAATATGGCAACACCCCCAATCCTTACTAAGCTGCATTCAGTCATTATTCAAAGATAACACACAAAATTGGAGGCTGGGGGGTGGGAGGAAGCAGGAAAGATGGACTTGGATACAGCAGTGTCTGTTAAATAAAAGTGCCATTAAAAAAATCCTAATGAATATGGGCACAGCACATATATATTACTGTAACCTGAAATGTAATGTTAACCTGAAAAATCCTTTTAGCACTTTAAAGTTTATAAACAATTACTCATTTTGTAAAATTTCAAATCCCCAGCTAACATAAATCTGTTTTCCCTGCACAGTCACAGCATAATGATGATGGCAATGCCTGTAACATGAATGTGAGGAATCACAAATACTTTTTTTCTCCACAATCCTCATTTTGGTTTAGAGACAAAATAGGATGGTGAGAGAAGTGGATGAGATTGGATCACTAGGGGTACATTTTCAAAGCTGAGTACAAAATTTTAGCCACTTGATTCCCATTAAGGTCAATAGAATTTGAGAAGCCATGTACTTCTTAGGTTTAAAATATATGGGTTACTATGTAACTTCATTGCTTTTTAAAGCTCTCTCAGGAATCTTGCAAGAAACCAGCATTAAAAACTGGTGGCAGATACATACACACCCCAATTCATTCTCTAGAACAGTTTATCTTGGTAGCCTAAAAAATGTAAATGTTGCACAGGGCCCAGTATGGAAGTGATGGCCATTCTGTAACCTCACTCTTTTAGCTTTGGCACCTTTTTTAGAAAAACAGCTCCTGCATTCTAGAAACCAAGAAAATCTCTAATTGTATAGCCACCTCTGTTAAAAGATTTCCAAATCTAGTCAATTTACCAGCTACTTAACCTAATATGAAGCTTTTAATCTGATTTGTCAAAAGTGTCTCTTGTTTACAGTGTGTGTGTGTATGTGATCATTTCATTGAGTTGACTGAGTTCATTCCTACGCAATCAGTCTGTTCTCTGCGTAGCATTTGAATCATTACGATTTTGGACTTTAAATCTGTTCTTACTGAAACCAATGGAGCTACACTGATTTATACCAACTGAGAATCTGATTCATTTTCTAGGATAGACAGTGGATTAAAGAACAGAACAGGAGAGCAGATATAGACAGCTCATAGAGATTAAAACAAATTCTTATTTTGAACTATTTATACTAGAGGTCAAATCAGATTTGCTCCCATTAGAGGCAGTGGAAGAGCTGACATTTCAGTAAAGCAAAGTTTAGATCCAAAGTGCTTTACAGTAATGAACAAGAATTATTTGGCAACATTCTGGAGTGAAAAATATATAATCAAAAATGCATTTTAATAAAGTACAATTCATGAGTGGAAAATGGCTCCATTCAAATATACTATGTACTGTAAATTATTTGTTCAGCACTAATTATAATTCAACTTATCTATATCTGTACATAGTACCAAATTTTATGCCAGATTCATTTGTTGCCTTCCATTTCTCCATACAGACAGACAAGCCTTCTGTGTCAAATAGCTTTAGTTTCAACGCTAATTTGATATTAGCTAGTGTTAAACAGCCATTCCATTAGCATTCTTTGTACTGCACAAACATTTGATATAGTATCTGGTTTTCATGAACTTTAGCAGCTGGAAAAGAAACAGAGTGAAAGATACAGAAATGGAACATTTCAGAAGTTTTTATTAAAAGAATGTGTGTGAATCTCTCTGATGTGAATCCAAAAAGCCCATCTGTAATAACAAGCATAGATAAAACAATAAGCCACAGAAAAATAAAATGCCAGGTCAGAGAAGATTGCCTCAAACAATTCTTCTTAAGACGGGTTGCAATTACTACAGAAAATTATATTCTTCATGTCATGACCTTCCCTTACTGAAAAAAGGAAAAGGAAAAATCACAACTAAAGCAATTGTTATAATCCCTTGGCAAAACAAATTCTATAGCTTTATGGTGAAAAGTGATAGCCTCAGATAAACCTAACAGAGAACATTCCCCATGTAGCCAATACATAAGAAAGTCTGTTATAGCAACGTCATATTCCTTAGGGCATGTCTTGGACCCAGTGGGCCATCCCTATTGATAGAATTTCTACTATGGAGGGGGGAAAGGGGGAAAAGGCTGTTAAAAAGATACAAGGATGTTAAAACTCCCTATCATTAACAGGAGTTGGTATGCCAAAAAGAGATTCACTCTGAGGGAAGATAGGTAATAGCATAGTGGCATGGGAGGGCAGACTTTAAATATGGTTGACAGGCTATAAAAGTCAACCTCATTGAGGATGCTAGCGAAGTCTGGATGAGTGCCCTTAGCATAGAGTTCTGTACTCCCTTCTCCAGGTAGACTTTCTACTGCTGGCATTTCAGAGCCTGGATTCCAGCAGTTAATACATCTGCCCTGAAACTGTTATTTAAATATTTGAGCATTGGGAGGTTCTAACTTTAAATAACATCAATATTCAAATAAAAAAATCCATCTACCCTGCTGTGAACTGGCAGTGAATCAACTGACTACAGCTGTAATAGAGAGCATTGACTTTAAGAGAGAGAGGACCTTTTGTACACAGTACAGGGGAGGCTGGCATGGAGTTCATTACTTATGTCTTGGAGGGCAAATGTACTTAACTGTCACATTTGGCCATTTGTTCCTTTCTTCCAAGTATCTACTGCCAAGTCACTGCTATGAGACCTAAAGATTAAACCCTCTCAGGTATCTTCCATCATACCAAATAATTAATTACAAAGTGCTCAAAGCATATATTGCATCACATCTGCTGCCTAACGCTCTCCAAAAAATCAGATTAACTGCTGGAGATGCAGAAAGAGAAAATACATGGCATTCATTGTTTGCAAATTTACTCTTACCCTTTATTGTCTGCCCCAAGACCAGGGTCCCCAATACACAAACCAACTAATCATCTGTCCATTCTGGAAAGCCATGTAACTTTTATTGATTTACAGTGTAGTTTACATGGATGGATATGTTGCACTTCCCAGGCCCCTGATCACAAGGAAATCTGTGGAAAAGCCAGGAGCACAGTCCGGCTTTCCTAATTCTCAATACTGATCACACTTCTTTACTGCTTTAGATATAAACATAACACTATAGTGCACAGGCGGCTGTGAGGGAGGGGGAGGGGTTAGATGATTGTAAAATGTGGTCCTCTGAGAGGAGTACAAAACTGTAATGCTTTTGGGAACTTGAAGGTAAATTTCCGTAGGGAAATGCTTCAGATCCCAAAGGATGCAATATACCCTTCTCTCTGTAGTCTGCCATCCTTGATTTGGCTTCTAGTAGTACTAGCCAGTAGAGTGCATGTGCTTCAGAAAGCAAAAGGACTGATTTTCCCTGCAGGAGGGGAAAAAGAGAAAGAGGTTTCTTGGATCAGATTCTAATCCATCTACTAGGCACTTAAGTGGACTGAAATAATCCACCCTGCTTACATCCCTAAGAAACCTATAATAAAAAGGGGGGGAGGGGTGTCCTTTTCCTTGCAACTTTCTTCTGATTTCCTCATGAGGATAAGATGGTGGTGTTTCACAAAAGGAGAGGCATCCATGTATTTCTAGGGACCTCAAAAGACTGGAACAGAATCACACTTAGGTACAGGTAACAGAATCTGCCCCCTTGTGCCTACCCAGCCATGCACACCTATCCAGTCACTAACCCCAAGCTGTTTTTTTCTATAGTAATTAAATTACTAAAACATTGGGCCAAAAGGAGCTTTATATTTAGACCTATCATTCCATGTCCTGGTGACCAAATAACTCAAATAAAGTAAGCTTAAAACAATACCTTGGTATATAGGAAATGTAATAAGCTAATCTTTTAAATCACTAGGACTCTGACAATTTAGTTTGGTTTCTTTTTCACTAGAGATGGGTCTGACCCAAAATCTCAATCCAGATCTGCTTGGGATGCTTGCAATCTGAAATCAAATCCAAATGTTACAGCTTGAGCTTATTGCTATAGTTACTACCCTGGATCATTTTAACTACCCAAGCTCTCTGCCTGCCTAACCTACTCTCACTGGAGCTTGTGCTTTCCAGCTGAACAACCTTTCAACACAGACATCCTCCAGTGCCCCCTTCCATTCCCTGGTGCAGGTTGTCATGGTGCAAGAGGATACAAGCTTTTGAATTTATGTTTAGAAATGTAGAACCACTGGTTTCTTTTGTATTGTGACCCCCAAAAGGTGTTTCCAGATAGTGATATGGCTGCTAGAAACAGGATACTGCAGACCAAAATCATTTAAATTTTCATTTTTTGCTCTGCCACGTTAGACTTAGTTTTCAAACTAAGCATGTGTGCATGTATATTTAATTACACCTAATTTATGTATGCTGCTAATATGCAATTTGTATGCAGTTATTTGGTAGTGCACATGCTAAAGGAGGTGCGTCATCAGATAGATGCCTAGTTCACAGTGTATTGCAGAATGGGGCCACATGTGTGTCTCAAGGGCCTGCTTGATGCACACCCCACATATGCCAACAGAAAAGGACAAACATGCAATTTTGGATGTGACTAACAATAAACTAACTGATATGCTAGGAAACAGTGCTGGTTTATATGTTACCAGTTGAATAGAACGTTGCCCACCACCTTTTTGTTTCATTTCCCTTTTCAATTAAACACAGATTAATCATGCTCATTCTTATTATATCTGATGGATTAGCAGTGGTTTAGCAATCAGGTTGTTTTATATTCTGTGTTCCTCGGCATTTGTGCTAAAGGCAATGATACAGATGGACTAGAAAAAGGCACTGACCTAGTACTAATGCATGGAAAAATTATAATGAAGCTTTTCTGTTCATTGACATTAAACAATATGCACCAGGCACTCTGAATTAAGAGTTTTGATTTAAAACAAGGAAAACAAGCTTAGCTTGTTCATTTCTCAGAAGAGTCTCATTGATTTTTTCCTATCGTGTGATCAGTGAGCTTTTTTCCAATACACAGAAACTTTAGATGAGCTCTCCTGAAACTGCTGCTTAAAGTAGACTGATGGATTTTACTTTGATTCTGCAACAGAATGAAGAATTTAATGACTGAATGACACATTAGTGGCATGACATGTAAAAATGTAATGAAGTTACAGCATGTGGTAGATTTGTGCTGTCTTATACAGAGCAGGCTGCCAACCTTCAAATGTAACATGGTTATTCCTGGGCTGAGAATGACTGACTGGGTGTTAATGGTACAAAAAATGTTAAGCTTTTCAATTGTTTCTTACAGAATTAATTGCACACTGCAGAACATCAGAAAGAAAGACAGAGAATAATGAAAGCAACTCTCTACTGTTTTATTGACTTGTTTTTCTGAAGGTTTTTAAAATGCTTCAGATCCTAAATTAGCAGGTGGAGAGAATATGTATTTAAAAGTTTATTTGAAAAGGTATCTGCTTATTTTCTAGCTAGCTAAAACAGTGTCCAACTTTAATCATTTGTGTGAATGTGCATGGGTGGGTATGTGTATTCCTTTTCTAATTGAGAGGTCATGTAATCATCTTTCAGAGATGGCAGCTGGAAGCCAGCTATAACTTTATTTCTTTAGGCTTTCAGAAATTGCGCAGTAGATAAAAATATATCCGTAGCTTGATTCTGAAGTCTCATTTCTAGGACAAGATCATTTCAGCATATACACTGTAAAGGTAACTCATTCATTTCTGGATTCTTTTAATATAGCTCCAGTGGAGGACACATGAGTAATTTAGTCCAGAGATGCTAGTCTTCTTCAAAGATTACAGATCTCTAAGGTTTATATTTTCTCAACTCTGTTCCAACATTTTCTTATCTGTGGAATTAGCAGCAACTGATTCAAAATGACTGGTATCATGAAATGACTGGTAAAATGAGAGGCCACCTGAAAACTCTGCTGTTCGACTGTTAGGGCATGTCCACACATGAAAGCAAGTGTGCTTCCAGCAGATCAAATAGAAGCAATGCAAATTTGTGTCGGGGCTTTTTGCCTCAGCGCACGTGCTCTGACATGCACTTTGTTGTGGAGCAAATTGTGCCACTTGGGGCAAAATAACCTTGCCTGGCTCCTCCAGGATCTGCAGCCAGGGGGAGCTAGAGCCCAGGGCCAGCACCTCTGCTGTCCCCAGCAGTATAAAAAGCTGCCCTGTCCTGGCCCCAGCAGTACAAAAACCCTGCAGTGCAGGGTTACTTGACCTGTGGAGATTCTGGGGCCTAGGCAATTGGTATCTGGGGACACGGGCCCCTTGTGTCAGCTAGACTGCTGAAGCATCCCAAATTCACTTTTTAAAATACCCCAAGATCCACATTCTTCCACAATTAGAACTAAAGAAAGAGAGACAGGGGGATTGATCAGACAGGCAATGTTTTGTTGCTATATTTACAATGTTAAAGAAATTTGGAAGCCTCTAGCATCATAATAAAATAAATGCTAAAAATCTATGTTTTAATGTTTGCTTTGGGTTTTCTTATCACATGGTGGGGGTGTGATGGGGGGATGTGGAGTTTGCAGGAGGGGGTGGGAAGCGGGGTGAAGGGATGTGAGTCACTGTGTGAGTAGGTGTGGGGGGACTGTGGGTGTGGGGGCTGCTTAGGAGGGGTGGGTCCCCTACATGAATTCCACATGCCCCTGGCAGCTGGCAGGGCATGGCAGCACTGGCAGCAGTGGGAGTGTGGTGGCAGTGGTAAGCGGGGAGCTCCCGCAGATGCTGCCAGCACTGTCAGCAGTGGAGAGATGGACAAGCAGCGAGCACCCACAGGCACCACCAGCAGTGACAGAGATGGCCAGTGGTGACCACTGACTGCCCATAGACACCACTGGTGGCGGGGGGGGTGGCAAGTGGCAACTGCCTACAAGCATGGCTGATAGTGTTGGTAGCGCCTTTTTTGAGGGCATGCACCACCATGCTCAGGGAGTGCACATGCACCACCTACGCATCGCCAACAATCCTCTGGCCCCCACAGGGCAGAGACCCCCCCACAGCACATGGACTACCCTGCCTGCAGGATCCCAAGCCCCCCAAGGGGCTACAGCTTCCTCCCCACCCCCACACTGGTCTCCAGCCCCCTGCTCACTCCCCTGCTCTTCTCCAGCCTCTGGAGGATGGAGATAAGCAGGAGGCTGGAGAAAATAGGAGAACGAACAGGAGGCTTGTTCCCCCTACCCCCGTTGGTTCCCCCAGCTCCCCATTTGTTCCTCCCATCCACCATTCATTCCCCCTGCCCCCCATTCATTCCCCTGCTCCCCACTCATTCCTCCTGCCCCATGTTCATTCCCCCCATCTCCTGTTCATTCTCCCACCCTCCGTTCATTCCCCCAGCTCCCTGCTTGCTTTCCCAGGCCCCCCCCCCCCCACACTCACTGGCAGTAGCAGAGTACAAGCAGGAGGCTGGAGAGAGCAGGGGAGGTCTCCAGCTTACCTCCAGAGGCTTGTCTCCAGCCTCCTCCTGGTCTCCAGCCCCCTGCTCCTTCCCTGGGAGGCTGGAGACAGCAAGGGAATGTCTCTGGGGCTGTCTCCAGTCTCCTGCTCATTCTCTGGTACTGCCGGTGAGTGTGGGGGGCCTGGGAGAGCCAGCAGGGAGCTGGAGGAGCAAACAGGGAGCAGGGGGAACTAACTGGGGTTGGAGGGGACAAATAAGGAGTGGGGGGAGTGAGCCAGGAGCTAGGGGAATGAACTGGGGGTGGGGAGAACAAACAGGGGTGTGAGGAATGAATGGGGAGTTGGGGTAGGTACCCTCCCCCCTCCTCCAGCCCCCTGCTTACCTGGCAAAAACCAGGTCCAGGTCTCTGCAGCTTGCACAACTGCCTGGCAGCATGCTTCAGGACTGGGGAAAGGGCCAATCACAGAGATGCTTTGCCAGAGTGTCTCTGGAGGACTGAGCCTCCAGTTGCTTCAGTCAGGTTGCCTGACCCATTTTTTTCCCCTGGGTTTTGTTTGACCCCTGGATATCCAGGGGTCTAATTTTCTCCCTGTGCTGCAAATTTGCAGTGCAGGGAACATTTTCACATTCCCACAGGTGCCTCTTGCCCTGTCTCAAAGGGGTTTGAGATGGGGCAATAGGCACATGCATGCTCGTCTGGATGTGCCCTTAGACTTTGATTTTTTCTAATTTCTAGCCGGTCTACTGCTCCAGCAGAAAGCTCACATTCAGGAGACCAAGAGAAGCCAATGTGAAGTAGAAGAGCCCAGTATCCTAAAAGTAGCTGGTTGAAAGGTGGGTTGCTGGCACACGAAAAATTGCTGAACCAAAAAAATAATAATAATTAAAAAGTCTAATCAGGTGGGCAGAGACAACAGTAGCACAAAGCTGTTTTTTAGCTGAAAAATTACTTTTACCTCTAGTAGTCCAAGTTTTGTCCTTTTTCTCTCTCTTTTTTATGTATTCATTATCACACTATATCTCCCTTCTCTGGTTTAAATTCCCTTCTTTTATAACCACATGCCATTCTTCCCTCTCAATCACATTTCCCCATCTTTTTAGCGGTCATCATTTTTCTTCCCCACCAAATTATTATTTCTACTGTGCATTACCACAGACTTACTCTTTTCAAGGATTTCAAAGAAGCCATGGAGCTAGACATAGTAAGATGGAGTTTCTACTGAAGTATCTATCCATCCTTGTGACTTGTAAAATCTCTTGGTCTAGAATTCGGTTGATTCTGATCTCTGGCAGGTTTCCACAAAATGTTAATGCTTGCAGTTGGTAAACACACTAAGAAAGAACCACTTACAAAGAAAATAGAAGCCAAGCGGAAAAGTCAGTTGCAGAAGAGAGAGAGAGAGAAAAAAGGTAATTTTAGTGTTGTAACTTCTATGGCATTTGCCACCACCTGGTGCAAAGTGATAGAAGATTTCAGTGCCCATATTTAACTGCTACAGAATTGCATCAAGCTGTTCTATATCATGTCCTAGCATGATGGACCTGTAGGATGGTATCATATAACGTGATTCAATGTGGCATTTTTATTTAGGCTCACTGCTAGCTTTTCAGAGAAGCACACAATATTCACAGGATCTTTAAGCCGCAAGCATATGTGATGGAGCCATACAAATAGTTAGGAAAGGGATAGTTTCTAACTTCCATAAGCTATGACTGATCTGTATTTCTTGTCAGTTAGCATGGTCAGTTTTATAGTTTTCATGTTTCTAAGTAAATAACCTTATATTGAGCAAGGCAGTCTAATGGTATGCTGGAGAGGATTTAGAGGGATTGAATGGCAGAAAGAAATTTGAAAGAAATTCTGACTAAGTCATCAAAAATTCCTCAGGGGCATTCTCATGAAGTGCATGCCAGAATAGTGACAGCACTGCCTTGTATGAATTATATTATTGCTGTGCTTTTGGATTAGCCATAAAAATAAATATGGCAGAGACAGACAAATATATTTAATTCAAAATAAATTTGGCAATTTATTAAAAAAATCTGTTGTCAACTATGTTGCACAATAGTGTAGCATAACATTTATGCATAGGCAAGACCTAAAAATGTATACAGTATAAATCAGTGGTGCCCCAATTTAAATAGCATTACTTAACATCTCATGGGTCTGGAAATTTGGAAGCAAAACAAGTGGTGGCAGCATTAATTGTTGTGGTTCTTGGAGCCATGGGGTTAATGCTGCCACTGCTCCCTTACTATCAAATTGCTGGACCCATGAGGGACCTCATGAAATGGTAACATGGCTACATGTCAAACTAGAAAACAAACCAGTGATTTGTTGCAAGGTGCATGTAAAGGATAGGCATTCAGCTGTACAGTCTTTGTAATATGAATATTTTTGCATGCGTTGATCATCAGAAAAACAGTTAATCACATTTAAAATACCATCATATAGCCAAAGAGTTAACAGCTGGTACCCCTAGAAATAAGCAGGAAATGGTTTACACTTCAGAGAATCTTGTTTTTATAGTCTGTCTTTGGACTTAAAATATCGTTACATCAGTTTACACCCAATTCATTTTTTTTATAGCCATCATAAAGGCTGTGGTCTGTCTACAGATGCAGTGACTGCTCACACTTCCAGTTCAGTTCAGCAGCAACTGTGAGTGCTTTCAAATATCTTTTTCTTTTCTTTTTTTTTTTTAAATAAAGCCAAAATTCCAAGGCATAAGACAGCAACCCGTTCCCCCACCCCCATTTGCTAAGATGCCAAAGCCTGCCAATTCCTAGCTCTAGATCTGCCTAAAAGTAATAGGATTAAATTAAAAATAAAAAGAAGTAAACTAAAGACCGAGGATCAGGGAACAGAACAGCGAGTTGTGTGAAATGCAGAACTATCTCCTGGGGGATGTGGAAGAATGAACAATGAACTTAAGAACGCTATTCTTGTGAACACGCTTGCTTTGGCTGCAGAGGAAAAGGACTGATGTGATGACCTAATAGGTGTTTTCTAGCTCTGAATGATAAAAGAAGGGAAAAGAGACTAACAATAAAATACAAGCCCTTCCCAGGTTTTTTTTCTGAAGATTTTGGCTTTCTTGGGTTTTCTTCGCTGTGTCAGAGAAACTGTACCTGTTTCAGCTAACAGCCCAACACAGCGAGTGATTGCCAAGTACAATTTGTATTCCCTCTCTGTGCACAAGGGGGGCAGGAATTGTTCAGTTCATACATCATTTACAATGGGCTGCAGTGATTCCACCAAATCTGGAGGCTTCAAAAAATTAATGAGAAAGTTCTAGGGTACACTCACTGGGGCACAGTGAGCACAGTTACCAATTTCATTTTATTGTCCTTAGTGACAGAAAGTCATGTATCTTTAAATCAGCAAATACAGAAAAGAATGGGATGGAAAAGCAGAAGGAATCCTAGCGCTGTTCAAACACTGTGCAATGTTTAGATGCATTCTGACACAGATTTCGCCTCATTACAGCACAGTGGTCCCAAAGAGGATGGAGCTAGACTGTTCTCAGTGGTGGCAGATGACAGAACAAGGAGCAATGGTCTCAGATTGCAGCGAGGAAGTTAAGGTTAGATATTAGGAAAAAGTCTCTCACAAGGAGGGTAGTAGAGTACTGGAACAGGCTACCCACAGTGAAAGTCGAATCTCTATCCCTAGAGATTTTAAAGACCTGGGTAGACAAAGCCTGGGCTGGGATGCTCTAACTGGGAATGGTCCTGCTTTGAGCAGGGGGTTGGACGATGACCTCCTGAGATCCCTTCTAACCCTCATTTTCTATGATTCTGTTACATAGCACAGCTGCAACTGTGCCTTGACAAGCCAGCACCAATAAAAGCTTGCGATTTCAACTTCTGAGTTTTATTTTCCTATTTCAGGTTGGCTAAGATTTCGCCATTCGTGCAGCTGATTCATTTCCACCCCATTCTAGTCACAGAACTGAAGTGGAGCATTGGGTCAGAAATCACTCCTCCCTTGACCCCCGAGGTTTTCTTTTCTTTTTATCTCTAAAGCAGCAAACAAACTGAAGGCAGACATTCCCCCTCAAAATTCCTTGTCTCAGGTCCTCTCTCTTTTATCATCTGAAGTTGGTGCGAGTAAGACCCAGATGTTCTGGCTGCCAGAATGAATCACCACGCTGGCTCTGAATCTCTCTTCTGGATACTAGAGCCTCTCACACTCTGCTTAAGAAGAAGCCACACAGACAGGAGTTTTGCTGAAATTCCTCTTTCAATGACTGCCTCTCCAAATAATAGAATATACTCATATAGAATTATTTCGTCTATCCAAAACAATTGGCTGGGGGATTTCAAGTTCAGCAAATATATTTAATGCCTGTGACACTGCAGTGAAATCAAGTAGTGAGTCATAACAGTGCTGCTGAGTATCCTAATTCAAATATAACGTGTTAGGGAAAATGCCATGGTAAAGAGTCCTTGTCATGGGTCAATAGTAAAATATAAAAGTGCAGTGGATGGGATATGATCTTTATTTGCAAATGTATGTGAGGAACTAAACTTTTATCATAGCTAATCAGGGCAGGTACCATGAATCAGTAGGAGTCAGGATGTCAGGTGGCATTCTTGGTGTCTGATATGAAGTAAATCACATCAGTTCTCTGGGTCAGATACTGAAATGTGAGAAAACCAGGGGAAGTATGTGGGTAGATAAAGGGAAGAATATGAGCCAGAAAGTGGCAGTACCACACCTATACCTGCTCCCTGTCCTTGCCTCAAAACCCATGATGCCAATCCTAAGGATTTCTCTTTCCTCTCTACCCCAGATGCATTTGAACATCAGAAGTGGGAGTGGCACTGACCCCTGAAGTTCCCCTGGAAACTTCAAGTTAATTTAAAATGCAGAGGGCAGGAAAACAAGCAATAAGTGCCATGCTGAACACCGCATGATGCCAATCCAGCATATGCTTCATTGGCTTTTTAGCTGCTTCTGAGGTCATTTCAAGTTCTTGGTGATCCATTATACGGATATGATACATAGTTTAGGTACCCTAGAGACCATCTCTCCCTATGAACAAACTTGCTAGTTGCTAAAATCTGAAACTTTTCTAATAACCCCTAGATCTCATGTATTTAAGGAAATGCATGTGCCGGGCATCCACCTGAAGAAGTTGTTTTCCTAAATGTATTGACATTTTGAACCCGAAGTAATGCTCCATCTGTATTCAAGGTGCCTGGTTGAAGGCTGCTGAGAAGGACAATTATAGTGGAATACTACTTGTGTTGTTCTCTCTGTTGCGTCTTAATTTTATTTTATTTCACAGCAGCACACTGACATTTGTGGAGAAGGCTATTATATGGATGCAATTTCACTTATGATTCCTGCATATCACGTCTTGTCAAATGAATGTATTTTTGAAAATTCAGTTTGGCCCTTGGGCATCTGGAAATTTGCAGCCACCAACATCTCAAACTTTTGGTGGTGGTGCTTTATAGATTTCTAACTAAAAGTTATTTAAGCACAATGCCAATACACTGACAAGTGGAACACATGTCAAGGCAGTGCCTTTACTAATTCTGGTGGGGTGTACTACATTACCTCTGAAGGGAAGCTTTCACAACTATTCCTGGTATTGGTTCTCTGTCTTCTGTGCCATTGAGATCTTGTGCCATAGGACATAGTGTGATTTCTGTAACATAAAATAGGCAAAACATTATCATTTCAGTAATATACTACTGAAAAGCACCAATCAGATTCTCACTATTTCATGTTTCTTTCCCAGTCTGTTAATGTACCAAAGACCAAGACCTGTTGTAGTACTGTCAACAGCTAAAGGATTTGTAGCAGATGATATCTTAGGCTAGAATTAACTATGTAGCACAGAAGACATCTGAGAGCTAGTGGTGGAGAAAACTAAAATCCACAACAAAAGAATCAGGAGCAGAGTGATAATAGTGATGCTTTTAAAGCACACAACCATGTTATGGTTGGATGAGGATTGTTATAACACCAGGGACAGCACTTTCTGTGATACAACTGTGAATGATTACCTAGATTGTAGATACTGGCTGTTCAACAATAGAATATCCAACAAAACACCTGCAGGTCAGAGATGGACAGCTATATTCTACACATAACACTGCTAATCATCTTACTGAAATCACCAGGTTTTTGACTGAGATTGAATGTGAGAAACATGTTCTCATCAGAGTTTAAAAGCATTTTTCTCCTGCTCACTAAATGCTTTAGCTTCAATTTTCACTCCCCTTCCATTAGACTGGATTTCTAGCAGTGACAGTGAATGCAAAGAAAGAAAATTGCTACTGATACTGAAAATTGCTACTCAACTGATATAAAGTGGTGCGTTATTATAGTCAGTAGAATTTTACTGATGTGTACTAGCTGAAAATTAACACCAAGTATGCTCAACTGCTAATTAGTAATTGGCATTCTCTAAAATAATTAGTCCAAACATCCAACCCATGTAGGAAAATTGCAGGGTGGGCTATTCCCTTATCTATAGGCTGCTTGTTACCTGCTAAGCCTCCTCGGTTGTGTTAGATATTTTTTTTAAAATTCTTATTCCTAATTGTGTTACTGTTCTTTACAAATAAAAGAAAAACACAGACCATTCTGTGAACTGAATGCGAACCAAAAAAAAATCACCATCTTCTACTGAAGGCATTTCATGATATGAAAAATTGGCACAACATCAAGGGCAAATATAATCTCACCTTAATCAATACAGTGACAAGCTAAATTCGATGGCAGCAGCCTTCACTGAGCCTGTCCTCCAAATGAACAGTGAGTTCTCTCCAGAGGCCTTGTGGAGGTATGGGGTTTTTCAGTGTACATAATTGTTTCCCCAGAATAGAAACCTCCAGGGATGGTTAGTTTTATCTACTATACACACAGCTATATTGGTTTATGTCACTTTCCTCTACAGATTGATGGCATGCTGTTTAAATATATTCATATTACTACCATAGTGTGATGCTGAATCATGCTCCCAAATAAGTGGGAGTATTAGTAAGTGCATGCAATATGTATTTTGAATTAATCCCAATTACAGAAGCATTTTCCTTATGAAAGATTTGCCAAATTGAATGATTTTTCTTGGTTTAAAACTCTGGGTGGGTTGAGATGAGCAGCCAGCCAAATAATCACTTGTACAGAACTAAAGAGGAACCTCTAAAAGTGACTGAAGATTTTCTACAAAGTATAGTAAAAATATGAATATATTAAGTTTAAGTAGCATTATTTAATATCCCAGAACCACAGGAAGACAGATAGATACAAGCAATGTGGTTTAACTTGACTCCAACTATATAAATTTTACACAACTGGCAAAATCTGGCACTAATTTAACTAGTTCCTTCCTAAACCCATGCTACTTGCCCTCTACCTAGATATCTCCAAACCTTCAAACTAGTTCCAGTACCGGTGCTGGGACTATTCCAACATGTAAAACTGAACACATGCATAGAACATAAGAACGTAGAACTGGGGAAGAACTGAAAGAAACCACCTGGTTGAGTCTTATCCCTTCTGAACACAGGCAAATACGAGATAAACACAGGGCTTAAATTATGGGGCAGCTTAGAGGGGCTGAGTCCCCCCATAAGAGATAAGAGCCCCACTGCAAGATTTGAAAATCATAACCTGGTGTGGTCTCCAGTTTTATTAGGGCACTGTGATAGGCAGCCCAATTTTTTTGCAGACCCCTCCAACAATCAAAGTGTAATTCAAACCCTGGATAAACATCTGTCCAGAAAGGCCCTGTGCTCGGCTTGTCCTATGCACCAGAGCTACAAGGCAACCCATAAACTTAAGAGCAAACTAAATCAGAAGTACCAACAGTCCACCACAGGAAGAAAGCTGAGAGAAAAGGACTTGGTGAATGCAGCGGCAGGGAGTTTGTTAGCTAGACCAGGGGTGGGCAAAATTCGGCCCATGGGCCATATCTGGCCCACCAAGCCATTCTATCCAGCTTGCGGGGCCCCTAAAAATGTAGAAAATAAATATCTATCTGCCCCCAGCTCCCTGTCAAAGATGATGGCATCCAGAGGCAGCAGGACCCAGGGGAAGCCACAGCAGACTCCTGTAATAGCAAGGCCCACCCACCTGGCCCTGCTTCCAGCCAGAAGCCCCTACCTAGCAGGGGAGCATGGTGCACGGCCTGGGACCGTGGTGCTGTTCACGCCTCCCAGGGTAATGTAAGGAGGGGGGGAAAGAAAAGTGGGGAAAGTGGTGGCAGGGGTGGAGGGAGTGGAAGTGAGTGGTGTGCGGGAGTGTGGGGCCCATGCTGGTGCTCCAGGTCTAGCGCTGGCGGGGGGCCCAGAGTGGGGCAGCAGGAGCATGAAGCATAGACTGGCAGGGGTCTGTGGAGCTGAGCTGGGCTGCACCACCAGGGAGAGAGGGGAGCTGGCCCGGCTCGACAGAGCCCCTGCTGGCCAGGACCCCTAGCGCCTGCTGCTCACTCTGAGGCACCAGCATGGGCCCTGTGCTCCCGTCTGGCTGCCACTGGCTTCTGTGCACCCACTCACTCACAGCTCCGCCTGCCTGCAGTACAGGCAAGGATGACCATAAGCAGTCCCAACCCCATGCTCACCTGTCTGGGCTGAGCAATGGTGACAGGGAACAAACTTCTGCTAAGTGTGAGGGAAAAGCACCCCCACACCCACCCCCTCCTTCCACCGGCGCTCCCTGTTGCAACCACTCTTTTGTTATGTGTCAAGAAGACCATCATGATTTTTCTCCACAAAACCCTTTCTTTGCTTGTTTTTTAAACCTGAGAAATACCAGAAACATCAAGTTTAGTCTCAACTATTTTGCGTTTTGACAATCTCACAACATGTTTTGTGGGCTCTTACACCTTAATTGAAGGGTGGAGGATGGAGATTATTTAGCAGAACAATCCCTGCTCCAAGAAGTTCATTAACTGTTGGAATTAAATAGGCTCCAAAGCAAACAAAAAGTAATACTTTAAACATTCTCACTACAAATCCCTTCCCTTTGAAATTGCTCCGCTTTCATTTCCTTGACTCAGGGTGTCATCATTTCACTAGATTTTTTCATTTACCATAGTGTCTCCAATAGCAGGTAAATACTGACATTTTACTGAAAAAAGAAAACAGTCTTGCCTCTGGTTTAGGGTGGGGAATGGAAAGGGAAAAAATCTCTCTCAATCTTTATGTATTGCAGAGAAATAAAACAGGGCAAGAGGCTAGTTATTTTTCCCCATTACAAATCACATTTGAAACTAATTCTTACAGCATGTGACCAGAATACAGGCCTTGGGATACTTCTTCTGTTTCTCATTTTCTTATAATAACATTTTTCTTACAATTAGAGAAAGGTGTTGACACTACTGTTCACTATCATTTTCAAATGTTGCTAAATTTGAAATGCAGTGCCCAAGGGTAGGCAGATGTGCCAAAATTTCAGGAAGGACCTCCCACCCCCAACCAATTGAATTTCCTCACATAAGAAACTTCTTATTAGAGACATAGTTGTAAGAAAGTAGTGTATATGTTGTATGGTGACAGGATTGAAAATAAAATGACTTGCCCTGTCCTGTAATTAGAATGACTCATCCTCCTGCCCCTGTGGCCTGATTGGCTGTCATATCAATCTGCTTAGTTGACACTGGTGCACAATTTACAGAAACCAGATTAGCCATTTAAATGGGATTAGAGGAGTACTGAGAGAAAACATCCCTGGTTCCCATCATGTCTCCAGCACTAGTTCCTGCCTGGGTCCCATTCACTTGACCCTTGCCTTAAACTGCATTTGGACTGGCCTCTGGCTTCTGATCTGTGTTTTAGTCCCCGTCTAGCACTGTGGGTTTGGGATTTTACTGGTTACTAGCCCCAGACTCCAGTTCTGACAGTCAGACTAGATGACCCACACACTCATCCTGACACAGCTTTAAATCTCTGAGGTATAAACATTTGTATAGAATGGGAGGATTTTTGTTCTTCTGTTTATTGAAAGTGTCATCCTGTTTCTTTGGATCCTCTGCCTGTTGTGCTAGGACCCAATGCTGCATTTCCTGCTTGGGCAAGCACCAACTGAAGCGAAGGGAATCTCATATAAACAAAGACAGGGCCGTTGAAGAAGTGAATAGCCAAGACAGTGTTGGCAGAGAAATCAAATGTGTGTTCCACAATAACTGCCAAGTTTGGGGGAAAAAAGCTGTTTCCCAATTGGGAGGGAAAAAGCTACAACTTCAGCATGTCCATAGAAAGTACATGTTACAATGGGTTTCTCTACCCTGGCTCCCTACAGCTCTCAGCACTGCATGTAAAAAATAAGTCCTGTTCACCCACTTCCATACCATATGTCCTGAATTGAGGTGTTGTTTCACAGATACCCTTAGCCACCAACCTCAAGCACACAGGAAAAAGGGAGCTTGAGAGCAAAATGGAGTGGAGGGCATCTGAGGAGCAACCTCGCTTCATCAGATCTAGGCCTGAAGCATGCAGCATGGGAGTAGGTGAGAAAGACTATAGTACAGAGCGATGTAGTGTAGACGCACCCATTAAAACAGAGTACTTTTGGAATAAAACCTACTTCCCAGAATCACCTAGTTGCTGAATTAAATCTGTCAGACTATTGTTAAAGGGACAGTAAGTGCCTCCGTGCTTTCCCCCATATTAAGCGATGAATATGCATACTGCCAGGCCTTCCAGCACTGTGGTAGCCCTCCCATGTGACTGCTCAGAAGCAGGAATCCCATACCTTCTAGATTCAGAGGGCAGCTTTTCCCCAGATTGTGGGAAGTCTGTCAACCAGGTGGCCAGTTGGACTGGAAGTTTGGGAGCCTGTCACAGACTTTCCAATCTCCTGACTCCTGACAATCAGGGTTTCTAGTCGGCTTGCCACAGAGCAAGGAGACTAGATCCTGATTGCCCCACGTAGTGCAGAGGCTTCTAAGATAGCCAGCTCCTCTTGCTGCCCAGCTCTCCAGACAGCTGGCTTGCTGGACTGAGGAAGTTGGGCAGACTGCATATCCAGCTGGCCTTGGAGTCTGGAAACCCTTGGCTTTCACCGTTAGGCAGTCCACATTGCAGGTCTGGCCCAGAACCGCAGACTATGCAAGCCCGGTGGTCCAAACTCTGCGGCAGTCTCTCAGATCAGCTGCCATGGAGCCAGGGACACAAGCTGGCAGGAAATTAGTCAGGTCTAGGAAACTGCCTACCACGTTTTGAAGCCCTGCTTGTGTCCATCAGAAGATTTGTCAAAAGCAAAAACATTTTGCGGGAACGTATCACATTTGGCAAAACTGCATTTTCTAACTTAAAAAAACCCAAACCATTGTTTGGAAATGTTGAAAAAATCCAGCTAGAGCTAACGTAAAATCCCTGATCTCAAATCAGAATGAAAGAAATGATATTGCTTCATGTACCCAAGTAGAAATAAAGAGGTTGGTTCTACTGAGCCCCTGAGGAAACAAGGGTCAAATGTTCAATACCTGGCAAAATGACTCATATAATATAATGCTTCCATGGTGATGAATGGACTGTAGCATTTATAATGATGAAGGCCAAAGACAGAATTACAAGCTTTTCTGAAAGATCTGAATACATTTTTAATTTCCAAAAATGCTCATCAACAATATTCACTTCTGATTTTCCTGTTTTATTTTCCTTACACAGAGATGGTTATCTAAACCTGCAAATACAGCTTATCTGCCAAGTTTATGAAGACAAAGGATTTATGTCTAGTGAGAAAATAGTTTCCTCTGCCCCACAAAGTTTGGCTTTTCAGTTAAAAATTGAGAGATTTGCTTCACAGTGATGCTGCACTTCCTTGTGAGATATAGGTTTAGTAATTTTTTTTATTTCTTCTCCTTATTTTAACAACTTAGGAGGAGCACCCACTTTTCAGTAGCTTGTTAACCTCTGCCTCACATGTCATCTTCTCATAAAATACAAGTTCTATTCAGTTTGTGACCATTGTGGGGCAAGAAGGACCTACATAATTTGTTGGAAAAACTTATTAGGTAAATGATTTGACAAATATTAATGGACTAGCCCTAATCTTCAGATGTATGTAAAATATTTCTTTTGGATAAAAGATGATAGCAGACATTTTCTGAGGATACATAAAGTTATCATTTTGTTTCTAAGTCTGCCTATTACACTTAGAATGGGAAAACCATTTGATTAGCAAATCTGAATATACTACTAATTGGATCCCTATATATTTTGAAGTCGCAGCACCACCAATGCTAACTTTAGTTGTGGGCAAGGGGATGGAGGGGCAAGCAATAGTGGTGTTTACCTTCTGGGGTCTGGAGCTGAGTGCATTTTGTTTGTACAGTAACTATTTTGTAAAGATGTTGTGAAGTACCAAGTTACTGCATGAAAGAGAGCATGAGGGTGGAGAAGTGTGAAATTTTACAATAGGACAAAAATTACAGTTCTTAAACTTAACCAGAATTTATATCAAGGAAAAGTTGCTCATATGTGCTTGCTTACTTTAACTAATATAACTTATTCTTAATAGTCTTATAACAAGTTAAGCTAAATGCTGTTCTACTAGCTAAGAGAGTTTAGGGTTTGAACTTACAATCAGAAAAACCATACAGCCTCACAGAATATCTAAGTAACTTTAGTGAGAGTCACTCAATGTATATGTCAATGCATGTCTACATTGCCTCTGTGGCAAACCTCACTCATTCACGCTCAGTGCATGTTATGCAGTGGAGCCAGTGGTGTGTGCCCCTGAGCACATGCCCAGAATCACATCCAATGCAGGAAGCTCAAGAGTAGCTCTGGAGACATGCTTAAGATGAAGCTAAACCAGCTACTGCCTACTTTCAGAGCTTTAGTACACTGCAACAGGTTGAGAGAGCATGCTTCTTGGCAGCACTCCAGGGTTCTTCATGGAGGCAGTGTAGACATATCTTAAGTGTCCGTCTAAAGGGGCCAATTCCAGGACCCCTGCAGTGTTGGCTACATACGGTCATCCCCAACCATGAAAAATCATGCGCCAGGCTCAAAAAAATCATGAAATCACTAACACATAATAAAACATTCTGGGCTCCTTTAATTTGCCTTCTGTTTTTGAGCCTATAGGGTACGGTGGGGTAACATTTTATTGTTTCTTCCTTACCCTAATGTTTGGAATGTGAACGAAATGAAAAATGATGTTCACGCATGACTCCAGGAGCTAGAGCTCTAAAAAACACTATTTTTCACAAGAGTGTCAATGCCAACAAACAGTTACGTTGCTGACTCTCGTTGCTTTGTATTTTTTTAACAGTAGATTTTTTGCTATGTATGAACAACTATTCACCTTGATCAAGCATTTCATGGGTTTACAATATGTTGTCTTAATATTTATTGGATGCATTAATCTCTGATGGATTAGAATTAGTGACGTTAACTAATTCTAATACATCAGAGAAATAAGAGTCCGGAGGCATGCAAGCTGTTAATATCTCATACTTTCACAGTACTGTACAGGAAAGTATTGTCTTCTTACCCAGCTAAGAGATAGGCTATTTCATATTTCACTGAATAACCCCTGAAAATTCAACTGTTTAGGGTGCAAAACTCAATTTAACATTCAAACAGGACTACAGGAATAGTCTTGGCATATGTTGGAAACTCTATGCTGGTCCAAGATGATTTTTGTCATGTGTTTAAGTTAGATATAAATATAAATGGGATCTTAGTTTGCTGCCAAGTTTAAGAAATGATAGATGTTACCTTGGTGAGCTATATAAGAGCCTAGCATTCTGTACTGAAGATGATTAAATATCAAAGTTTGGTCTGTCATTGTTTTAATGTAGTGTTCTCCCAGAAGGAAGACTTTGAAATGCTGGGGCACATGAAGAATAAAGTTATCTTTAATGAGAAAATTTTAAGAATTGCGAAATAATTTCTTTCTAAGTTAACGAAAACTAATTTCTGTTTACAAGAGTTGCTAATTCTAAATTTGTAGTTCCAAATTGAAGGATGTGCCGTTGTAGAACTATGGTGGTGGTAATGGTAGCATGTGTACATTTTCTTTAATGGTGTTTGAGATGTACAATTCTGCATGAGTTTCTTTTTCATATTAATCTTAGTGTTAACCCTTTCACAACATTAAAAATAAGAATTCCTACATTTTTTTACGTAGTTCATGTATTTTGTCCTCATCCACTATCCTGTTCTAGTGGAAGAGGTGACATACCACAACCAAAACCCATTACAAAAATTTTTTTTTGATTTGTAAGAGTAAAATGATAACATGATCACTGGGGGTAATAGTGGGTAGAAGCAGTGCTGAATGAAAGATGAAAATGTCCAATGGGTCCCTTTGAAAATGAGCATTGTCAAACAGCTTCCCAGAGATCAAACTGCATTTTAAGAAACCATTTTAAGAATACCATCCTACTATGTCAGAAATGTTATTTTAAAAGACAGTTGCCTTTGATGTACTCATAAAAAGAAAAAAAAATGGCAGTAGATGTGGAAAAATACAGGACCAAGCAGGAATTCTTGAGCACAGCCATGCTTCCTGCAAGATAAGACATTAGAGGGGCCATAAAGTTTAGCCTTGAAGCTAACAAAAGAAGACTGGCTACTGTGCTATGTACAATGTTGTGAGCAAACACAAAAATGTCAAATTTAAGAAAACAAAATAGCTGGTCTTTTTATGACAGCTGCAAGTATCAGCTGAGCCCTGATGACAGCAACTTATGACTTTCCAGGTGCAGCAAAAGGCACTGTTCAACTCTATTTTTGCTGCAAGCTGGCAGAAGGAAGATAGGACAGGGTGGCTACTTAGAGATTAATTGTTCAGAGAGAAAGGAGCTGTCATAGGTAACAACCTACTGCTAGGAATGGATTGGCACCTAATAAAGTAGGTGGCTGCCAGCAAAAGCTCATGTACTGGAAACCGTTCATCTCTAAGGTGCTCCCCTGCCTGCCTTCAGACTAACATAATCAATGGCATAACTAGGGTGGGAGAGAGAAGGGCAACTAACTCTAGCACTGATGGTGTTGGGGAGGGGAACCATGCAATTGCAATCACAGCCATGCCACAGCTATGCAATTGCAATTACAGCAGCAGCAGCAGAAGGCAATTGCTGCTACCCTTGTATACACTACAGCAGTTGCCCCAGGTACCTTGTAGTGTCACTACGCTGCTGAACCTCTGTTACAAGTTGAGAAGGGCAAATTCTTCTAGGTTGAAATAAATTTATGAGAGGGAAACAAGACACTCTACAGGAGGTGTTTACTGCAGTTGCCCAGTTATTAGCTCCACAATAAATATCTCAGCCTCTACACATGCAGTGCTATTAGGATGGAGTAAATTAACTCCCCCATAGGTTAGTACTTGTAAACAGAACTGCTATCCTGTGGTGGAGTTTTTTACTCCACAGCAATGCACATGTAGATGTTAATGAGGCTGGCTGGGGCATGAGGGTGCTTCAGTGTGGGGACCACCTGCCAGCTATCTCTGTACTGAAGCACCTTTGTGGCTCAGCTAGCCCCTCTGCAGCATTATGAGCTGATCCTCCCTCAGAGACTCTGAGGCAGACAATCTTGCTCCAAGACAAGGGTGGCGAGCTCACCCATTTGCTTGTTGCACTTCCATAGTCAATGCAAAGCTGTCAGCTGCAAAACTACTCAAGGGGGAGTCAAGGATTCCTCCTGACACAGGCAAGCTCTAGAGTTTCCTACCATCTCCCCATTATTTCTATATATGGGAGTGAGATGAGGGTAGTCAGTCAGGCTAAAGGCAGAAAGTGTGAACACAGAACAGTGCTAGGATCAATCTTCAGGTAGTATAGCAGTCCCTCTGGCCAGCCAGAATGTATCAAAACAGCCTACTGCTACTTTCCCTACACCTTTCATGAACAGCAGAGATTCAGCTCTAAGAATAGACTGTATTCCCATCCCCATGAGTTATATAGATAAAGATAAAACTTTAGGGAGGATTATACTAATAGCATATGATCAGATAATTATAATCCATAATATAAAAAACCCTCTATTCATTTACAAGATAAAAACTATGTTTGCCAAGATTCAGGCTTGAGAAAAAGGTTTATAGTCAAGTTATAAACGTCAGAAAATAGGACTGTGCAATGGAAACTACAATAATGGATCTTTAACCATAGAGACACAAACAGCCCTGCTATAATTACAGCTATCAGGAACCATAACAGGCTGAATCAAGTGAAGAACAAGGAACACAGATATTACAACCCCTGCTGTTTCTGCAAACATTTTTATTAGATAGAGAAGCAGTGGAATTAGACCAAAGGGAATGAGTTTCTGGAATCTGTTTACAAACTATAAACTAGCAAAAGAAAAGGGAATTCTAGTTGTATTGCAAGCTATTAAAGGTTCCCCCTCCACTTCCTTTTTTTTTCCTCTCCACATGTCTATTCAATATGAAGACTAGCTCCCTGTCAGAGGGAACACTTTCTAACCCCTTCCAATCAGCAATCCTCATTGCTTTTTTGAGAGAAAAGTAACACTGTGCATCCAAAGGATTTTACTTAGCAGACATAAAATTCTGAATCAAGACTCTCTTCAGTGAAAGCAGAAACTGAACAATACATTTGGATCCATCTATGTCAAATAAATTTGCCTTGGACCATCTAATTCTAAGATGATTTAATCCATCTCAAGTCAAGTTGTGTAAAGTGATTTATTTACTGAAGCTCAGACAAATTTTCATTTAACGCATTTATTGTCATCATCATCATTGTCATCAATCACTTTTTACAGCACCTAAATGTGTGATAGACACTAATCCATAGTGATACATAAAAACATAAGTGCCAATTTCCTACTTTAACTTTCATTTTCCTAAATTTTTGTGAGGATGGATTTTTTTTCCTTATGTTTCCAAGCCCTTTAAGATAGAAGTGACTAAAGCTTTTTCAAAAGAATAGTGTTTCACTGGGAAATACTGTTTTGTCAAAATCAAAAAGTTTTGCATGAATGCATTTATGCCAATTAATTTTTTCAACAGAAACATTTCAAAACAATTTGAAATAGAGTGGTTTGTCACTTCCTCATTTAATGCTGACTCCCATTCTACAGATTAAATATAATACATTATTTGAATTTTTGGCTCCTAACTTTCAGACTGATGCCATATTTACCAAATTATATGGCCTGGCTTTAGGATACTCACCTGGGAAATGTATTCTCCAAATGCCAGTTCTTCACTCTAGTGAATATTTAAAGAGAACCCATTCCAACTGTAACCTCCATCTTCTGGTGACTAGGACACCCACCTCGAAAGCGTGAGATGTGTGTTCAAATTTCCCCAAGCAGGAAAAGGGTAGGGTGTTGAACCAGAATCTCCCAGTGAGCACTCTCACTGCAAAGCTATTCATTAAAAAAGATGCTTGTACCACCCTCCATATTGTGAGCCTAAGTGCTTCTTCATCTGCCCTCTACCCCTTACTCAGCCCCACTGATTTAGTGGCACTTTGATGAGTCTACCCCTTTTTCTCCATCGCATTGGCCACACACATTTCTTAAAAGTCCCAAATCTTTCAATGCAGGGACTGGACTTGATGGCCTCTGGCCGCACCTTCCAGACATTTTCCTAAAATGCAACTTTTCTTTTCACGTTGAACACAACATTGTGCCAAACATGTGATTTGGAGGAGGGGAAAGATAGAGGGAGGGGTTTCATTTCAGCAAGAAAAATAAACAAGAAGTTTTCATTTTGGCTCAGTCCCTGTCCAATTTTATTTTATTTTTCAGTTAAAGCTGACAAATCAGGAAAAAAGGGACACTATTCACATAGCAATCACATGCTTCTCAGTAATGATCCACAGTTAGCTATATACAGAGAGAAACTAAATCAGTTTTGCTACATGCAGCAATGTCAAATTTGCAATATCAAATATTATTTAATTTTTCAGTTAAGCTGCCAAATCAGGAAAAGGGATGCTATGCACACCGCAATCACACGCCTCTCAAGTAGAGAATACATCCGTTTTTCCCACATGCACCAATGTCAAATTTGCAGTCTTTACCTCCAGAAACACAACCTCCCCTCAACTGAGCTAACAGGGATAAATCTCTATTAGTTGTCAGTAGGGAAGTTAATAACTTCTTTTCAGGGCAGCTACTAAAAGGGTGGCACAACCAGAAACGTATGAGGAGAACTTAAATTGCATCTAGCACAGGTAGAATATACTTTTAAGCTTCTTCCTTTACTACCTTCCAGTTAAAGACTCTTTGTTAAAGAACACATTTTCTAGACAGAAAATAAAGTCCTATTCACCCTCTGGGAAGATGGCTATTAAGAGGCAAGCAACAGGAATAATTCATATCAGCTTGCTATCAAAGCCTTGATGCCATAGTCCTTCTTTTGCTTAACTACACTGTCCCACTGGGCTGGAGATTTCCAATCCCCATTAACTGAGGAAGGAGAAGGGACATAAATGTCTATGTCTTCATGTAAATTCCTTCATTCTAACAACATCAGACAGACATAAATATGTGTACCATAGAGGAGTTTTATTTCACCAACATTTTACAGCCCCATCAGCATCCTGTCCTAGATCAACAGTTTTCATATCTCAAGACCTCTTGTCTGTGGAAGAAGCCACAGAATTCTTGTATAATGCATACAAAAACACTTAAAAATAATTACTGTTTGCAAAGTCAAGCATTAATAAGGCAGGCAAATGCCAAACTTCCCTGCAGTCCTAATTCAGTCCCCTTGTTCCCAAGTTCCTGTTTTCTTCTCTGGATTCTTCTTCCATGCTCTCCTATTCACCATAAGTTTTTTAAATTTTTGCCAAAAGCAAAATAATAGAGTATGAACAAACAAAAATCCCATTCTTTTAAAAGGAATCAATTATAAATATAAAAACTAAATCACACTACCTTTTCCACTAAAATCTGTGTGTCAGCTGCTTTGCTTTACAATTAAAAATAGAAACTGTAAGGACTACACACAGTTATTATATCAATGCACAATCTACACAGATCACTCATTCCCACAGGTAGCAGCCCTTTGCACGTTGTACATCTAGAAATATTCTCCTAGCCCACGAACTATCTTATGGAAAAACAGATCAAATTCTGAGACATCTGAATGTATCCCTTTGGAAATATTTAACACACATTTAGTACATATATAATATACATACATCATTGAGACAGTATAGCTAGCAGCCTTTTTCCTTTTCTGAACAACCCCCCCCCAAAGTTAAGAAATTAAGAGTGCAGAGTTATTGGGCATAGGTACATGTTTACAGGACCCAATCTATAACCATGGGTCTTACTTTAAGTGGCATGATCATAGATTACTACTTGTGCACATGTCCACTAGTGCCAGGAGCTGCACTTGAAAAGTAATCTAAGTCAGGGTGAGAGGAAGGCCCACAACTGGCAGGATAATGGCTGGGTGGGCAATAGGCTTGGGAAAGGGGAGTTGTCAGAAGGCTAAAGATAGCACAGTTGGAGTAGGGGGGTTAGAAAAAGTGAAGCCCTGATACCGGAGCAAGTTTAAACAGCTGGGCTTTCCCAGCTCCTGGGCCACATACAAACGTTTCTAGGAACCAATGCACACATTCACCAGTGCCAGGAGCCATACCAGGAATGTAATTTAAGAGGGAGATGGGGATGCTAATGGGTCCAATGAGGTTGGCAGGATCAGGGAGGTTTGTGTGTCTGTGGGGGGCTTAGGGAAGACTAAAATTAACCCAGTTAGGATGGGAGATGCAGAAAAAGCACAACTCCAGGGCTAGGGTGAGTGACTGGGCTTTCCCAGTCTCAGGACGGTGCTCCAAACATACCAGTAGACCAGGCTAACTCATGCCCAGTCTAACTTAGTGCACCTCCTAAGTGAACTAAGTTAAATCAGGCCAGCCATTTTTTTGCCTGATCTAATCTTCCTGAATTTATGTACAGATTGGCACTCAGATTGATGTATCACAAGTTAGATCATTCTAATTGTAAGGTCTGCACATGGGTGAATTAAATTAGATTGGGCAGCCATTTATTTTAAATGTAACCTCCCCGAATGTCTGCACAGATGGGCACTTAGATCAACGCTGGTTAGGTTGATCTAAGTGTAACATCTGTGTGTACCCATTGTCAGTCATGAGTAAGGAAGAGTGATTAAAAGGTATGTAGTGCAAGGGAACAGGCCAAATCCACAATGATTTGTTTTCCCAATTTCTAATGTTGATTTAATTTTGTTGGAGGCAATGCTTTGAGATGTAAAATATTGTGCGAAGACCAGGAGAGGTATAGTAGGTGGATGCTCTTAGTGGACTTTATTAATCACACTTTCACTCTTCCTGTTATTGCTGATCTTCATTTTATACTCTCTAGCTCTTAGCCATCCGTAAACTTGTATTATCTTCCTTTCAACTGACACATCCAAATCCATCATCAGCCACAGAGACTCAGCTTTTCAGAACACTTTAACTACTTTTCAATTCAGAAAAATTCCCTCTATGACTAAGCTCTATTTTTGTATCTAGGGCCATGCCCCCATTTCCCCAGGGGGGTTGGTTATATCCCTATTTTCCCCCATGAGTCTGGGCCCTGCTCACTTTTCTCGTGTTGGGCTGGGTTGCGCCTGGACCATGCCCCTTTACCCCACATACAGCTGGGTCATGTCCTGGCAAACCCTCTTGTCCCACTGTGAGGCCAGGCTTCCCTCCCACTCCCATATCCAGATGGTGGCCATCCCACTGGTGCCAGATGCTGGACTGAAACCACCATCTGACCCATCCAGCCCACTAGGCAAAAAGTTTTGAGCACCACTGTACTAGGATATTAACATATAATACACATTACTGGCAATACTTTGAACTCAAATATTCCTTTTAACTGTACTGTGCATACTGATGATGTACTGATTTTATGGAGGACTCTACAGAATATCACTGAGTTATACATGTTAAAAATAACTGTAACTAGGAGTTTAACCTTCTAGACGCTACCTTAAATATAAGGCATCTCTACAGTAACTCCTAATATTATAGTATTTTTTTTTAAATACAGTAAACAAAGCAATTCCTTCTGCCTCGTGGAGGTGGATGTCCAATATACAGGCAGTCCTCGGACTTACGACACAATTGGTTCCTGAAAACCATGTCTTAAGTTGAAAAGTTGTAACTCGGAACCAGTTTTCTCATAAGAAACAATGTTATAAATGGGGGATTGGTTCCTGAACCAAGGCCCAATACCCTATTTTCACAAAAAATACCCCAGAATTTTGTACTTGATCAATTATAGATGAGTAATATAGCTACACTGATGTATTTATATTGTAAATAGCAGTCATATTGATTTGCAAGGACTTCCTTGAGGTGACTTTGTTGGACTTTTTGAAGGGTTCTCGCCTGGAGTCTTCTCAGGAGTCTTGGCTGCAGGTTCTTCTGGAGTCTTGTCTGCTTTCTTAAAGACAGTGTCCAAGGAAGTTTGGACAGATGTTCTCCAGGGAGATGAGCGATGCAGCAAACTTGTTCACTGGTGCGGCACTGCATTGGATCAAGCATTGTAAAGTTGAAACTGACATCATAAAGTTGAAACAGTGTCAAGTTATAAATGTAAGTGTGAAATGTTGTAACTCGAAACACTGTAAGTTGAGGACTGCCTGTACATTTCAAGAGGTGTAGGCCTACATGGCTAACTGGATCAGTTTTCAAGCTATTTCAGTTGGTTTAAAGTTGGCAAGGCAATGAAAAATAGTAGCAATTCTGATTTCTACATATGTTTCTTAACTATACCCATACATGGGTATATATTACACAGAGCATTGGATTACTCCAGTCTTGACTTTACTAATTTAATCCTGCATCTATTTTCCATCACCTGTAAGAATTGTCATGGAATAAGAATTTAAGTTCCTCTCTTGGATCTCTTGTTACTGGCAAACTTGAAAGTTCCTTATAGTGCATTAGCGTTCCATATGGTGCAAAATGTATTTTGGTGCATTTCATGGCAAATCATATGTCCCAATACCCACCTAAACATTTAAGCATGAGGGAAATTGCAGATTTCATCATGGGGCTCTGGAAAGCAATAGGAATATATTCAAAGGGCAAAAGCTTTACTGCCATGGCATGATCAGGAGAGAGTGATGGGAGGTGGGAAAGCATTAATGTCTACCCAATTCCTAGCCCCTCCAAACCTATAGGTTGCAGTAAAATAAATCACTTCAGACAACATTGTTTGCCCTTCCATACAATGGAATTCATATGGTTTCTTTTCTTGCAAAAAAAACAAAAACCCTAATTAGAGTCAATGAGATGTTCCATATTTATTTATTCATTCATTCAGTTTAACTTGCATGTTCTCTCTCTCTCTTTCTCTATTCTAATAGAGGGAAAGTTGAAATTACTGCCAATTAGAGTCATGTGGGGATTTTCTATTCTAAAATACACACAAGGTGCTTCATCCAACATATGCTTATGGAGGTATGTTAGTTCTGGTGAATTGTCCCATTGAGATCATTGGTACTATTTATATGAGACTGTGTAAGCATTTGCATAATTAATCCCAAGATTAAAATAACCATTTATTTTTCGTTATAGCTACAACATTTCGTAAATTAGGGTCCCCCCAGATGACCACAATTAAATCTCAAAATTTTTAAAGCAATTAGAAAACAAAGCAACAAAACTAGAACCTTAATTTAGCCTCTTGGCCCATGTTCTAGATGCTGTTTTGCTTTTATCTTTCTGTCTTCTCAAAATGGGAGCATCTATTTCTCATTAGACCACAGATATGCACAACATCAGAGGTAGCAAACTGTTGTGCCCTGAAAAATGTTGTTGCAGCAATGTTAATAACAAAATGTGCCTGGCTCATTGGAATATTTCGTTGGTACATATATTTCCTCATGGTAAAAGAAATACACATGCTTTTTCTTCCAATAATTAGAACCATATAGGAAAGATTCAAGAGTGCTTTAAGAAAATAAATTCCTTCAATAAAACCTGTTTCTGTGCATACATTTTCTTACTGGTATCAATGCACAAAGATCAAGCATAGTGCTAGTCACAAATTTTCTGATAGAAGGTTTTTCAGTCATAAAATGCCAGTTTATCAAAGGTTCTAAAATCTATGGAAGCCTTTTCTCAGCAATCCTGGCTTTCTAGCTTCCAACCCTATAGGGTAGAGGGTACCCAAGTCCTCCAGGTTTCCATTTTAGGACAGCTCTCCCCACCAAAAGTGTTTCTTTTATGTTTGATCCCTGATTGCTTTCTGGGTAATGAGCTGGGGTTCCTAGACACCCTGCCTCTCCAGCAAGCAAGCTGATAGGCTGCTCAGATCCCCAACAGAGTGTTTCCCTCACTTTGTGGGTGCATCCACACATGTGCATTTGCATCAGCCCAAATAGAAGCGGTGCAAATTTGAGCCGGGGCTTTTTGCTTCAGCGCACGTGCTTGGACATGCACTTTGTTGTGGAGCCATCAGGGGTCCCCCCCATGGTCCTCTCCCCTCTCCTCCAGCCCCCCTGACCCCTTACTCACCAGCAACACAACCCAAACCCCCACACAAGCCCCATACTCCACAACAAACCTCCCCCCTACACCTCCTGAAGGTGCATGGCCCCAGGCCAGGCCAGGCCTCTGACATGCAGCACAGGCAGCACTGAGTCTCAGGGGGCTGGGTCCATGCCATACAGTGGGGGGCTCTGCCAGCCGCAGGCCTTGAGTGCTTGACGGCCACTGCTGCTCTGGGGGAAAAGACGGCAGTGTGCTGTGTGGGGGCAGGTAGGGAACCCGCCTCTCCAAAGCACCCTCCCACACCCACACAGACCTCCCACACACCCACAGGCCCCTACCATTACAGTCCCCCCCCCAACCCTCACATCCCTACTTACCCAGAATAGCTCCTTGATCTAGGTCAAGCTGCAGCCTTGCCCCACTCCTATTTGCCCAGCATGCTAGGGAAGCAGGGGAAGGGGGCAGCCATAAAGATGCTCTGGCTGGATGCCAGAGCATGTCTTTGGAGGATTCAGCCTCCAGTTGCCTCAGGGCATGCTACAGGAACAAGCCCCGCCTGGGTTTTTTCCCATGGGGTTTTTTTTTTTTTTTTTTGATACCTGGATTTGCACATGTCAGATTTAGAGCCCACACTACAAATATGCAGCATGGGGAACATTTTTTGTTCCCAGCGTGCTTCTTGCCACGTCTCAAATTGCTTTGAGATGCTGCAACAGGCACATGTGCACTCACCTGGATGTGCCCTTGTGGTGCAGAGCATAAGCCAATCAAATTCAGTATAACCCAGTGAAGAAGCCTCCTCTGTTCCTTGTTTGTCCAATATGAGACTGATTACTTTTTCCTCTGCTCTGAAGCATCAGGAAGTGGTCATTATGAGAGACAGAAGATAGGACTAGACAAAGCCCTGATCTTAATCAGCATGGCAATTCTTATCTATGTTAAAAACATTTTATGGCACATTTCACAGGTACAGAAAATTTTTTTCTCTCTCTCTCTGGACCATTTTAACTCCACAACAATTTTTATTCATCACATCTTTTGATAAGCTATCTCATGATATATGATGAAAGGTGAAAAATGCTTCCTGCTAATAAAGATGACTTCATGTTATATATCAAATGAATCAGCATATTATATACTCATTAGTTTCATGTTGCATGAAAACCTATTAATAAAAATTAGTTTGTCAGCCACTTGTAGCAACAAAGATAGCTCAATTAACTGGCTACTGCATTTCCTAAATTACTTTTGCAAATTGAATCACAGGAAACACTTGTTACTGGAAAATCCTTTTGTTACTCCTCACCGAGTGATTGCAAATACAAAAAGGTAACACATGTCAGTACATCTCATGTTGAAATCCCAGCAGCCAATCTATGCCCACACTGCTGAGACTAGAATAGTACAGCTGGATTAATGTCATCAGATACTGTAGCCATCCTGAAGAAGTCTGAGTCTTCTGAGTAATCTGAGCATAAATTCTCATTAGGAAAGAGAAAAAAAATAAATCTAGCCAAACAAAAGGTTGCAGGGAAATTTGATCTCTGTGTTACTCAAGGAATTTTAAATAGCAAAGAGAAATGTTTTGCTCTAAGTCTCACACTGGAAAAAAGAGCACCCATATACTTCCAATATAAGGCCCAGATCCAAAAACAAAAAATGGACCTAGATAACACGGTGCTGGGTACTGTAATACAAGTTTTCAGATTCCTCAAATCCACCTACAACTCTGTATTAAATGTTTTGGCTCTTTCTAAAATGAACATGGGGCTGAAATGGACAACCTGAGTCAAATTCAGTACCTTTTATCGCATGCAATATGGCATATAATCCCCCTCATTAACTGACTGAGCTCCACTTTAAGTTTTTTTCTCCCACTACTCTGATGGCTGTCCCAGCATCTCACACATAGATACAGTCTTTTAATCCCCAGCCTAAATTTACTCATGAACAGCACCCCTGGATAAACTTGTGCCACCCACTGGAAAACATCAACTCTTAATTTTCACACTTTTTTTACTACAAGAAAATAGTATAGCAGTTTTTCTCTCTAGTGTAGCAGGAACACAGCTGTGGGTTTGTTTGAAACCTCTCATTTTATCCTGTGAATTATGTTTGCAAATCTAGCAGCACTAACATGGCATGGTACCCACAGCATCCTTGAAAGGATCTCGAGGCACCCCGCTGGTTGAGAATTTTTATGGCGAGTATAAAATCTCCCTTTTGTTAGGATAAACAGGCCAGGAACTTTTAGTCTTCTCTCATATGATTAGCTCTCCAGTCCTCTGACCTATTAGCCCTTTTCTGTATCTTTTCTAATTTGAATTCATCTTTCTTAAGACTGGGTGATCAGAACAGCACACAGTATTTCAGATGAGGTTCTACAGTGCCATTAATATTTTCCTATTTCTACAGGAAATATTTCACCTGATATATCCTAGGATTACATTTGTCTTTTTCATCACATCATCATAGTGGTTTTTCATAGCAATTCTGTGATCAGCTAGTATACCTGGGTCTATTTGCTCATCTTTTTCCAATTGATAAGCTTCTTGGCTTATAGTAGAAGCTTGTATTATTAGTCATCAAGTACATCATCTTTTTCACTATGAAATTTCATCTCATTTCTATTATTCCAGGCCTCAAAGTTATCCAACTTTCCATACAACTTCTGTATTATAATGCTTTCTAAACTTTGTCATAAGCAAATTTCATCAACACATTTCTTTCTTTTTGTGCCAACGACAAGAATTAAATTATTATGCGAGCCTAAAATGTAGGGAACTATGATTTCTCCATTCTTATACTTCCCCTCTTAATACTACCCATTGCTGTCTCCCCTTGAAAGTGAAAAGCAACAGAGAAAAGGTTAGGAAATACAGAGTAAAACAAGAATTATTGGAAGACATGTCTGAATGCATTAGCAAGTTCACAAAAGAAGTGATGAATATGTCTTAACAGAAGCTATGAATTTGGAGAAAAATATGGGGGAATACTGGAATGAGGAGGTACAGGCCATACCCTGGGGGAAAAAAAGTAAGTTCAAAGTGTGGGAGAAGACTAAATATAACAGCTTAGAAGGAGGCAAGAAAATAGTGACAGAAGCAAAAACCAAGACCTGGAAGATCTGTATAACAAGCTGCAAACACAAGGTGATGAATAGGACATATACTATCTGGCAATGGCTAAAGAGAAGCAAATCAGAGATTAGGGAAGTGTGTTGTATAAAAAAGAGAGTTAAAATACTGACAGAGCCAAGAAAGAATTACTTTGAGAGACTTATACATGAAAAGAATTGTAGCCGTGTTCAGAGAAGTTCTGGAAAACCAAACCTTGGTCAAATCAATAGTAGAGAAAGAAGTAGAAGATGCCCTTGATAAAATGAAAAAGCAAAAGGCTGGGGGGTGGGGCTGAACAGAATATAAATAGAGGTATGGAAAGCACTGGGATGTGATTATGTAAGTCTCCTCACCAAGTACCTCAAAAAGATCACATTTATAAGGGAAAATTCCAGATGCACAGAGAAAGTTTTACAGTGCCTAGTTTTAAAAGTGGAGGCATTCAAGATTGTGGTGGTTAGAGAGGTATAAAACTTGTGAACCATACCATAAAATTATAGGGAAAGATAATCAAACAAATATTGAGAAGAGTCAAAACTGGCACCAGTAACTTCATATTCATGTCATGTAAATCAATGATTGATGCAATCTTTGCAGTGAGATTGCTAATTGGGAAGTAAGAAAAAAACAAAGGAAAAATTCTTTACCTGGTGTTTGTTGACATGGAAAAAGTGTATAACCAAGTGCCAAGAGAAAGGAGGCGGTTGTGCATGAGGGAACGATTTGTTCTGGAAGACTAAGTGAGACTTGTGCAAGACATGTACAGAGTCTCAACAAAGCCAACAAAGAGCATGTGCAGGGGGATGGACAATTTTCTGATCAAGGTGGCAGCTCATCGGGGTCAATAATTAAGACCATTCCTATTTGTGCTAGTCCTGGATACACTCACCAGGACTAGCATTCACAACACCCCTTAGCACACAATGTTCTCAGGTTTTTTCAGAAGTTTGTTATTAATTACAGAAAGCAGACAGCAGGTTATGACAGTCCACCAGGGTGACCAGCTTAGTAGGTAGAGCCAGGAGTGGGAAAAGGGATTGCAGAAGTGGGGGTCAGAAGCCAGGAGTCAGGAACAAAATACCAAGCCAGGGTCAGGATCTGGGGATCAGAGGCCTAATTACCAATCCAAGGGACAATCCATAGCGCAAAGTCCAAGAACAGAGCCAAGCTGGGGTCAGAAGCCAGGAAACAGATCTGCAGGTAAATCCAAGATAAAAAACCAGGAACAAGCAAAAGGCAGGACCAGAAACTAGGAGAACCAGAGAAGTTGCCAGGACAGAAACTGCTTGAAAACTGGAGACCAGTAAGTTGTACAGCAAGGGTCAGGTGTTGGATGAGTTTCTTAAACGCAGCCCCAGAACCAATCAGAGGGAAGGGACTGCGATTCACCAGGTCATGATTAGCTGACCTGCTACAAGGGCTGCAGGGAAGGTGGCTTACATAGGTCAAGAGCGACTGGGGTGGACAGAGGCACGTCCTGGAAAGGCACAGTCTATATATTAGCAGGAAAATTGGATTACGTCCTACATAGTTTCAGACAATACTGAGGGGATCACATCTATAGCACTGAATAACCAGCACATGCAACATGTGCAAGTTCAATGCCGTGTGCAAGAAAACAGAGAAAGAAACAGAGAAAGAGACAGAGAGAGAGAGAGAGAAAAGTTAAGGGCAGAATAAATAATATATGGAGAAAACTGAGTGAAGTAGATTGGGACAGGAAATTCAAATTTTTGAAGGGAAAAATCCACAAGACAGTGATATGGGGAATTCTTTTGTATAGATCAAAGTACTAGGCAGTGAGGAAACAACAGAAATCCAAGCTGAGGTGACAGAAATGAGGGTGCTAAAGTTGTGAAGTCAGAAAGAAATTGTGAGAAATTAAGAGGTAAAAGAACAGCTAAAGGTGACATCAGCAGAGGAAAATCTGAGTAAGTGTAGACTGAAATGGTTTGGAAATGTAACCAGAAGGCCTGAAGAGTACGTGGGAAAAAAAGTTCAGGTCAAGATGGGAAGGTCTATGACAAAGTGGTAGCAAGCATACAAAATAAGGCTCCAGAACATTCAGTGTTTCAGAAGAGGTGGCAGTAGAGTAGCTTGTGGAAAATGAGTAGGGAGCTACTGAATCCATGGCAGAAGTGGGGTGCGTTGTGGCTCTTTAATCTTGCAGATTGGTGGAGGGGCCTCACCTGTAGCTTGCTCCTGATCAGCGGGAAGTCAAAAAAACTGTGGTTTTAAACATGGTGCTGTTTTTACCTCCCACCAGTGATTGGCTGAAGGGCCCCAAACTGCCCTGCTGTTTGCTGCTGACGGGCAGGGAGGCAAAAACGGCGCCATGTTTAAAACCATGGTTTTAGCTTCCCTGCTGATGACGGAAGAGTGGTGGGGTCCTCCACTAATCAGCAGTGGGGGGGCAGCACGCAAGGAGCAAGGTGCACGCAGGGGAACATGCAAGATTAAAGGAGCCACTGTGCACTCTACTTCTGCTGTGAATTCCTAAAAATGGGAGTCCAAATGGGGATACCAACTAATGGGAAACATGCTCAGAAGAAAATTTCTCTAATAAAATATTTCTATCCAAATGTGAAATATTTAAAAACCCAGAGTTGCAATTTCTTCAGCTGCAAATTCAGAATTTTTGTATAGAAATTATGCAGTGCTCCAGACTTGTGTACATTAAGCTATTTGAATTTTGCTTTCACCACAGTTGTAGTAATTTTCTTTTCCTTATCTAAATTCTCATTCATCCTGCTTTTGTCTCTGTGGTCAACATGACTGTCCCTATTAATTTAGTATTTGGGCCACACCTAAATTATCTTCAATCTCTACTTTATTGTCATTGTACTGTAGCCCAGAGTCTTCCTTTCATGGTCTTTTTATTTAAATAACTGAAATACATTTTTATGCATTTTCTCCAAAGAAAATTTAATGTAAAATACATTTAAAAAATTGGTCTTCCCTGTGAATGCCAAACCACTACACTCTTTATGCTCCTTGCATCTTTCTGGACCAAGAAATCACTAATTCTCTTATATGAAGTGAAATAGCTTCACCAGAAAGGATGGAGATCCCCCACTGTTTTGAAATAGCATGATTGCAGAGGCATTCACCAGAGAGGTGGGAGATCATAGAATCACAGAATCATAGAAGTAGGGTTGGAAGGGACCATGTAGGTCTTGAAGTCCGAGCCCCTGCCTGGGCAGGAGAAAAAATGGGCTCAAATGACTCTAGCCAGGTAGGCATCAAGCCTCTTCTTAAAGACCCCCAGGGTAGGAGCCAGCACCACTTCCCTTGGAAGTTGGTTCCAGATCCTAGCCGCCC
>NW_017728886.1:39332061-39333676 GCF_001723895.1 Crocodylus porosus
TAGCCCACCCCTGTAACCTATCCAGGTCTTGCTGCAGTCTTTCCCTCCCTACTAGTATGCTCACCTCACCCCAAATTTTGGTATCATCAGTGAATTTAAACAGGGTACTTTTCACCCCGTCATCCAAATTGCTGATAGGACCAAGCCCTGGGGGACTCCGCTGCCCACTTCCCCCCAGGTCGAATGTGACCCGTCCACCACCACCCTCTGAGTACGACCCTTCAGCCAATTTGCAATCCATCTGACTGTGTAGGCATCAGTGCCACAGTCGCCTAGTTTTTTAATGAGGATGGGGTGGGAGACAGTGTCAAAGGCCTTGCTGAAGTCCAGAAAGACTACGTGCATGGCGACACCTGCATCCAATGCTTTTGTGACCTGATCATAAAAGGCAATCAGGTTGGTCTGACATGACCTGCCCCTAATGAAACCATGCTGGTTGCCCTTGAGCATCATCCCTGAAGCCGGCCCATCGCAGATGTGCTCCATGATGATCTTCTCAAAGAGTTTCCGTAGGATTGAGGTAAGACTGATAGGCCTATAGTTGCCT
Organism: Crocodylus porosus; assembly: GCF_001723895.1. Lineage (NCBI taxonomy): Eukaryota > Metazoa > Chordata > Crocodylia > Crocodylidae > Crocodylus > Crocodylus porosus. Next base: position 39,332,609 of record NW_017728886.1, read on the forward strand.
GGGTCATCCCTCCTCCCTTTTTTAAAGATGGGGACCATGTTGCCTATCTTCTAATCATCTGGCACCTGGCCTGAGCACCATGAGTGCTCATAAAGCCATGCAAAGGCCCTGCAATAACCCCTGCTAGCTCCCTCAACACCTTGGGGTGGAGAGCATCTGGACCCGCTGATTTGAACATATCCAGCTCCAGAAGCTCTCTAACCCGGTCCTCCCCAACCTGAGGTCTGGAGGCATTCCCCTCAAGTCCATCTTGCATCATGGTGGGGAAGTCCCGGTCCCTGCCTAAGAAAACGGAGGTAAAGAATTGGTTAAAGAGGTCTGCTTTCTTCTCTGATGCAACCACCAGATTGCCCAGAGAATCTTGCAGGGGCCCCACATTTCCCAGTGCTTTCTTCATCCTCCCTATATATTTGAAAAAGGACTTATTATCTTTGATTTTGGAGGCTAGTCAAAGCTCTGTGTCCGCCTTAGCTTTCCTGACAGCCCCCCTACAGGCCTGAGCAGAGGAGGTATACCTCCCTTCCACCAGTTGTACACTGCCTTTTTGGCAATCAGGCACTCCTGGACACCCTTGGTGAGCCAGGGGGGCTTTTGGGCACTCCTGCCCCCTTTGCTTCTTGTTGGGATGGTCACTCCTTGGGCCCTGAATATTGTCTCCTTAAGGAACGATCTTGGGCACTGAGTTCCCCTGCTCCCGAGAACCCCAGCGCCTCTCCCACTAATCTCCTCAACTCCTTGAAGTTGGCCCTCTTGAAGTCTAGGGCTACCGCCTTGCTGCAGGCCCTTGACATCCTGCACTGTATGGTGAATTCTAGCAAGTGATGATCGCTATCACCCAGGTGGTCAAGAACCTGGAGGCCCCTTACCAGATCATCACCTGTGGCCAGGACCAGGTCCAAAAGGGCATTTCCTCTGGTGGGACTGTGCACCTCCTGAATTAAGTGGAGGTCCTGTATCTCGGCCAGGAACCTCCTGGAACGGTCCGACCTGGCTGACTGTTCCTCCCAGCAGATGTCCAGGTAATTTAAATCTCCCATGACAACTACATCCCTTGCCTTAAGTGCCTCT
>NW_017728886.1:39334451-39356540 GCF_001723895.1 Crocodylus porosus
GTCGGACTCGATGATCTATTGAGGTCCCTTCCGACCCTAGCATCTATGAATCTATTGGTTGGGAGGTCTGTAGTAGACTCCCACCATCACATCCCTCTTCCCATGGACCCCTTGTATCTTGACCCAGAGCACTTCAGCTTGCCCCTCCTCTGACCCCATTTTACTGGCAGAGGATGTGTATTCCTCCTTGACATAGAGTGCCACACCCCCACCTCTCCTTCCTTCTCTATCCCGCCTGTAAAGCCAAAACCCCCTAATGCTAACTGCCCAGGTGTGGGATGAATCCCACCATGTTTCTGTAAGCCCTATAATGTCTGGGTCTGAACTGGCTATTCTGAGGGCGAGTTCCTCCTGTTTGTTTCCCATACTATGAGGATTGGTACATAGGAATTTAAGGCCTTGCCTAGCTGCGTGTGCCACCCCCCGATTTGGGAGACTGTCTGGACCCCTGTGTCTTACCTGGGTACTCCTTGCATTTGTCACCTGTCTTGCTCGGGTGGTGTCTCCTCATCTTCCTGCAGCCCCCTCCCCCGGTGAGGCTAGTTTAAAGAGATGTGGTTTTGCATTTGCTTAGGAAGAGGACAGAACTGATCCTGTCTCTGACATCTTGTGTAAGTGTTCTAACCACTGAGCTATCGTAGAAAAGGGATAGCTCTTCCTCTAGTTTTAAATTTTGGACACAGTCTGATCTGATAGATGTGCTATCTGATGAGATAGAGGAGAGAAAATCCTCTTTTATGGATTGCAAAGGAGCTTAGGCATGTGCTACGTGTTCAGCTGCTTAGCCCTATCAAAGCTGAGGTGCCTTTGGATATGCTCAGAAGCAGAACTTTCAAGCACCTTGGAAGCTTTAATGGTCAAAATGTAAGTCCCTAAAGATTTTAGGCATCTCTAGAGTTAAGTGGCAGATGAGGGAAGGGGGATTTTGGGGATTGCAGTTCTAAAAGTTGTGTAGTTAGGAACTTAAATTTCACTAAAGTCCCATTAGGTACCTAAGTCCTTTTTGGACCTGGGCTTAACCTGCTTGTTTTAAAGGTAAGGAAAAACACATCAAGATAAGAAAAAACATAAGCAAAACTGTCACGTGGAATCATGAAGTGCACATATATGTGTGTCCCCTGTAACAGACTGTATCTAAACAGAACATGAAACGGCAGATGCCATATATTCATTGGCTAATGCAGCTGTAAGAACTGAATGTGCAAATGTGCAGACAGTTGCATACATTTCTATTCATAGATTAAAATATGGTGTTTACTGCTAACTTTCTATTACTTAGGAACTGATTGTGCTCAAACATTTTTGAGCTACCTCCTGAATCTTTTCAACCAGGGCATGGATGCCCACAGAAACAGTTAAAGCAGAATTAAAGTTGCAGCAAGGAGGGGGGTCTTTGCACAACTAGATTAAAAACTGAAGTCAGGAACTACCAATCAGAAAGCTGAGAGGCAACAGCAAGATGCCAGCAAAAGGCAAACCTGGTCATGGAGCCTGGACAGATAGGGGCAAGGGCAGGTACAGGAGAAAGATCTAGTGAGGATCTAAAGCAGGAACATGAAAGAAGACTTCGTCTTTGTGGGGTACAACTCTGAAGGAGATACACTGAGCAGAAATTTGCCAACAGTTGCTCAATCCCTTGATGGCTGACTTTGGGAAACAGACATTGTTGTATACTAGCAAGGTTTCAGGCAGGGCATGGCCTAGCTCAGTTATTTCATGTTGCGTATATAGTCTTTGGAGTATGCCCACTAAGGTAGGGTTGGCCACACAACAATTCCATTCCCCCCATTTCTCCCCTGAAAAAGGTCCAGTATTTCATTAAAATAGAGACTAAAAATTTGGAAACATTTCACAAAGATCTTTTAGGATTCAAGTCCTCTATCTGAATCAGGTGGCTATTTTCAAGTCATTGAAGAATGTCGCACATCACATGAGCTACTGGCATATGCTATAAATCCATGCTTTGCGTATAACTTAACAGTTCAAAATACAATCAAATATCTATTGGAACAATTCATAATTATTATTAAAATAGATGACTGCTGATAACCATTTCTCTGAAATGCCTGTTATCTAGTATGTACAGAAAACATAGTGCTATGTATGTATCACTCTGCACCTCAGCAGTTAACAGAATGATAGCATTTGTTCTGATTACTTTTATTTGTGATCATTAAGATTATGAGAGGAAGGGAAAAAAGGACAAAAGAAAAATGGAAAAAATCACATATTTAAAATAAGTTGCTTCAGCAGCCCTGAATTATCATTGCATGATTGTGGCAGTTGTGAAGCCTGAAAAATGCCTATGAATACGTAATGATCAAATACCTTGTCAGTTAAACTTTTCAACTTCCTTAGTTTAAAAAGAAAGCACTACAGAATACTAATCATTTTTTTCAAAATGATTTTTCACCACAGACAGGTGGTATTCAAAGCATCCAAGGAGACAAATTATCTGCCTCAAAATACCAGTATGAAAAGACAAATCCCAGTCATCAGTCTCAAAGGAGCAGAAAAACAAGGGAAATATTTCCTATTAAGGTGTCTTGATGTGATGTAATTGTTATTCTCTTACCAGGAAAGGGCTTGTTTTGCATTTTTTAATGTTTTTGTATTTGCACCTAATTTACAGAAAGAAGGAATCTGTTTGCTGTTGACAATTCTTGCATTAGTAACAGTTTTTCCTTGAAATTTGTCTAAAGTACAAAGCTGCAACTTTGAAACTTCCATAGCAGGATTTACTTATTTAGCCACATTCAAACTTCCCCTCACTCACCCATCGCTATCTTCCTCGAATTATTCCAAATTCCCAGCTCTATCCATGTCCTTTGAGGCAGCTGATAACAGCTAGCTCTTTCATTGATTTATTCCCTGACTAGGTCTGGCCAGAAAACAAGAATTCCATTTTGTGAGGAGGCAGGGTGGATTAATGAGTTTTCAATATTTATACAGTCTCTCATAAGAATGACAACTAAACTCGATGAACCTATTCACACACACAAAAACAAAAGCACCCATCACTTGACAAATTATATGAGATTTGGACACATCATTTTGATTGGTTTCTCTTCTGAGTGAAAATAACACACTTTAAAGCTTTTCATGAAAAATCACTGAAGTTCAAGACACTATTCTGAATCAGTTAGGTCAGGAACCTTTGGGCCTCCCATATTTCTAGTGAGGTCCCTCAATGCTGGCTACTGCACAAGAAGGGTCTTTTGCTTCCTCTTCTATTGTTTTGACTAAACTCCTAGACCCTATCAAACCTTTCCACCAAAGCAGCATTTATTTGTCCACAGAATAAAATTAAGGCAAAAAATTCTCAAGCAGTTCTATCCCTTAAGCCTTAGCCCTTTAGCCAGTAACTCCCCCATTTGCTGCATCTTCATTCATTGTAGACCTATCTGCTGAAATAACTGACTTGTATTTCCTATAATTGATTATTCACTGGGTCAGTGCTGTTAAGCTTATTAGCTCCAATTTGTTCATCCATTGCTGGATTTGTTTGCAAACATGTTAGGTGCGACTCATCTATGGCTCCTTTGCAATGTTCCATACACATCTGCAATGAAACTTCTGCTCTCTTCTTCTCATCTCTCCACTTTCACTCCACTTTCCATTATTGGTTAACACTCACTCCTCTATAATTCCAACAAACTCTGTTCAGCTTCTTTTATCCACCCTCTTTCAGTCCATGACATTCTTTACCGATATGTCTATCCTCTTTTAACTTATGCCCATTCTACATTTCCCTTTCTCTTGATGTCTAGAATGCTCAATCTATCTCTAGAAATCTCCAGTCCAGCCTCCATCTCCTCCACTGAAGGGGTGCTCACTAAAGTCTCTAGTGACCATTCACAGCTAAATGGAAGATAAGTACTGCATCTTCCTCTTCCTATCAACTGGCTTTAACATGGAGGGATCCTACACATCATCTTGATACTTTACCTTCCTACTATTCCCTGGATTAAGTCTTTGTCTAATTTGCTTTCTACCCCTCTCATTACTCCTTCAGTGTGTCATTCAGAGGTTTTTCCTACTTCACCTGCAACTTTCTGTTGAGGTTCACAAAGATGTGTCTTTAGTCCCTACTGTTCCTCCCCTACTCCTTTCTAACTAATCAAATCCTCAAACACAAAATCAGCTCTCTCTCTGTGGATGACTATCAAAATTGTCTCTGTACCCTAGACCTGTCTCTTTTTTCTAAACCAAAACCTTGGCCCGTATCTGTGACATCTTTTCATTGATATCCATCTTTCACCTTAAGCTCAACCTAAGAACTCCTAACTTTTTTCCACTCCAGCCCATTCCTCCCTCCTTTTGCAATCACTGTAGACAAACACCACTTATCTGTCACTCAGGTCTGTCATCCGGGTGTCATCTTTGTCTTGGCACTGTTTCTAAAGTCTGCCATCCATGCTGTGTCTAAATATTAATATTCTAAAATATGGCTTTTTCTATCATTCACACAACTAAGAGTCTCCTACAGGCCATCATTATTTCATAGCTCAGTTGCAACTACCTCTTCGACATTAACAAATTCAATTCTGCTATTAAAAATTAGTGCCACATTAGCCTGTTACTTTGACCACATTGCCTCTCTACTTGCGTGCCACTGGGTTCCTTTCTTCCTTCACACTAAATACAAGAAACTTATCTTCATCTAGGTCATTCTTACTTAACATTTCTTACACGCTATTGAAACATTGGATCTCACTTCAGATTGGCTAAAAGTGCCAATCAATCTACTTGTTCTTAGGAGCACCATTTAAGCAGTACTGTTAAAATTGTTAAAATCTCCTCTATTGCCCCTCTCAGATTTGAGAGGACATCCCCATAAACATGCTCAGAGCCTCATTGCTGCTCCTCAAATCCTTCCTTAAAACTTTTTTGCCTTCATGCCTGCATAAAACCTGGCACCAATTAGGCAGCTGCTATGCTGTAACAGCTGCCACACAGCACACCACTGCCCGTTTTCTCACACTTTTTACTCCTATGATCCTTCTGTATCTACCCATTGCTTCTTACATTTTATTGATTGTGCACTTGTTAGACCCTACACTGCCATTTTGTTCTGTTTGTGCAGTGCCTATCACAAGTGGTTCTTGGTTTGTGACCTCAGCAGTAGGCATAAGTGCAACGTAAATAATAAGTGATATTGTCCACATGCATCCAGGTATTGTACAGAATATACTTGACAATCTGCACTGGTATGATGTTCATAATTTCAATTGCTCTCTTAGAATTAGTTATGAATCAGTTACAGGCTATTTTGCAAACCCAACTAGAAGCAAGATGCTTGTTAAAATGGATAAGGCTTATAGGAGAAAGAAACAACATTTTGCATGGTGTTTTGCCATGTAGCATCTTTCTCCCCACCTCCCCCCCATTTCATTAGTTGAAGAAGTTGCTTCAAGAAGTCTTTTTGATATCAAAGTTATCTGAGAATTGAGAGATTTGATACTTCATTAATTAATGTGAACATTGCCACTTATATAGAAAAGCCCTTTAGTGCACACCTAAGTTTACACATCAAGAACTTGAGGCATAGAACTTTGCATAGGTTTTGCCTATGGTTACATACAATTTTATTTTTTAAAACAGGCATTCAGTCCTTTAAAACTTAAATAACAATTCTTCCATGAGTTACATTAAAATAAATACCAAGAAAATGGAAGCGTATGATGGTACAGACTCTTCAGCCTATATACAATTTTCTAAAATCTTGCTTTCAAGATTTCCTTTTGCTTATGTCGACATAAAACCTGCAGTTCACCCTAGACAAACAGTAATCTATCACACCAGGTCTGAGAAAGTTGGAGATGTGGAATATATGGGTTTCAGCAAAGTGGCATGCTTTGTAAGGAACTGAAATATGCTTCGTGCGGTAAGTTACTCTAGATAGTCTTTTTTGTAAGGCACTGATAAAATTCCTTTATCTGGGATACCAAATTTCATTGCATGATAGAGAAAAGAAACCTGGGGAATTAGATAATACTGCATGATAATATATGGCTTTGCTTTTGCAATCTGCATTCTTAGTTACATATTTAAGATAATGAAGACAGCTGTAAAAGATGTAGTCAGTGAAAATTAGAGAGATACAAGTAAAAGCTTAGATATTATTAGACTACAATGGGTAAGAAGTTTGAAATCTTCAGGTTAAGACTGCAGGTGGCTTAGAGGAAAATTGAAAAAAATGGAGATAACAGTTGATGGACATGATGTTATCCAAGGAATACTAAGCATGGTAATAGCAGTCAGAAATCAAACTGATGACCTGGAAAGAAGCTCAGATTAAGAAATATAAGGTTGGTTCATGTTCCTTAAGGCAATGAGACGAGAGAAGTTCAAATATATTTTTCATAAAGGATTATGGATGGGCCAGGAATAGATAACTTTGAAATCTATTTACAATATGCCTCAGCTTGTCATATTTTTCTTCTGAAAGTCAATTATACATCATCCCAACATCTTGGTAAGATGAGAAGTTTTGAGAGAGAAAAATCAAAACCTAGGTTTTTTTTGTGTTCAAGAACAGTATTTTTGATTTGATGGTTCTGGTAGTGAATATGAATTAGGTAATACCTGGGCTACTGAAGTTTTTGGAATAATTATTCTTCCCTATTATATCTGTTTTAACTCTATAAAATGTTCTCAAGTCTATTCTGCAATTTTATGTGGCTAGCAGGCAGTCCTTCAAAATAGCAAATTTATCATTAAATCCACATAAAAAAAATCCTCAAATCCCTCAATACTCAATTTTGCTGTATTGCCAGCAAAAAATCAACTAATGATAGCTAAATTGTGTAGTGTTCCAGGATAAATGATTACACACATTTGAAAAATACTTCCAGATTATTTCAAATCATACAAAACCATCAACTTTTCCAAGAGCAGTGTGTGACTCTAATCATACAACTTATGCCCTCATGCAAAGTCTATTCCTACTCACTGCTATGCACAAAATTTCAAGAATGGACTTACGTGCCTATTGCTCTTCCTCGTTTTCTCCCTTCTTTTATTTGTTATGCTCACTCTTTGCATCATGTCCCAAAATCAGATGGTATCATAATCAGGACAGAGACTTGTACATTGTCCAGAATCACGGGGCCCCACTCTTGACTGAATTCATTAGATACTACTTAATAATAAATACTACCAGTAATTAGATAGTATTACATTTTAAACATTTGTTTAAATCATGCTGCTTTCAAATCCTATTACAGCTAAAAGAATTCACAACTTTTACATTTCACCATCAGTATCTCCATGGACTACCTTTTGTCCCAAATTTAGTACCAGCAGATTGTTTGGTTTCCTTGTAGGAACATAAGGATATTGTGCTTCGATTCAACTCATTGCCAAATCCTGACATGTGCTATAGTCAATAGAAAAAAAAAAAGCCTGGGTGTAAAAGTTTCAGGTTCCACACATCACAATTAGAGAGTTTCTGTAATTTCATTCTTGCTCTGTTCCTAAATTTCTGACTCTCCCTATGGGATCTATTCCAGCTGATTAACAGGAGAAAATATTGTGGCAAATTATCTTATGAAACAGAAATAAAAAACAAACACGTAAATCCTGCAAGTAAACAATCTGCTCAGACGATCATTCGTTTTAAAAAATACTTACAAATGTGGCAAGCAGTAAGTAGCTGCTTTCAGTATTTAAAGCTCTCAGATGGAGAACAGATCCTTTCCAAATGCCAATCAGCTTTTTCTAGGAGCTGCACTATCTCAACACAATGGACACCAAAAAGGAAATACACTCAATTACCACTCACTATTACTCTAATAGGGATATTATGAGGAGATGAGAAAATAATATCACTGAGACTCTGCAGATCAAAATGACCGGTTGAAATATCCACCCAACAGTAGTCAAAATGTAGAGTGCAGGAATGGATGTTGAGAAATACACGGGCTACCCTTTACTTAATCAAGCAAGCTAGAAAAAAAAGCAGTATTTTTAAAAAGGAACATTTGCTGGCACATTAATAGACAGGGCTTAAATGCCAGTGGGGGAGGAGGGAGGAAGAAGAAAACAAGACTACTAGAAAGTCTTGCTAATTACTGCTGTAACTTGTATGGGTGCTTGTACATGTGACGGGGATTTAGTCCCCTAACTTGAAATGGTGGGTTTTTAATTGTGATGATTAAAACCCCACCATTTCAGTTTAGGAGCTTCTGTCACTGATACGGTAAGGGGCCAGAACCCTTTTTTTTTCTGTGAAGCCTGCCTGCCTCTCCCATGGCTAGGGGTGAGATGCTGGTGGGCTGAGTGGCCCTGGAGCTGTGGGGGGGCCCAGTCCTTCTCTTTGTGGTGGTGGTGCCTCCAGGGCCGCCTGGGCAGGCTGCTAGCAGGCAGGGCTGTCCCAGCTCAAGCTCAGGAAACAGTTGGATCAAGCTGAGTGATGCCTCCAAGCCGGGGCAACTCACCTGGGTGGCCCCAAGGTGCACTGCCGCTGTGCAGGGAAAGACCAGGGACTTCTAGGCCCACTGGCAACTCACCCCACAGCCATGGGAAAGGCAGGCAGGTTCCACTAAAAAAGGATCGGGCCCTCACTTCTGCCTTCAGCCTCTTCCTCCTGTGGTTGTGGGGCAAGCTGTTAGATTAAAAACTGCAATGTTACAAGTAGCTACATTGCAAACTAAATTACATGGGGATGTGGTTTAGCTTGCAACCAACTCAATTAAATCACAAAGAAATCCCGTATGTATAAAGTGTGATGCAATTAAACTGCAAAAATGGGCAATTTTCATCACATGTACAAGCTCCCTACAAGCTAGTAATCAGGAGATAAGCTACTCCAGTTCCAGTAACACTACATCTCCTTGGACAATAGAGTAGTAGTTCATAATAAAGCAGGAATGGGTATTTTACTACCTTGTCATCACTATCACTTTCAAGGCATGTCTGCATGTGTATTTAGGTGCACCTATATTTAATATGCCTATATTTAAGGCTCGTGCCTACATGTGAATGCATTAAAACACATTGATGCCATGTGTGTGGACTGACATGGGACTAAATCTATTCCCAAGTCAGTCCATACACAATGTTAATGCACCTTAACACATCTGCATGTATGTTAATGTGCTTTAGCTATTCGTGCCTAAATTTGATACCCACTTTTGCAGGTATCAAATTTAGGCACAAACAGCCTAAAATCGCCATTTTTAAGGTGCATTAAGGGAGTTCACATGTAGGCGCACATCCTTAATGAGTCTTAAATCAGACTAAAGTGTTTTAAATCACATGTAGACATGACCTTAGCTGCCAAAGTATGGATTGGTATAAATTATTCTCTGAATTAACTAAACTGCTTCCGAAATGCGAAGAGTATTATTATAGCTGCAATGAAAAAGGTAAAATTTCCTCACTTCTCTAAAACCTATAGTTGTGGCTCTCAATTTGGATTCCCAGAACTGACCCACCTTTACTGTGAAACTCCTTATTGACTTTTCCCATTTGTGCTTATAGTAAAATAATTATCTGAATTGTACTAAGTGAACAAGCCCATGTACATATGAAAGTCTTAATGATTCAATGAAATGCATTAGTTTTATTCTTTCCATGATCCCTATGAAGGAGAGTTAATGTGAACAGTGAATCATTAGACCTCAATGTGTACTATGTTTATACGCAGAACGAAACAGACTTAGTTAACATCTCCAGCTCAAACAATTAAAAAAAAGTCCGGTTGTTAGGTCAGAAGACAGAGTGGAGAGCCCTGGAGGTTGCTTGGATGATCAGAAGGTCATTGCAGAGAACCCCACCTTCAAAAGAATTTTTAATACTGTACAACTCTGCAATAAAAATGTCTCCCCAAAGGAAAGAATACAGCCCTGAAGGGATCTGTGACACAGACAAAGATCATAGCATACGAAACTCTATGGGACACCTCTTTGTGTTTAGAAGAATGGCTGGGATAGCAACTGACTGGGCACATCGAAAAACCTAAAATGTGCAATGGTCCTATGAAGAGGGGAAGAAAGAGCCAAAACCAATATAAGCTAGACTTGCAAACACTTACAGGTACACCTGTAAGGTACTTACATGAGCTGAGCTGCCTACATGTGAACCTATTTTACCCTGCTTGAATCCCTGGAAAACAGTTAACATAAAAGGTGGAGGGGTCCTCCTCCTACTTGCTGCTTTATGGCACTTAGTCTTAAAGCTCGGATGACGATATGTTCCAAAAAGAGGCATTTTTCTCAAGTCCTAAAGCAGGGTAAAACAGCTTTACACTTTGATCACACTGGTCACATCCAGACGAGTGCAGCTGTTCAATATGTGTCACCGCAGACATGTCTGCAGCACCAAATACTATACATTCAGCTGTTCTCTGCACTGCAAAGTAGCAGCGCGGGGGGCAGGGGAGGGTTTGTGATCTCAGGGTCAAAAAAACCTGTGCAAAATAAAAGCACAGTGGGGCACATGGGGACGCATGCCACCTAAAACTGGAGACAGTCTAGCAGCTGGAGCCACACTCTGGCTGCCAGCCAGGCTCCAAGCAGCAGGATCTCCACTGCTGCAGCCCCAAATATCCCCAGGACCCCAGGAAAGGCTTCTGGAGCCAACCCAATGCTGACCCCAGCCTCTTCTACCCCACCTGGGGTAACCTTCCACATGCCAGAGTGTGCGTGGCACAGACATTCCCTGGGGACAAGTAGCAGTGGCACAAGGTGTGCTTCTGCTTCTTGTTCCCAGGAAAACAAACATCCACACTCATGTGGACATGGCCACGAAGTCTACTTTGGTACCAAATAGATGGAATGTAATCTGGCCCGAAGTGCTCCCACAGAGTGCTTTCCATTACAGAAGTAGGACTGCAAGGCATCTCCAGAGGCCATTTAGTCCAACCCCTACCAGAGGTCATCTACTCCAACCCCCTAGTGGGGCTATCCACTTAGGAAACACCCATTTTGTATTTGTGTTTTTGATTATTCTTCCTGAGGGGTAGCACCTGGCATTTATCTGCATTGAACTTCATTCTGTTATAGCTTTGATGACTAGAAAATATGTAGTTTCTAAAAGCCTGTTTATGACAAAATTTAATTGGTTTCTAAAAGCCTGTTTATGACAAAATTTCATGTTCTCAGCTTTCAAGGCCCACTGTGTCAGAAGCTAGCAGAGAAACAGGCTGGAAAATTAAAGACATACAATACATTGTTCCCTGAAAACCCATAACAAAGATAGGCTTGCCGCATTGGCGCTAGGTCACAATGCCCAGCTGCAAAGGCCCTGGAATTTATGGTTTTGGTGGACAGACCAAATTAAAAAGCCAGGGTTGCCCAAATTAAGACACTGATAAATGACCAAATTAAGATGGATGCATGTGATGTGTTTGTGGAAACAGAGAAGTATGCTGATGGAACAGACAGCATGACGACCCCAGCAGGACAGCATGACGACCACAGCAAAACCAATCAACAGTACCTGGAAATGAAGAATCTTCAGAGGAGAAAGAATACAAAAGGAGGGATTTCAAAGCAGAGCATCCCCTGAGGGGGTGAACCTGATGCCACCATGAACAGAGGGTGTACCACCAGACCATCTCACCCACCTCACTGGAGGGAGAGATGGCCCTTGGTCCTCAACCTCCACAGCTTCTGACATCTCCAAGGCCTCTGCCAGTTTTTTCAGTACGCTGAGATGAAGTTCAGCCAGCCCCATTGATTTAAATTCATTCAGACCCATCAAAAGATCTCTGACAATTTCTTTTTTATCCCATCCCTCAGTTTGCCCCTTCCTTATCAAAATAATCCTTAGCAGGTATCTGGCTGTAGCTTAAATTTTTTTGTGAAATCTGAAGGAAAGTAGCTGTTGATTAGCTCCACTGTCATTGCACCTTCTATCATGAGTTTTCCTTGGCTTGTTAACAGTGGATCCACAGTGTCCTTGGTCCTTCTCATCTGGCCAACATATTTGTATAACCTTTTCTTGTTGCCCTTAACATCCTTTACCAGGTGCAGTTCATTCTTTATCTTTGCCTTCCTAATTTTGTCCCTGTAGGTTCTTGTTTTTCCTGGTACATTTCCTTTGTGATCTGCTGATTCTTCTGTTGTTTGTATGCTTTCCATTTGCATTTGAAGCATTTTAGGAGATCCTTGAGCAGCCACATTGGTATCTTGCCTTTTTTTTTTGTGCTTTCATTTTGTTGGGCCAGTTTCTTGTTGGCCTTCCAATACTGTGCCCTTTAGAAGCTCACTCCAGACCACCTAAGCACCTTTATCCTTCAATATATCCTCCTATGACACCATGCCTATTAACTCCTTGAGTTGGATGAAATCCATCTTTTTTAAATCTGGAATCCTATTTTTGCCTACCTCATGCTTCCCCTATTTCAGGATCTGGAATTTTATCATATCATGATTGCTTCCTCCCAAGTTACCCATCACATTCACTTCCTTCGCTAGTTCTTTTCTGTTGGTCAGGACGTGCTCCAAAATTAATGATCCCCTAGTTGTATTTTTCATCTTTCATCTTCACTGAAATGCATTCTGCTTTTTTGTTTTCTTCATCCTGAATCAGGGAACAAGTGTATATGTTTTTGAGCTACAAGGCAATCCCACTACCTTTTCTCTCAATCCTGTCCCTTCAAGACAGTGTGTAATGCTCCACGTTAACATTTTAGCTATAAGAGCTGTCCCATCAGGTTTTGGTAGGCATCTTTATACATGTTCTGGGATGGGAGAGAGGTCCTTTTAATTAGAGTGGCTCTCAGGAGCCACTCTAAATTAAAACACTCGCAATGTCTCATGTATTCAGCATCCTGCACTTCAAAATGGTGGTGGAGGTGCTTTAACTACAATTAATTCGATGAGCTTTAGTTAAAGCACCCCCCCCCACCATTTTGAAACACAGGGATGCTGAATACATGTGATGCCAAGGCTGCCAGAGCTTTCTGATTAGAATGCTCCAGCAGACTTGATTAATCAAGTAATTGATTAATTGAGTCTGCTCTGATGTGTTCTAATAAGAACGTATCAGAGCAGGTGTTGGGCACATGTATAGGTGCCCAGTGATACCAACATTATAGTTCTTTACAGAGGCTCTAGCTTTCAGCTCATCTTGTTTATACCTCATACTTTTGACATTTGCATATATGCACCAATGTATTTTGCATTTTGACCTACTTGCTTCCCTTTTGTGCTACTTGTTACAGTCACTAGCACAGAGAAAAGCCTTTTCAAGGTGGCCCCACAGCTGAACTGCTTATCCTAGATTAACTTCTCTCTGTTTACTTCTCAGCTTACTCATAGATTGTACTTAGACCAAATTTGGCCACGTATGTAAATTAATCCTCTACTGTTTGTAAGGGGCAGTCTCTGATCATTTTACTTATGCTGAGGAATACCTCATCCCCCAGCCTAGGATTACAGCACTTTGCAGCACATTAGTAAATCAGAATCTAACCCTAAGAGCTCTTGTATAACCAATCAGATTTATTTCTTGGTATTTTCTATGTTCAAAATAGCAAAAGATTTACTAGGGCATGTGTAGATGAAATGGGGGCTCTAAATTGAAGCGGTGGATTTTATAGATTCATAGATGTAGGGTCGGAAGGGACCCAAGTAGATCTTCAAGTTTGACCTCTGCCCTGGGCAGGAGAGAATACTGGGCTCATATGACCCCAGCTAGGTAATTGTCAAGCCTCCTGTTAAAGACCCCCCAGGTAGGAGCCAGCACCACTTCCCTTGGAAGTTGGTTCCAGATCTTAGCCGCCCTGACTGTGAAATAGTGTCTTCTAATGTCCAGCCTGAACCTACTCTCAAACAAGTTATGGCCATTATTCCTTGTTACTCTGGGAGGTGCTCAGGTGAAAAGGGTCTCTCCCATTCCCCACTGGTCCCCCCCTAGTAAGTTTATAGACGGCCCCCAGGTTCCCTCTCAGCCTTCTCTTGTGAAGGCTAAACAGGTTCAGGTCCCATACCCTCTCCTCATAGGGTCTGCCCTGCTGTCCCTGGATCATGCAAGTGGCCCTCCTCTGGACCCTCTCGATGTTGGCCACATCTCTCTTAAAGTGCAGCACCCAGAATTGGATGCAGCATTCCAACTGTGGCCTGACCAGTGTCGCATAGAGGGGGAGGATCACTTCCTTGGCCCTGCTTGTGATGCATCTGTGGATGAATGACAAGGTGTGGTTGGCCTTACTGACAGCGTCCTCACATTGGCAGCCCATGTTCATTTTAGAATCAATAATGACTCCAAGATCTCTTTCTGCCACTGTGCTTTCGAGAAGGGAGTTCCCCAGCCTATAGGCATGCTGCTGGTTCTTACTGCCAAAGTGCAGTACCTTACACTTGTCAGTATTGAATCCCGTCATATTCTCATTCGCCCACCCCTGTAACCTGTCCAGGTCCAGCTGTATCCTCTCCCTCTCTTTTAGCATGCCCACCTCGTCCCAAATCTTGTTGTTGTCAGTGAATTTGAACAGGGTGCTTTTCACCCCCTCATCCAAGTCATTAATAAAGAGACTGAATGGTGCGGGCCCAAGAACTGAGCCCTGGGGGACCCCACTGCCCACATCCCTGAAGGTCAAATATGACCCGTCCACCACCACTCTCTGGGTGCAGCCCCTCAGCCAATTTGCAACCCATATAACTGTGTAGGCATCAATGCCACAGTCACCTAACTTTGTAATGAGAATGGGGTGGGAGACACTGTCAAAGGCCTTCCTGAAGTCCAGAAAGACTACATCTACCACGTCACCTGCGTCCAATGATTTTGTGACCTGATAGTAGAAGGCAATCGGGTTGATCTGACAGGACCTGCCCCTAGTGAACTGGTTGCCCCTGAGCATTGTTTAAAAAACACTGTTTCAACCCCCATATCATGCACACACCTCACTGACTTACCTGCCTCTTCTTCAGGGAGGGGAGGGTGAGCTGCCAGCAGGCAAAGCAGTCCCTGGGCTGGGCTGTGGGGGGACTGGTGCTTCCCTCCACAGCAGTGGTGGCTCCTCTAAGCGGCACCCATCCACAGGCACATGGCTCCGGTGGTCCTGGGAGGCACCGCAGTCACGGACGTTTGCACCAGCCTCCCATGCAACTCAGGCAGGCAGGCTCCAGGGGTGAAAAAAGAAAAATCAGGCTCACCACTTTTCTTGGGCGGAGCCTGCTTTCCCAGGATGCTGCCAGGGAGCCTGCAGTGCTTCCTGCAAACCCCCTGAGCTGCATGGAGCCCAGTGTTTCGCTCCACAGCTGTAGGGGCAGCAAACTAAAGCTCCTCAAAGGAGTTTTAGTTTGCTGCAGCCCAAGTCATTTAAGGTGCATTACGCCACCACATTTCCTACAGCGGCTGGAATTAATATGCAATACACCCCCCGAGGCGTGCAAACACTGACACCATTAACACAGTGCAAAAGCATTAAGCCCACTTTAAAGTGTCATGCATACAGGCCTCTTGTTTCATCTACACAGGGCTTCATAGTTTCCATCTTACAAACCAGCACAGATGATTTTTATCTGAAGAGACTGGTCATCCTGGTTAGCACAATCAGTAGCTATCAGATGGGTCTTAGAAGCAGGTGCTAAAGATCAGTCTGTTTCACTGGTAAGT
This sequence comes from Crocodylus porosus, assembly GCF_001723895.1. Taxonomy (NCBI): domain Eukaryota; kingdom Metazoa; phylum Chordata; order Crocodylia; family Crocodylidae; genus Crocodylus; species Crocodylus porosus. Next base: position 39,350,022 of record NW_017728886.1, read on the forward strand.
AACATACTCTTATTCTCCATGGATTAGACACAGATGAGGATACACAGGCACACAGACTAATGTATTAACCTTTATACAGACAGCAAAGCCCTTCAGCCAATACAAAACATGCTGGCACACAAATGGGATGGAATGAAAAATAGTTTTTAGTTAAAAATACTCCAATAAATAAAAAGACCTACCTAAATAAGCAACTAGGAGGAAAGGACCTATCTGGAAAAGGATAAGAGTCATGGTCATTGAAAGACACTAGTATTGGACTAACCCCATGCCCAGCTTCAGTCCAATGAAAATAAGTTGTTTTCCTTTTTGGAAGGCAATTAAGAACCCAGATGCTGGGCTTTGAAAGATATTTCTCTAGCAGCAGGATCTGACTCACTGGCAGACTCGTCAAACAGTTTAGCTGGCAACCTTAAACTTGCCTCTGAGTCAGTAGCTCCATTAAGCAGCTCAGAGCAAGCTTATTTCACTGTATGCCAATTCCTTTGATAATGGTTGCTCTCTCATAAAAATACACAAATCTTATTTGCAATTTTGGCTCCTTTGATCACAATAAAAACTACTGTTTTGTTTGGGCATTTTTGTGGAAAGGAATATTGTTTTTGTATGACTCACTATGTTAACACATATTGTGTTGAGTTGTGTATACAGTCAACTTCATATAATGCTTCAGCATAATATACCACAAAATTAGTGTAACGTAATGTATTTAAAAATGTTCTAAAAACATCCAATATTTAGATTTACAGAAATTTGATAAATTATATAATTTACTTTCCATGGAATTTGCTATTAAATTATACTGTATATGCCTCTCCAACAATCAGCCGCAAGGGGCAAGGCTGCCAGGAAATGCCCATGAAATCAGTTCTTCATGCCACAAGCAAGCTGCAAAAATTACTTTGTCTTGCTGTGAGTTAAGTACACCCCTGTTTATAGACAGCCGGTTCTAATAATCTAATAAATGATCTCTAGGTGGTTTTACTTACATTTCTTTGTTTCCCTAAAGGTTGTTTTGGTTTTACAGATTATCTAAGCATCTTAACAAAAAACATACCTGTTATAGCAAAATAACATCTAATTCATATGGTAACATCAATCACTGCTACTAATACTTTTAAGATAAAGCTATAAAACAGTATATTTGAATTATTTAATGTATGGTCTTCCCTTATAATGTCTCCTTTCAGGCCTTGCGCTTTGTTTAATTCCATTTCATTACTGGGTTAGACAGAAATGTTGATGGCTTTCTCTACTGACCAAACCAGTCAGATCTGAAAAGGCTCACATCACAGTCACTCAGAAAAGGGCTTTGAGACCTTTTGCTTAGCTACACTTCTGCAGCTTAATTGATTAATCGAGTCTGCTGGAGTGTGGTAATTACCAGCATCATGTGTATCAGCGTCCCCATGCTGAAAAATGGCAGTGGGGGCGCTTTAGCTAAAGTTAATCTAATAAGCTTTAGTTAAAGTGCCCCCCATTGCCATTTTTCAGCACAGGGGCACTGATACATGTGATGCTCCAGGTGTTTTAAAGTGTCCCCCAACCTTCATCTCCCAGGGCATGTGTAAAAATGCCCTCAGTGCCACAGTTCCAGTTTATAAACTGGGTACAAACCACCAGGGATTTACAACCAGGGATTTAATGGCTGTAAATGGCACTTATATTATCATAAGACGTGTCAAAAAACCCCAAAACATTTGGAAAAAAATTATATTCTTTCAACAGCTGGGGTTGGAAGCTGTGCTGCAAAATAAGGCAGGGGGTCACACACAGAACAATAAGAAGATAAATTACTGCACGTAGGCCTGTGTGAAGCCTCCCATGCTGCCCGGGGGCTCTGCTTGCTGCCACTTCCCCCAGCCCCTGCTGCAGCAGCTCCAGAAGCAGCTGATACCAGCTGCCTGCACCATGGCACAGTACAGCCCAAGAGCTGGGGTGAGTGGGGACAGGCAGAGCACAGTGCAGCCCTGGGAATGGCACCCCTCCCCCTACCCCTTCCCTAGTCCCAGCTTCACTCCCTCACGACCTGGGAACCTATCCCTATTTATTACACGATCAAGTGCGTTCGCTTTATGCAAGGTAAACCTATACAGCCTATGGCTAAATCTCCGAATCAGCCCCGAATCTCTCCAAATTGATTTGGAGGCTTCTGATTCGATTCAGACCTTTTAATGGATCTCCTGGTTCAATTCAGATTTGGAGATTCGGCCGCGAAATCGGGCCAAATGTCCTCCAAATTGAATTGGCTACCAAAGATTCACACAGCCCTACTGAACAGCGGCTCATTCAAAAACCAACATCCACCCTGTACACTAAAAGGGTCTTGTGGATAAAATTGTATGTCAGTATGTAATTAATGGCTATACTAGACATACACAACTGGGTAAAATTAAGGTTACATACCAAACTTAGTTCTATCATTTTCTAGTTTTTGAGTGCCTTATTTTGCCATTTTAATAATATTCTTTGCATGTAGTTTCCTGGAAAGTCTGTATAAACCTTAAAGGGCAGGCTCAGGAAGGTCCTATTTACGGAAAAATGTTTTATGTCAGTTACTTTGTTTCTCTGTCCTCTTTCTCATTCATACCCAAGCCCTTTAAAAGGGAAAATAAGACAAGCAAAATTCTTTGAGAACAGCTCTTCAAGATTTATTACCAAACCTGTCCCTGTATCTAACAAACAAAAAATGGGTCCTCAAAGGTAATGTGACTTTCCAGAGACCACCATGACTTAGTTTTTCAAGCTGAACAAAGCTGAAAAAGAAGAGGAAAATGGTATTTGCATGGATTTGCATGCAGGCATGAATTTGGATGCTTAAACACTAAAGAAAACAGGATGTTTACAGCAGCAGATCTAAGATTTTGGAGGTGGGGGAGGCTACAGTGGACAGTTCACTGGTGTGAGGGGTCCAACTGGCAGTGGAGACCAGCAGCTGACCCCAGAGCTCTCAACAGCAGAGAGCTCACTGTGCATGCACTGTGCAGTCAAAAGCGAGGGGGGGAGGTACAACGCCACCCCAGTTCCTCTATGAATCTGCCCCGAATGTTCATACATGCAAAACAAACCTATTTTGCAACGGTATACACATAATATACAAGCCACAGCAAAAAAGCCGACAATGAAGAATTAAGCAATCTGAGAGTAGAGATATGCACGCAAGTTACCACAGCTAGTATATATTGAGGACCCCAGTCTTAACTGTGACACTTGAGCCATTTATGCCTTTCTGTAGCAGCTTCCCTAACCTGCATGGTGGACTTGGTTTTCATAAACAGTGGGGTCAGTGAATTTGATTAGTGATATATCACATAAAATTAAAACAAGACACATAACTATGACTGAAATGAATTCTTTGAACATTTGAAAATGAAGTAGCAGCTACTATTCTAAACAAGATCGGGGTGACTTATTTAGTGAAAGGGTGGTACTAGCCACCTGCAACCCCAATAGGAGGCAGATTCAGGTCTGTTATATAAGACATAGTCTAACTGGTAATACCTATGACCAAAGGACTATTTATGAATGATTAGATGCCCTTAGATTTTTGTGCTTTTCATTTCCCCACCTTTTCAGTTTTGTACCAGCTATGTTAAGTGCATCTGGAAATTGTTGCTCAATGATGTTTTTGTTGCGCATGAATACCTAGCTAGTGACTACATTTATGCTAAGTTCTGTCTTCATTCCCAACTGATCCAACACAATCCCCATCTAAAACACAGCAGGATACTCAATAAAATATTTCTACGAAGTCAGAAACATCCTTTGACTCATTTCTGTTAAAGAAAAAAAAAGAGATATGGGACTTGCACAAAAACAGGAGAAGCAGCAGCTTCACAGACCACATAAGAAACAAAATGATTTCCACAGCCACAGCAAGTTGCTATACACAAGCGCAACTGATGCACCGTGAAACAGCTGGGCCAACAGATACGTGAAAGAAATAACTCCAAACCTACTATGTTAATAAAAAAACTGTTTCCATTTGTCTCTGCATTTTGTGTTAGAAGAATTTTCAACTGGATTGGCAAACGAGAACCTGAGAGTATTAGATCAATGGGTTTTGCTACCAGATGAAAAGCAGCAGGAGTGTTAAGACTGAATCCTGACCCTGATCAAGAAACAACAGGGATTGCAGAAAATATCATTCAGTGACAGAACTGCATATACCAAATTGCCTAATCCCATTTTACTTTTTTAATCATGGCCTCCAACTGGCTTTGACTTTACTTGACTCTTCAATAAAAAAGTAAGTATGAAATTTAACTGTAGAAGTACCTTCACAACCCACAGATGGCAAAAAGCTAACCTAAATTACTCCAGTGTTATAACTACAAGACAGATAAGTTGCTCTAAAAGTTGCAACTAAAAGGTTGACATGATGACAAGAGTATCAAGCTTTTGCAAAATTTCTCTATAGGGCTATGGAAAAAGCACCTTAGAATCCTATTAAATACAGAATCATATGCAGAATCTCATTCCAGTCTATAACCTTATTCTATATAAAGTGGAAAAAAGAAAAACCAGAGGAATGGGAACTTCATGAATTTAATCAGCTGAGTATTCTCTTCAAAACTTACTCAAAAACAGGCAAGACAAGTTGTCAAATAATGTCTTGTATTTATTATTATATATGTTATTTATATTTATTTATACCAATTTATATCACTGTATAAATACTTTTGTTATGTTAGATTAATCCTGAAATAAATTCCTAACACGAAAATGCTGCCAAACAAATGATTGCTCAAATTCCAAGTGCCTTTTTTGGGTGAAATAAGTTAGATAGACCTGTGCAAAACATCACCATTTTGTTTTGACTTCTTTTTCACAGTTTCAATGGGACAGTGTGTCATTTCAAAGTTTTATTTTGAAGGACCATTCCACTTTGTTTTGTTAAAACTGTTTCACTGTTCGGATGCTGTTTCGACGTTTTGCCCATAGGTTATAATGGGGAATCACAAACCTGCCTATAACTTTGTCATTTATTGCTTCATTTGAATGAAAACAGCAGGGATTGTAGCACCTGATGAGGCCAAAAAGCCTGCCAAGTTTCAAGGAGTTAGGTGCAGGGGTTTCTGGGAAATCATACCTCAAGCTGCTGACGAGCAAAACTCATTACGTTTGTGATGTTGTGTGTGTGTTAAGGTGTGCCCTCGCTGGTGCTGGGGCCTCTACATGACATGATAGTGTGCCCCAGTGAGGTCTCCTCCTCCCCTACAGCCTCAGCCTAGTGCACCACTTTAAATAACAACAGGTAAGCAAGCAGCACAGTAGCACTAGCATCTCAGGCAGCCAAATTGTCACAGAGCCTTTCTTTCCTTTCCTGCAGAGCTTCTTCTCCAGCAGCTGCCAGGGAACTCTCCTTGCCAGCCTCAGCCCTGGGGCTTAGATTTGCCCAGGGCCGTGCCTCCTTCCAGTCAGCTGACCAGGGACAGGTGCTAGGGGTGCAGCTTGTAGCTGTGTTGGTCTAAGGACATGGAACTAGCAGACAAGGTTCTGAAGCTTACAGGAACCAGGCCCTAATCGGCCCCAAGGAAGAAGGTGGCTGCTGCAGGGTGAACATGGAAACACCAGGCTGTTAGAGTCATCAGACTCCAGATAAGATCTATCTCTGTAAGAGTCTGGATGTGGTTAGGGTGGAGTAAAGGGAAGGTTTGGAGCCCCATGAGAGAACAGAAGAGACTGGAAGGTTGCAAATGGGGAACTGCTGCCCATAACTTACCATCAAAGTCATGGCAGGAGAGAAATTATAACATTGTAGGCAGACCAAGTGACCTAGTCCAGTCCTGTCACCACCGGTAGAGTGAAGATCCCTGGGCCAGGGTTATGAGTCTTATAATACGTACAGCCGGCGCAGGGACCCTAGATTAATACTTATAAGGCAAAGTTCAGTGTGAGGTATGGGCTCCAGCACTGCTTTCTTGTATATCTGGCTTATTCCATTGCTCACAAAGCTGATATCTGGAAGAGGTGCTATCCTCTTCTCCAGTGGCTACTGTTAAATGATTGGTTTGTTTAGCATCATGTACCATCAGGTTGCTGGTCTCTGTCCATTGTTCAACTAGAATGCCAGTGTTGTGTTATCCTATCTTCATGCTGTATTATGCAAGTTAAAGTTGCTGATCACGAAGCTGTATTTGTGTGTGCTACTGTCAAACAGATTATTCCACTGGAAAGTACTACATGGTGGTTTGTATATAGATATTATGGTGATGTTCTTAAGGCTAAATGTGATAGTTTCTAGGGCTGTGTGAAGCTTCAGGTGCTGATCTGATTCGGAGGTGATTCAGCCCAATTTGGTGGCCAAATTTCTAAGTCCGTATCAAATCAGAGGACTAATAAAAAGGTTCAAATTGATTCGAAGAGCTTCAATGATTCAGGCAGTCCCCACCCAATGCAGCAGGGATCTGGAGCCAGACCCCATGCCAGTAAGTAAGGGCAGGGAGGCTGGGGGAGGGCCCCCACTATGCCCCATCCCCCTGCCTGCTCCCCCTAACTTCCACCTGCTCCTCCAGC
>NW_017728886.1:39356640-39361805 GCF_001723895.1 Crocodylus porosus
GAAAGCCAATTTCCTACAGCCCAAAACACACTGAATGGATCCAGACTATGCCATGACAAGACATGCAAAAACTGCAAACAATATATCTAGTATGGTGGTATCTTCACAATACAATGCATACCTCCATCAGGGCACCAAGTGCCCTGATGGAAGGTATGTAGGAGACACCAAGCAACAACTGCACACCAGAATGAGTGCACATCAAAAATCTATCAAAGACAAGAACAGAATACCACCTTTCTCCAATTTTTCAGGCCTGATCCTCAAAGGGAATTTACAAACCACTTTTCAAGAAACAGGAATCATGGAAATGAGAAAGAAAGGCACATCTCAGCTATGGAAGTGAAGAAAAAGACAAAATGCATACAATATAGTGGCTCACCATGACTTAGAAACAGCCAGTGCTAAGGGGGACTGTGCTTAATGGGCAATTCAAGCCACCAATGCAATGCCACAGCTGGCAAAGCAAATAAAACTCTGGCTTGCATCTACTGATGCATCTCAAGTAAGACCCAAGAAGTCATCCTTCCACTTTAGTCGGCCTTGGTGAGGCTGCAGCTGGAGTATTGCATCCAATTCTGGGCTCCACACTTTAGAAAGGACATGGATAAGCCTGAGAAAGTCCAGAGGAGAGCAACGTGCATCACTACAGGTCAAGAGAACAGGCCTTATGAGGAAAGGCTGAAAGGCATGGGACTTTTCAGCTTGGAGAAGCGAAGGCTCAGGTGTGACTTGGTGGCAGCCTATAAGCACATAAAAGGTGTGCATCAGGAACTGGGAGAATGTCTGTTCACCAGGGCACCCCAAGTGAAGACAAGGTCTAATGGTCACAAACTTCTGGAAGACCATTTTACACTGGACATAAGGAAAAACTTTACTGTCCAAACTCCAGAATCTGGAATAGACTCCCCCCAGAAGTGATGCGAGCACCTGCTCTGGATACCTTTAAAAATGCTCAGATGCCTATCTTGCTGGGGTGATCTGACCCCAGATGACTTCCTGCCCCTTGGGCAAGGGGCTGTACCTAATGATCTTGCAACATCCCTACCAGCCCTAATGTCTATGAAATCTATAAGGTTTTTCTGTAAGAGACTGAAGAAAAATTAGAGCAGGAGAAAGCGAAGAAGATGGAAGAAAAGTTAAGCTTAAAGGAGATATAGGAGTCCTTCTTCATCATGTCTCAATTCCAACCTTTCTATATGGTCTGCTCCCAATATTTTGCACCAGCCACTGCTTTTGGTGTCAGTGTTACTAGATCTTGTGGGGTGCATTGTGGCATTACAGGGCATCTCAGGAGATCCATGGTTTGCTTCTCTTGACAGACACATTGGTCTGTTGTGTAGAGGCCCCATGATTTCATTAAAAAGTTGCATCTGCCAAGACCTACTCAGTCTGTTTAGGCTCCGCCCCATGTACCATTTATGATTAGAGCTGAATGCTAACTCCTCACTGGGGGTAATTCCCCACCAACTGCATTCATCAGCTTTGTCACCTAGTTTCTTCCATTCTTTTTGCCAGAGGGTAGTTCTGGCTGATTCCAGTGATGTGGTCAATGTTATGGTAGAGGACAAAAAGCTATTTCTCAATAAGAGATGATGGTGCGCTGGTTGATGTTCATAGCAGCTAAAATGGGTATGATGGGTAGCAATCATTTGACTTTTGTACCTGTCAGTCAACGTAATCTGCTACTTTCCTCCTGATGTAAGGGGGTGCTGTGCCAGGTAGTTCATATAGGCAGGGAACAGGGGTGGGTTTTAGGCAGCCTGCTAGAATTCTGCATGTATCAGTTAGGGTGGTGTCAATATTTTTAACGTGACTTGAGCATCCCCAAGTGGTCCAGGCATATTCAGCCACAGAGAAACTAAGTGCGTAGGGTGGATGGATCTATTCCCCACTTGGAACTTGCAAGCTTACGTAGAATATTGTTTCACGTGTTGCCCTTGGCTTTGGTATTTAATATGTGCTTTTTGTAACTAAGTGTATGGTCCAATGTTACCCCTAAGTAGACTGGGTGTTTCTGATGTTTGAGTCTCTGATCACCCAAGGTGACATTCAGGTGTCGTTCCACATCTCAGTTTCTCAGATAGGGGTTTTGCTAGGGTTGGGTTTAAGAGAATTATTTAGGTAGTAATCTGACATCTCTCACTCAGTACTGTCTCCAGGATCGATTTTCTCTTTGTTCTCAAAATTATTCTGCTGTGTGGTAATGCAGAGATTGCCAACATAGATGAAATGCTGACACTTGGCAAGAAGTGGCTGATCCTTAAGGCAGATTTGAATAAAAGTGGGGCAAGGACACTGTCTTGTGGTAAGCTGTTTTTTTGGAAGTGCCATCTACTTTTCTGGCCATTTAGTTCCATGTAGAAGCGTGCCTGTTTTCCAAGAAGCTACAAATGGTTTGGCTTAGATCTAAGCTGTCAGCCGTAAGGTACAGTTTGTGGATCATGATGCGGTGTTGGACAATATAGTGTACAGCATATAGGTCAATAAACACTGCGCTGGTGATCAACTTCTGTTGGAAACCATTTTCAATGTGCTATTTTAGGTTAGTAGTTGGCCTGCACAGGATCAACCTGGTCTAAAACCCTCTTGGTATCATGTAAGTTTAGAATCTACCAAGGGTGAAAGTCATTGCAGCATAATAAATTTGTAGAATTTGTAGGTGATGCTGAGGAGAGAGGTCAGTCTATAATTTTTTGATGAGGAAGTCTTTCACTGATTTGGGCAGAGCTATGACCCTTGCACAGTGATGGTATATGTTTATTCATCATGCATACATTGAATAGATCAAGGAACCATTGCCTTGCAAGGGGTCCTAGGTGTTCTTTCATCTCAGAGAGTATGTCATCTATTCCTCCTGCTTTCCCAAGTTTTAGTAGGCCTATGCTGACTGTCAGCTCCTCCATAGTAAATGAATGGGTTAGGATTTTATGTGGTTTTTATATTAGGTGATATAATACAGCGATGGTGTTCTCTGGTGTTTCTTCTATGTGAACACTTCCCATTGTTGAGCAGTTGTTGTGCAACCTGGTTGGCAGTAACATTTGATATAGTTGGAGGTGTGATGTTGTCACCTCCTAGTTTTCTTATAGTTACCCAAGCTTCCTTGCTGTTATGAGTCAGATTGGTGTTCTCAATCATCTCTTTCCAGGCGTTGCTTCTCTCTACTCCTATGTTGTCTATTAGGATGTCTCCCACGGTAATGGTAGATTCTGAGAAGTGGTCAAGATGGTATTCTCTCTCGTAGAGAGCATACAGGTCATATGTTGAGTTCAACATGCCTGTGATGCATCTTGCATGGCAGCCCCTTGGGATGGACTGGCAGGCACTTCTCTTCACAGCCCTCACAAAATTATTATAACTGTCATGGGTAAGTGTAATTTCCCCAACTGAGTCCTCCTTCTGTGAAGGCTGCCCAATTGGCCTTTTTCAGGCTGAAATGTCTGCAGAAGGGAGTGTTTTGCACCGTTACTGGGGACTGTGAGGGAGGACAGAATCAGGACAGCAAGCACCCTGAGCTTACCCCAGCATGGAGTGGCTCCAGGAAAGGTGTGTCCAGAATGCTGCAGCACTTCTGGAGCTGTTTGAAGCTCTGGATTGGAGGGGGAAGTTAACCCATGGGGGAAGCTGACTTCCAGCCCCAAAGAGTGGGACAATGTTGGCGAGTAGCTGGAGCAACAAGCTGGAGTGCCTCTCAGTGGAAGACAACCGGAGGGTGCAGCCAAGCTGCTTGCTCAGCCAAGGTGGCAGGGTGCTCAGGGGAGCAACACTCTCCTGGTACGGAAGCTGATCCGGGACCTGATGACTGCCAATGACTAAGAGATGCTGGGAGCAACTACAGGCCAGAGGGACCTGGGGTGAAGGTGAACCCAGCAAGAGGTCTGGGTGCTTTGCCTGAACAGGCCCTGTAGATGACCATATTGGGCTAAAGGGGGCAACAGGAGTCCAGAGCCCCTTGTGACCCTTCCAGCACCGAGTACAGCACTGGGGCAAAGGATCTAAAGTGATCCACAGAATTTAGGACTAGACCCTGAGACTAAGAGCCAGTGAGGAATATTAACATCCTATAAGATGGGCACTGGGACTTGAGCCATGGGGCTCAGGACTGAGTTTTGTCAAGGGCTGTACCACTTAATTAGTGACAGCTGAAGCTTACAGGAACCAGGCCCTAATCGGCCCCAAGGAAGAAGGTGGCTGCTGCAGGGTGAACATGGAAACACCAGGCTGTTAGAGTCATCAGACTCCAGATAAGATCTATCTCTGTAAGAGTCTGGATGTGGTTAGGGTGGAGTAAAGGGAAGGTTTGGAGCCCCATGAGAGAACAGAAGAGACTGGAAGGTTGCAAATGGGGAACTGCTGCCCATAACTTACCATCAAAGTCATGGCAGGAGAGAAATTATAACATTGTAGGCAGACCAAGTGACCTAGTCCAGTCCTGTCACCACCGGTAGAGTGAAGATCCCTGGGCCAGGGTTATGAGTCTTATAATACGTACAGCCGGCGCAGGGACCCTAGATTAATACTTATAAGGCAAAGTTCAGTGTGAGGTATGGGCTCCAGCACTGCTTTCTTGTATATCTGGCTTATTCCATTGCTCACAAAGCTGATATCTGGAAGAGGTGCTATCCTCTTCTCCAGTGGCTACTGTTAAATGATTGGTTTGTTTAGCATCATGTACCATCAGGTTGCTGGTCTCTGTCCATTGTTCAACTAGAATGCCAGTGTTGTGTTATCCTATCTTCATGCTGTATTATGCAAGTTAAAGTTGCTGATCACGAAGCTGTATTTGTGTGTGCTACTGTCAAACAGATTATTCCACTGGAAAGTACTACATGGTGGTTTGTATATAGATATTATGGTGATGTTCTTAAGGCTAAATGTGATAGTTTCTAGGGCTGTGTGAAGCTTCAGGTGCTGATCTGATTCGGAGGTGATTCAGCCCAATTTGGTGGCCAAATTTCTAAGTCCGTATCAAATCAGAGGACTAATAAAAAGGTTCAAATTGATTCGAAGAGCTTCAATGATTCAGGCAGTCCCCACCCAATGCAGCAGGGATCTGGAGCCAGACCCCATGCCAGTAAGTAAGGGCAGGGAGGCTGGGGGAGGGCCCCCACTATGCCCCATCCCCCTGCCTGCTCCCCCTAACTTCCACCTGCTCCTCCAGC
>NW_017728886.1:39361910-39375127 GCF_001723895.1 Crocodylus porosus
ACTGCTCCATGCTGAACAGGGGGGGTTCTGCACAAGCCCCCCCCACCCTCCCCATGGCTGCCCCATCTGTGCAGCTCCAGCTGTTTAAGGAAAAAAAATGAAAAAAAACGCTGAGACTCACTAGTTCCTTCAGCAGCCTTGGGGCTTCAGCAGGCTCGTGAAGAGCCCCCAGTATGGTGTGGGGCAGCAGGAGGCAGTGGGGATCGCCCCCCACCCAGAAGCACTGGGTGAGTCCAAGGGTTTTGAGGGATTTTTTTGCTTAAAGGGCCGGAGCTGGGGCAAGTGGGGCAGCCATGGGGGACACTGGGACAGTGGGGAGGGTCAGAGGGCTCATGACAGAGCCCCCCATGTGGCATGGGGCAGTGGGGATCACCCCCCCCGGCACACACACCCAGCAGCACCCGGTGAATCAGGGCTTTTTTTCAAAGTGCAGGGAGCTGGGGCAGGCAGTGCAGCCATTACCAGGGCTGGGAGAGCAGGCAGGGAATGGGCCTGGGTGATTCAGAGATTTGGCCGAATCAATTCAGGACAGTGATTTGAATCACTGAATCGAATCACTGTCCTCCGAATCAGCTGAATCTGAAGCGAATACTAGCCACTTCACACAGGCCAATGGTTTCAGTGTTATTTTTACTTGTGCTGGTATGCATTTGCTCAATTTGCATGTCAGGTCTAACAAAAACCATACTGCCATATTGCCTATGTCTTATTTCAGCAACGACTGTTTTCTCTTCAATGATCAGACAAGAGTTATTAGGTCTTTTGTGTGTCTCAGGCATGCCCACAGTATCATACTCTTGTGATATTACTGCCAAGATATTAGCTTAGCCTGTAAGTATCCTTCAGTGTTAACTGAAAGGAGCCAGGAGCAGTGGGGAGAGGAGGGATCAAGGCACACGTGTGTCCCGCACGCACATGTGCCCCCTTACCGGACCCAGAGCAGAGGCTAACGCAGCAGCAGCAGCAGCAGCAGAGGTGAATGCTGCAGCAGCGGGGGCAGCAGCAGCTGATCCCCCTAAGGTAAGTGGGGCAAAGGGACCGATGCAGCTGAGCCAGATCCAGAGGGGAAGCACCCCAGATCCCTCTTAACTGAGCCAGTAGGGGGCCACGTGAACAGAGTGCACAAACAGGCGTGTTCTGTAAGAGCACGCCAGCATTTGTGTCGGCATTCGCGCCGGCGGGCGAGCAGGAAGGGCCAGGAGGGAGACTCCTGCTAGCATGGGGCAAAGGCACTGCACTCAGCCAGAAACAGGCAGCAACTCCTAAGATGGTGTCAACACGGAGTGCTGCCAGGGCCACTGCCCGGTGGGCACAGCCTTCCCAGGGCTTGTCTGAGGCCTCCACCCAGACAAAGCCCACAGAGGGGCTGGCGTCCCCCCACTCCCTGGCCTGCGGGAGGGTCCCAGCAAGGCCTGGGGGGGCAGGGATTGGGGACTTGGGATTGTTTGTCTATGCACAATATGTAAGTCTGGTATGCAAGGCAGTAATGGAGGGGGAGAGGAAAGTCAGTGCATATCACCCAATTTCACACAGCTGCAATTTTGAGGCAATAGGAGTATATAAGATCTCTTTGAAGAGTCCATGAGTGTGGCAACCTCCAATTCATTGTATCAGGATGGAAGGTTTCATGCAGAGGTATAAAATAGGGAAGGTAGGGCTGGAGGCCCTGAAGGATTGTAAGAAATGGATGAAAATGGGAAGGGAGAGACAGGATGGCACCAGTGGGAAACTTCACAGAAGGACAAGTGGAGAAGGTGTGAGGAATGCTGGTGGGTAAACAGCTAAAAGAGGAACATACTGACCTAGCATGGATGGTTGTAAGAAATATCTTGCCAGTGATGGATGCAACAGAAATGGAGCTTGATGAACTCATCAAGGTGCCCAAGGTAAAGGTGAAGAGAAGAAGCAGCTCTGTATGTGTTTTGGGAATATACAGATTCATAGATTCATAGATTCATAGATTGTTAAGGGCTGGACCTCACATATCATTGGGTCCAGCCCCACCCCCACTATAGGCAGGGAGACAACTGGGATCAAGTGACCCCAGCAAAGTGATTGTCCAGTCTCCTCTTGAAAACCTTCAGGGTAGGTGACTGCACCACCTCTGGAGGGAATTTATTCCACAGTCGGACACCCTGACTGTGAAGAAGTTTTTCCTGGTATTAAGCCTGAAGCGGCCTTGCAGGAGTTTGTATTCATTGGTTCTGGTCCTCCCCAGGGGTGCCCTAATGACCAGTTGTTCACCTAGCTCCTGATGCACATCTCTGATGTAGCGGTAAGCCACTATCAAGTCCCCTCTCAAGTGTCTCTTCTTTAGGCTAAAGAGACCTAGGTCGCTCAGCCTTTCCTCATATGGCTTGCCTTGCAAGTCCCTGATCATGCGCGTGGCTCTTCTCTGGACCCTCTCAAGTGTTTTCCATGTCCTTATTGAAGTGCAGCACCCATATGCAAAGGGGGTGTGGGACAGAGTCCACAGCTTTCTGAGCATCACAAAAATAAACCCGCTGTTGGCTTGGAAGTAGGTACTATATGGATTCATAACAAAGGAAACTTTATTAAGGACTTTATTAGCATGTGTTAAAATTACTTTATGAAAAGTAAGAAATCTCTGAGTTTTGAAGGGGTTGACTTTCACTGAAAGTACATGAACCTGGGCCTGCATGAATGAAACACTATATCGATCGGGACAAGGAAGAGATCAGAGAAGAGGAGGAGGAGGCGGAGAAAGGCCTGGACATGCTTGTTTCACTGAACCAACAAAAAGGACTGATGGAAAGGGCAGAGAGTTTGAGGTGGAAACTGAGGTAAAATTTTTTCATGGGGTTCTGTATGAAGAAAAAGATTTCTGTGAAAGTTTGTTTTTTGTGGAAAGTTGATGTATACTAAGGGTTTAATATATGTAATGGTATGTTTTTGGATATGTAGTTGTTTTTGCAATACGAAGTTTTGCTAAAACAAGGATGCTGAATACGTGAAGCTTTTTAAGTGTGGGGTGAGAAGCGTGTTTATTTAAAAAAAAGTTCCCATCAGTATGCTTGCCCTGCATGGGCCATGTATTATACAGTCATGCTCAGTGCCGGCTGCATTTAATCAACTTCATAGTTGGTTTCCATTACTGACCACCTGCTGCTTTTGCAGCAGTTTATTGATAGGCAGTGTATTTAATGATATTTCCTTGTATGTAAATGTAAAATGAGGGGCTTTTTCCCCATGCTGATGGGTGGGTGGAGGGTGGGGGGGGAGAACCTTGTCTTTTATTCAAGTAAATACGGTAGATATGAATGAGGTCAATTCCTTTACAGCTATTTTTTCAATTTATCTCAATAATAATTTACATTGAAATTAATCTTACCATTTCATTTTTAACGCTTAATGTTCATTTTTAAAACCAAAATAAACCCAGTTTAAATACAGTCCTTTTAAAAGAAGACATCACATTCTTTCCATTCTCCCTAACAGACACACTCCTCCCTAAAGTAAAATTATCAGAATAAAATCACTATATCTGTTGTTACTCTGAAATACACCTTCTATTAAATGTTTTGGAACTGACCTCCAGAAGCATTAAAAAAACACAAACAAACCAGTGTTATCTGGCTTGAAAAGGTTGAGATGTTCTTAATCACAAAATTTAAGAAAACAATAAATATCTAACTCTTTTCATTTACTATTTGTTGCTTGAGCATCTTTTTCCTATACCCTTAAAGGGTGTAGAAGAGTTAAAAACTTCATTTAAAAAAAATAAAAGCTGACACTTATGTAGGCAGGAGAATCCAGAAAAATCCTGATGAAATCATGAGTTGGCACCACTAGAAATGAAACCATCACTCCACACCAGTGGAGACGGGATGGCTGCTCTCTGATAACAGGGTAAGTCCTTCTGTCACTATGAACAGCGATGACTCCATCCTATTTCCTCAGGAAAGTATTTTCAGCCTGGACTCTTGCAGAGCAGAGGACTGTTTGCCACTGAATAGCCTTGCAGCAATAACAATAAACTCCAGTTCTGAACAAAGCTAATATTGTTAAATCCCTCATATGAGCTATCCTTCCTTTTCTCCCTCCCTACTTTTTCTCATCTCCACTTCTGTGGTGGCAGCTCTGTGAAAAATACCTTCATTTGTGGATCCAGATATTTGGTCACCCAGTATCCACGTATCTCAAGGTTGACTGTGAGTGTTATGACTGTAATGGGAACTCCATAAAATAGCTTTATGTTTTCTTGCTTTCAAACTGTACCACACAGAAGCTTTGAACACCATGCTGAAGACTCAGGAGGCAAGGGCTAGAGTATAATTTCTTTGATCTGTTTGTGTTTCCTGCCTGTACGGGTATGCTGCAGTACAGCTCCAATGTACAGCCTACTTCATCACTGTCCAGCTACTGAGGAAGCCCAGGTTTTTTTTATTCATAAAACACACAGGTGTCAACGAAGCCTGATAGTTGGAGCAGAGGTGCACTGCCATACCAGAGACCTTCAGCTATTTTGTTAGTGAAGTCAAGGCCTTCACTTTTTTTAGCTGGCAGGAAGGGAAAAAATTGCTAGGTGAAATTGCTAGGTGATCCACTTTATATCCAGACAGGGACAATTATGGTCATCAATCATGTCTCTGTCAGACCATCTCCTGCTGAATTTTCTGCTGTGCCAGCCTCAGAGGAGGATTAGCTGACTAGTTCATTGAAAACAGTAAATGTAGCAAAATACATGCCAGGTGGCAAAGTGTTTTAATGCACAATGGTTTTTTCAACTGCACGGATCTGATCCAACATCTACTTTATGTTGGTAGTAAATAAAGTGGCACTGAGCAAGTTTAGCAAAACAGGTTACAGCAGGAGGCATTTTAAAAAAAATAAATAAAACCTCACAAAGCTCATGGTCCAGGAAGAAAACTTAATTTACTGTTTCTCTAATATAAATCTGCTTCACAGAGCTGTCAATACAGAAGCTGGACATTTTTTCCAGGAACTTGGTCTGTTTGTGATGCAGCTATAAAATCCCATGCTAAACCTCTTTAGCAAACTGTATATTAAAAGACAATGCAATTAAAGAATTAAATAGGATATGTAACCATTTTCTACTTCATGTCTCCCTCCCTGGAGTGCCCTCCCATTCCCCTGTAGTTAACAGCTAGAAAGCAAAGTACAGGAATGCTGAAGGCTTTCCCCTCTAGAGATGTACACAATTTCATCCACCTCCCCAGTTTTCAAATGATTTATTTACATGAAAAATGTTAACCTTTTTGCCTTCTTACTCCTTTCAGCCACAGAGCCTTATCCTAAATAAGCAGCTGTGACTTCATTTAAATCTGTTCTTTGCTGATTTCCATAACATAAAAAACCCAATCAAAATCTTGTTCCTGATACTGCAGTGCTGGCAGATAGTTGGGTACCTTTGGTTTTAAGTACTGCTACTTTAAAAAAAGGCATGGTTGGGATAGAGAAACAGAACTAACAAGAAGGGAAAGCCTAAATGGTGGAGGCCTGCCTAAAGGAATCTCTTCTGTTCAGTTTGTACTGCTGAGCTGTTTGGTGAAAAAACAAGGCATAAGTTATTCATGAACTGTCTTGGGTAAAGTTATTAAAAACATGTCTACTGAGGAGGGCAACATATGGTAGCATAATTAAATATGCTCAGAGTTCATTCAAGGTGGTACAGGGAGAAGGAAAAACAAGTAAGTGCACTAGAATCTTGGTTGCTAGATTATTTTTCATTTTTGAGTTACTGTTGATTGGCAACTCAGCTGCAAAATATTATTAAGACAGAGTCTGTTTGACTTCAGCAAAATGACAGCTATTTACACCAGCTGAGAATCTGGTTCATTGTGCACATGTTCACTTTTTCATAATAGCCATCCAGCAATTATTTTTAAGACACATGTCTCATTTAATGCTGAATATCGCAATTTTGCATAAACTCCATTCTATTATGCCAGTGTAAGAAAGTAAGACATGTAGTGCAGACCCCTAAACCAAGGTAACATTTTTCAGTCAGGTGGAGGAATACACTTTAAAGCAGTGGTCACCAACTGGTCGATCACGATCAACAGGTTGATCACCAAGCCTCTTTTAGTCAATCCTGGGCTAAGAGGACTGGGCATGCACCCCGTCCCAGCCCAGCATGTCAGTCTGAAGGGGACAGAAGGGGCAAGCCCAGATCAAAGCATCCTGCAGTGAGGGACAGATGGTGCAGCCCAGCCAGGAGCAGAGGAAGGGGAGTGGGTCCCAGCCTGGCCGGGTGGTGGGAGGATTGGAGCCTGGGGGGCTTATCCAGGGGCACAGGGTGTGGGGGGAGGACTCCTGCTGCTGGGTGCACCCTGGTGGAAGCCCGGGGGGGGCACGTGCCCCCCCATTTCTGCATGGGGTGGAGGTGGTGGAGGCGGCTGCCACTATGCCTCAAGCCCTGCTGCAGCTGGCCACATGCAGGCATGGCTCAGTGCAGCAGTGGGACTCATGTGAGGTCAGGCCCTGGCCTGGCTGGATCTTGGAGGATCTGGTCATCCAGGAGTGAATGGGGTCCCATGCCCCACCCCCCGCTTGTGCTTGGCGTGCAGATGCTACATAGAGTGTCCCAGCCATGGACAGGCCGGGGCCCAATGCCATGTGTATCTGGCCACTAGGCAAGTATCACTCAGCCTAGCGGTAGAGCTCCCATGGTGTTGGGCCTCAGTCCAGCCAGGTCTTGGAAGATCTGGTCATCTAGGGGCACATGGGGGGGAGGGGGGCTCCCGTCACTGGGTGCACCCCAGCAGAGGCCCTAGGAGCCTGTGCCCCCCCCCCCCATGCCCTGTGACAGCATCCATTCCCTTGGACCTGTGGCCCCAAGGCTGCACCCCTGCCAGATCCAGATTGGGTGCCCCTGCTCTGCCATCTGTGCAGTTATTGCCCAGAAGATGTGCTCCTTGTGGTGGCCTGCTTTGAACTGGGAAAAATGTCCTCTTGGCCCCAAACAGCCACCTCATCTGCCCTCCAGCTGGGTCCCCAGTGCTTCCCAGTCAGCTCTCCATCATTGGAGATTATTAGATCAAAACTGAATGTTATTTTAAAAATATATGTTCTTTGTCCAAAATTAATTTAGGGCTTCTATAATACCAGAAATCTGACTAGTTAATCAAAGCATGGCTTTCTAGCATCATAACTTATGCATCAAACATGTGAGGTGTTTAGTGTAAGCAAAAGACTGTACATTAAGTCTATAAAGTTCAAGACAATTCTGTATTCAATACACACCCCCTAATCTTTAAGTAGACTAGCTAAGCATGTGATACCAGTATGTTGTGATGTTTTCTGAACCTGGCTGAACAGAACAATTGTTGCCTGGGAAATCCTGTCATTTCCTATCATTCTTATCCCAAACTGAATGAAAACTGATTTTCAAGATTGCAGACAAATGAAAATTTTTTAAAAATTGTCACTATAAAATAGTTTTGTGTCAATAGTATCAAAATGTTTCAACTTTATCATGTTCATTTAATTTAAACTTTGTTTTATATTAGTATCATGAAATCACAACCAACTGTGATATTTCAACATTGTAAAACATTTCATTTTTATATTTCCCTTTTCTCTCCAGGAAATTTCAATATGTTTCTGCAAATGCTTTTGATTTCAACAAAACTGAAGATTTCTACAGAAAAATGTTTCAGGCATATTGAATGTTTACACTCGACTTTCCATATAATTGTTTCTTTATAAATTGCAGGTGTAGCAACAGATGCATCTTTAAGTGCTGCAGTTTATAAAGAAACAGTGGTAGTAAAACCATGAATGACTTCATAATATGATCCCAATCCCATGCAGTGAACCCAAGAACAAATGTTCCCATCAGTGAAAGTATAGGAAAAATGACATATGGATAATAATAAATTAAATGTCATGTTGCTCACTATAAATATCCTTGCTCAATTTCTTTTTTACTCACATTCTATCTTTTCACTTCCCATTCTTTTCTTTAGTTCAGGGCTGTCCAACTGGCATTTCACAACAGCTGAATTTGCAGATCTCAGGCTGCTACTCAGCTGCTGTTCCTCCCATTGCTTTAGCTCTGCAGCAGCCAGGGTTTCTGGACTCTCCTGCCATCCAGTGTCCAGTTCCTGCCCCCACTCCAGGTGGCAGGTTACACAGCATATGAGGCTGGAGGACCCCACAGCCCAGGGCACCCGTGAAGCACAGTGCTCTGGTGAAACCCGTGGTGCAGCATGGGCCCCCGGCTCATGTCGGTGTGGCCTGCCTGGTGTGCATCCCCCCCAGCGTAGTCTGCTGGGCATGCAGCCCCCAGTGGCTTAGAAACTGGACAGCCTTGCTTTTGTCTATAAATCTCTCTTTCCTGACTTTTATGTCAGGAGAAATTAATACTTTCAGTCTTCAGCATATCTCCCTCCCTCCCATTCTCTGTAACAGTGTTTTTCAAACTGTGACCCACAGACCCCAGCAGTTCTGCAGAGACTGGGGTTAATGGCAGAGCAGGCCAGGAGGCGGCACACCACCGTTGCTGGACTAGACCACCTACCTCTGCACCCGATCTCACAGCCTGCAGAGGCAGAGGCAGGGGCTCTATATCAGGAGTGATGTGAAAGGCTTCCATGACTTCAGGAAGTTTGAAAACCCCTGCTCTGCAGCACCTCCTTCCACCCTTCTCCAATCTTTACTTACTGTGTACGCTACCCTCCCCCACACTCCTGCTCTTTGCATCATTTCTTCCACTTACTTTTGTCTTCCTAGGACTGACGTAAGCAAAGCCAAAGGCACTGGTTTTCTCTTCCCCATCATGCCAGCTGACTGCCCTCCCAATTGCCAGCTTCTGTGGAAACAAGTTTGACTCTCATGCTGGGAAGCAGCAGCATAGAAATGAAAAAAGAAAGGAACATGCATCTGGTCAGTGACTACTATAAATAATGTTGCACTTCTACAGCAGAACAGCATTAGCTAATCAATTGGCCATTTCAAAACTGCCAGACATCAATAAACAAACCCAAGAGAAAAAGCAGTCAACTACCCTAACACTTTCAGAGACAAATGAACAGCAAGGTTCAATGTTAGAAGGAGAGAGGTATTCTGCTGCCCCTGGTAACTGTTCATGCCAATGAAGTTTCACAGAATGGTTACTTATTCCCCACCCTCCCCCTCAAGCTTACAATGGCTCTGTTAGAGTGGCCTTGCAGCATGGGAAGGGTGAAGTCAACTGAAGAGAGCAAGAAGAAAGTGGAGCCTGGATTCTTAGACTTTCTCACTCTCTAACTCACTGCATGACTTTTAGTAAGTTAAATAAGGTTAGATTGCATTTTATTTTGTCCTGGAGACACTGGGAGAAGCAATCAAAGAATGTCCCCTCCTTACAGGTCTCTAAAGGAAGCAGTCACAATATAAATCATAGCACATGTGGAACGCAAGAGGCAATGCATCACAGACAGACGCTAGATGGGAGCTGAGCTATGGTTCTGCAACCTCTTTTCTCAATGGCTATCTGACTATTGGGTAGGGAGATGCAGACTACATGGACACATGCTCAGCCAGTTCTTCTGGAGCCTTTCAGATTGTTTCCATACCAAGACATCTGGAGACCTGTAATGGTGGTGGAGTCCCTCTATAGCGCAACTACTGCAGGCTGCTGCTTTTATTGTCAAAAGCCATAAAACACGGCAGCTATGTGCCTTGTAATTCTCATTTGTAAAAAGGGTGTGAATAAAGTGTACCTAACACTACTGAGAAACACAAGTTTTAACTAATACTTGTAAAGTGTTGTGAAAGCCTCAGATGAACATTCAATGGTAAACGTGTTCTTATCAATAAAAAGCAGAACAGGGGAAACACAAGAGGTAAGAAGTAATGAACAATTCCAGGACCTCTTACCCCGATTCATCATGCCAGGTCACAGAAGCTCTTAATGTAGGGATTTGCAAAGACATGCCAGATGGCATCGAGCAAAGGAAGAGAAGGGATGAACTTTCAAACCAGAGGAACAGAAAATCAGTTCATTATCTGAGATCAGTCTATTAAGTCTGGACTATAAATTCACCTGTAAGAGTCTTTTCCCTCAAGCCCACAAATTGTAGCTGTCTTTGTATATTAACATAGTTCCATTTTCATGTAAAGCTATTAAAGAGTTTCAGTGTGAAAAGAAAGACTACACCCAAGGAAAAGAACGTATAGACAGATTTTTCTTTGTTGGAATATCTTCCCCTCCCTAACCCAAAATGTTCAGGATATTAATGTTCATGGTTCAACTTTGGTTGTAGAGAAATTAAAAAGCTTTAAGTACAAATGACAATAAATCACATTCTTTTAAGCAAGAAAGATTCATTCTTTCAAGCTTTTGCTACTCATTCCTTTTGTGTTTGTAGTACTGTATATCATGCAATGTGTTTGCATTTCTGGGCTGGATTAAATGTTTAAGAAAACAATTGATAAATAATATTCTGCGCAGAGACGAGGAGATATCCATTTATCATACCTGAGAAATACTGCATTATTGATGGCAATTAAACCAAGATAGGATAGCATTATTTCTAGGCTCTTGCTGCTCCTAATTGTACTTTTGATCATTTTCTTACACTCCTGGTAGCATCTGCTTATTTATTTAACTATATTTCTGTTTCTGTAACAAAAAGACTGCTGTTCATAAAGTAAAAACAAAATATCAGTATTAATCTTTGCTGTGCCATTAAGTTGTTCTGCTGCACTAATGATCCACAGGATCAATTATAAACAAGGAGCAAGATGAATCAGACTGCTGGAAAGAAAATTACACTGTAGGTAGGTACAGAGCCTGGGGTTTAGAAGTGCTTTAAATGGCAAGGTCAAGAAGAATGAAAGATTTTGCCTGCTATCTTTCATTAAGTCTCGAACCAACCTGCCTCTGATAGTCAAGAAATCTGACCCAAGAATGGGAGGGGGGAAACTAAACCTTTTACATTAATATTTGGGAAATACAAGTAAGTGCTATTGCATCTTAAGAGTGGAAAAATGCAATGGAAAAAAACTACCAGGTAGAAGGGGCTATTAAGCCTATTTACATATGTCTCTCTCCCTTTTCATCGCCTGTAGAATTTTTCGCAGAAACTAAATTAAAAACGACCCTTTTAGGAGTCTTGATGGCAAGTCCACCACTGTGTAGTTGTCAGCTTCAATGTTTAGTCATATTCATATCAAGGAAATTGTATTTTATTTCAACTTTGGATTTGAATCTTATAAATCCTTTGTCTTCCAGGTAGAAAAGTGCTCTTCATCAAATATCCTTTCCATGCATACTTCGTCATCAGTCCAACTCTTGACTCAGTCTTCCAATAACTTAATAGTTTAAGATCCTAAAGCATCACAGCATTAAGCTTGTATTCCAGCCTCTGAATCTTTTTGTGGTCCTCTGAACTCTCACCTGTATTTGCATAGCTTCTTGAATTATTCTAGATGTGGTTTAACCAATACTGTCAACAGACATACTCACTTCCCTATTTCAGCTCAATATTAAATTGCATTTCCATCTGGTGCTGCACTGCCTCCAGTGAGTTTTAGTTTAAGTACTGGTATACCCTCTTTCCCCTATGGTCCAAACTCCCTGGCCGGATAGAACTTTGTAGGATGCAATACAGTTCTCCCTCTCTTTGAAAAGCAGAATGCATCAAGGAGTCACATTATTGTGGTTGTGTCATGGCAGATGTGTGGCAATGGAGAAAATGGAGACATGTAAGACTGTCCATGACCTTTTCTCCCTTTTTCGGCAATAATGGTGCAAAAGATCGAGGAAACTTATTATTGTGTATAAAGATCCTTTGAATCATTAGTGCAACGGCCCACAGAACTACAAGACCTTGGGGGCAATGCGGCACCAGTGGGAAATGCATTTTAACGATGAATGGCCCTGAAACAAAAAAAGAAGGAAAGAAAGGTTATCGCTTTACCAAACTGAAACAAAACATGCCAGCACAAGATTGTGGACTAATATATTTCAATTCAAAATACCAACCCCAAACATTTCCCCTTCTCATCAGAATTTTTTCAGATCAATCTACTTCATAAAACCTTTCTATACTTAAATGTTTTCCCTAATTCTCCACAAAAATTTCAGAGTTCCCATAGGATGAAAATTCCGAGGTGCCTATTTCTAATCCCAATCAAATATAGGCTAAAGTGTATAGCCAGAGTAAACTGGAAGTATTATCTTTTCAGTAAAACAGGTGTCAAAGATACAGTCCACATCAAATTTCTAGCCCCACAGGCAGCCCCACAAGACAGATGAAAGCTCAACATCCTGGATCTGGCCTGCATACCAGCACTCTAGATCTGGCCCATGGGGCCAGATGAATTTGATATCCCTGAAGTAAAACATATAGGGTCTTTGTACACACAAAAAATTGGCCTATAAACCAGCTTAAATGCCCTTTTGCACCACTTTAATGGCATTGCTGTTTGCACACTCGGCAGTGTATTCTGTTTTAAATTACTTTTGTACATAGCAAGATAGAACACCTCCAAGGTGTTTTAGTTTGCTACCTAACGAAGTGCAGCTGTGCACAGGGTGCTGGAAGCCAATGTGCTTGGGGCTTGTCAGGCTTCCAGTGCCCCGTGCATTGTCCCTACTGCCTTCTCCTGCCACCAGGACACCTAGACAGCCTCCTACCACCTCTTCGCTCTGCCCCAGGGGCAAGTCAGCTATTCCTGGGCTGTCCAAGGTGGTGGAGGCAGGGCAGGGCTGCTGGAGCTTGCCTGCCCCTCTAGTGGCAGGGAGGGGGGCAAGCTGCTGCTGGGTTGTGGGATCCCCAGGCTGTGGGGGGACCCCATTCCTTTACTGCATGGTGGTGGTGCCCTCCCAGGCAGTACCTGCCCACAGGCACCTGGTGTGGGAAGTCCTAGGGGGTGCCGCAGTCATACTCGCAGAGGGAAGCATAAGGCCCCATGCAGCTTAGGGGCTGTGTGACATGATGGCAGCACATGCAGGCAGGCTCCACTGAAGAAAAAAACAAAACAAAACACAGCAAGGAGCCTGATCTTTTTTTTTTCCTCTCTCTCTCTCTCCCCAGAGCCTGCCTGCCTGTCTGAGCTGTGCTGAGGCCTGGTGCTTCCCTCCACGGCTGTGGCACCCCCCAGGACAGCCCGTGCCAGATGCCAGCAGGCAGGTGCTGCCTGGGGGGCTTCACCACAGAAGGAAGCACAGGGCCCCACACAGCTGTTAGAAATGGAATATTGTTAGAAATGGAGTATTGTTAGAAATGCACAGCTTGCATCTT
>NW_017728886.1:39375572-39379921 GCF_001723895.1 Crocodylus porosus
GTCTGTGATTTTGGTGGCCTCCAGAGAAACGAACCGCTTTAAGCATCACAGCCCCACACCACAGAAGGAAGCACAGGGACCGGTCAGCCTGCTGGGAGCTCAGCCCCCCACCTCCACAGAAGCAGGTAAGGATTGAGCCCCCACCCTGGTGTACCCACCATGGAGGTTTAGTTCAGTTTAATTCTCCCTAAATTGAAGCAGTGGAAATGGTGGGTTTTTAAAAACCACTGTTTCAATTTAGAGAGAAATGACTTAGAAAAATGTAGAATTGTATTAACACTGGTGAAATACAACACTCAATTTGGGCAGTATGTGTGGGAGAGCCAAAGACTCTGTAATCATAGAAACCATCCCTAAGGACAGTCATTAGAAGGTCTTCCTGTTCATTCCTTAAGGACAGTCATTAAAAGGCAAGACAGAAGCCCCATGAATGTACTACATGCGGAAATACATGTTTTCTTCCCGTTTTATACCTGTTCTGATTAAACTAATTTAATACTTCTGCGTCATCCACCTGAAATCTTTCATGGTTATTAAATTTCATTTAAAGCAAACTTAAAAAGAGAAAAGGGAGTCTACTTTTTGTGACAGTAATGCCACATTGGTGTCATGCATCTCTTTACACATGGTCAGACCTGTTGACACAACGTACCAAAGAGAATATTTGAACAGTAGAGAATAGAGAGACACAAGAGAGTACTGGAGGCTAGCTTTTGAAGCATGAATAGTGTTGACTGCCTGAGAATATTTTAGGAACATAAGCAACAAAGTCTGTATCAGGATGTGTCAGTAGGCTGTGAGCACAAGGGATGAATATATAGAAATTAAAATGGTACACTTAACTTAAGGATGATACGTTAATTGAATAATTGGAAGGACCACCAAAGGATCATAAGACTAAACTGTTCACATCTTTGGCTTTCAGTAATATTTTAGAAGGGTGCAAAGCAACCAGAACTAAAAAGAGCCAGGGAAGCTTAGTATATATATTCATTGCCCTCAATGCTTTTCAGTGTGCATGCCTCAAAAGCATCAACAAGCGTTACAATTTGAAAGAACCTATTGCATAGAATTGTCACTGTAAAATACAGTGTAGTAAATTGACAGTTTTATTTCAATTAATGTGTGTGCTGAGTCCATGATTCCCTCCTTACTCAGGTTCAATCATACCTTTGCTCCACAAACAGACTAGCCCAAATTGGGTATTATCACTCATCATAAGAAAGAAGAATCATCTTGTTTCTTAATTTAGTTGTTACTAATATGATGTCATAGCTTTAATGAACTTCATTTCTTTTCCATGATACACCAAAAATGTCAAAAACATTCCATCAAATAATATATTATTCCAATGGTCCTTTAGTTTAGAATAGAAAAATAAATTATTCTGTGTACTTAAGTGTAATACAGTATATACCCTATTTCATTATGTAGTACTCTCCTTCAACAGGATCTATCATAACTGATAGCCACTTTTTATTTTTAAAGTTGTCCATAAATGCACTACACCAGTTGTTTAGAGCTTTTAGAGCCAGAAGGCTTTCATTCAACAGATAGCTAGATAAAGACCTCTAATCTAAGACTAGACACACTGATGGTTATTCTCCATGGATTGCTCCTCTCCAATTGCTTACTGTATATAGCACAGAAGTTATTCCATTAACCTCAGACAGGGCTGAAATTGATGCTGATCCATTCTGTTAAGAGGCCATTTCATGGCAAAAATTAGGCCATCAGCTTCCTGTTGATTCAGAAGCAGTTCTAATACAACACAAAGTGAATTTTGTTTTCCTAGTTCAGCTTAGGCAGCAATAGGGCTATTACAATTCCACATCTGCAACAGTATCATGTCAGATGTTATTGAGGGTTTGAATTTTTGCATAAATTTTGATGAGCTTGTCAGTTTTCCAGCACCCCTCTTCTCTGGTAGCAAGCTGTGTGCCTTTGTATTATGAAATAGTCAAAGAAAGATACATGGCCCACAACCCACACCATGTACATATTTGATTCTCAAAAGGGGGAGAAAAAGAAGTAAGAGATTACAGTGCCATTCCTGCATAACTCTATTTTGCTTTCTACTCTGAGGTATATTTTGACTCTTTCGTGACAATTTGCCAGTGCCCAAACGTAATAGATCTGGCTCATAAAGGACCTCTACTGCTGGGAAAGGATGTTTACATGGCAAAGAGCTGGTGATACTGTCCCTACTTTATTTCCACTCTTGGCTTATGTCTATACAATCCCAAAATCCACACTAAGCTATCTGCAGCTGATACCATGTCAAACAGGCTTCAGGTACAGGCCCAGCACAGAGATATTAGACCAAGACCAGGATTGCATAAGGGCACCTTTACATCCATGCCTCCAGCTGTGCTCAGACTTAGCTAAGGAACTAGTCCATATTATTTAACTGCACAACTGAAAACCTGTTTCAATTCAGTGGAGATAAGGTAACAGGATCATATCACATTAGAAACTCCTGGATCCTGGCATTTCTTTAATAGAAAATGTGTTGGCAAGAGGCAACTTAGACAGCAGCAAATTAGACAACATAGTTAAAAAAAAGTTTTGATTACTGTAACCTGGGCAGACATTAGCATAACTAGAAATGGGCCAGCAGAACACCTGCTCCAGACACCACATTAGAGGGGACTAAGCACACCCTGCATCACGAGCAGGTAGGTGCAGGGAGACCACAATGCTGTCTTTTGAGTCCCCACAGCAAGTAATTCAGACCACCCCCTCTACCTACTCTCTGATAGTTGGCACACACAACTCCCCTATTCCCCAGCCCCCTCCCCCTACAGCAAGGTTTTGCTACGGGCATTATACTTGCTTAGGGGCAACAGTTTTATGGGAAGAGAGCAATGTATTGGAAACATATTTGATATCAACCTGGGCAGGGCCAGGGCAATGCCAAGATTAGGGGGCCAGTGCACACATCCTCAGGAGGCCTCAAATGCCTCTACACAAACGCTCATAGTATGGGAAACAAGCAGGAGGAACTTACCCTCCTGCTAGCTGACACCAACCCAGACATAGTGGGGCTCACTGAAACGTGGTGGGACCCAATGCATGACTGGGCGATGAATATCATGGGCTGTAGGCTGTACAGGAGGCACAGGACAGGGAGGAAAGGCAGGGCGCTCTACATTAAGGAGGAATACACATCCTCATCAAGTAGCACAGAGTCAGAGGAGGGGCACACGGAAGTGCTCTGGGTTAAAATACAAGGCAGTCAAGGGGAAAGAGACTTAACGGTGGGGATCTACTACAGACCACCCAACCAAGGGGAAGAGCTAGACCAGGAATTCTTAAGTCAGCTCACGGAAGTAGTTAGGTCAAAGGATGTGGTCATCATGGGTGACCTGAACTTTCCAGACATCTGCTAGAAAGAGCAGTCAGCCAGGTCTGACCACTCACATAGGTTCCTAGCCAAAATTCAAGACCTCTATCTAACCCACGAAGTGCATAGCCCCACCAAGGGAGACACCTTGTTGGACCTGGCACTGACCATGGGTGATGACCTAGTGAGAGGGCTGCAAGTGCTCGACCACCTTGGCAACAGCGATCATTGCCTGCTGGAATTCACCATCCAGCGCACGGTGGCAAAGACCTACAGTGAGGCAGCAGCCCTAGATTTCAGGAGGGCGGACTTCAATGAGCTAAGGGGAATAGTCAGGGAAGCACTGAGGTCCTGGAGGGGAGGGGAGCCAGGTGTCCAAGAAGAGTGGTTGCTGCTTAAGGAGATGATCCTCCAAGCCCATGGGGCTTTTGCGCCCTCCTGCCCCCTTTGATCCCAACATGAATCAAAGGGGGCAGAAGGGCACAAAAGCCCCCATAGCTCACCAAAAGCATCCAGAAGTGTCTCCTAGCTAAAAGGGAGGCGTACACCCAATGGAAGGGAGGAGCCATCACCAGGAAGGATTATACTGCAGTTGTTCAGGGATGCAGGGGGGCAGTCAGGAAGGCCAAGGCGGAGATGGAACTGGGACTACCAGCTACGCAGATCAAAGACAAGAAGTCCTTTTTCAAATACATAGGGGGCAAAAAGAAGGTACGGGTAATGTGGGGCCCTGCAAGACACACTGGGAAATTTGGTTGTCACACCAGATGACAAAGCTAACCTATTAAATGACTTCTTTGCCTCCATTTTCCTGAGCAGGGACCAGATCAGCCCCCCCGCAATAGACCCCCCTCAGGCCCCAGGGGAGGCGCACCTAGGCCAAGGGTCAGGGAGGATCTAGTCAGGGAACTTCTGGAGGGACTGGATGTATTTAAATCAGCTGGTCCAGATGATCTCCACCCCAGAGTGCTGAGGAAATTAGCTGAGGTCATTGCGGGACCCC
>NW_017728886.1:39380021-39397886 GCF_001723895.1 Crocodylus porosus
AAATATCGGTCACAAGCTGGCAGAGAGTAAATTCAGATTAGACATCAGGAGGCACTACTTCACTGTCAGGGCGGCTAGGATCTGGAACCAACTTGCAAGCGAAGTGGTGCTGGCTTCTACCCTGGAGGTCTTTAAGACAAGGCTAGATAATCACCTTGCCAGGGTCGTTTGACCCCAGTACTCTTTCTTGCCATGGCAGGGGGTCAGACTTGATGATCTGCTCAGGTCCCTTCTGGCCCTACTAACTATGAAAATATGAAACCTCCTTCTAGTTTTACTTTGAAGTTCAAGCACATTTTCAAAACTGCTGTTACATGAATGTTCATCTTGAAAAAATATTATTCATATATAGACAATTTATTCTATTTGTCTAACAATAATTCAGCACTAGATATGTACATATCACCAATATCGACATAGCTCCCTGTTTTTATAAGATGCCAGGTGTCAGTGCTTGTAAAAAAGAAATCCATATACCACTTATTGCCTTTACCAGAATATTTCATTCTATAACATTTCAGGCTCTGCAACTTAAAAGGGAAGGGGAACAGAGGAAGGCAATTGATATTTAGGAAAGTTAATAACTGTCCTACTTCCACAGAGTTAGAGTGGGAGAGAGAGTAATGGCATAACTTGTGGAGGTACAATAAGGAAAAATTTGGCAATGCTATCAGACAAAAGTTTCTACTTTAGCAGAATTATGTGTAATATGTAATTGTATGCACATCTTATATCACACAGACTCATACCATTTGAGGAATGTCACTCCATTATATCATAAGGCCCCATGACAGATGTTAATAAAATCATGTGATTGGGATCTAAGAAATATTATGCCCAATCCCAAAAAATGCACAATTTGCCATGCCAATTGGGCATGGCAGGATGGGCAATTTTGAGGATTGCTTATTGCAGAAAACTTGGGGATGCCCCTTCGTCCAATTCCAGCAATCACTTGACTGTTGGCATGAGGCGTGGGGCAGTCCTTGGGCTCTGAGACACAACTGCCCCATGGCTGATCCCCAAAACAGAGAATATGAAGTCTCAATGTAGGGAATCCAAGAGTCAGAAAATTTACCCCATCATTAATCGTTGTTGCAAGAGTTAATTACCCTCACTCAAAATATGATTCAGTGTTTAACTGCATTCAACCAGCACTGATTTCCAAAAAAGGGATTTTGCTGTATACCCCAAGTAAGATGAACAGACAGAAATCGGCTTATGATACATGGAGTCTTGATCTGCTTTGGACCTCACACCCCACCATCGCTGATCAGAGGGGAGTACTCTGTGCTGGGCATCTGGTGGCACAGCATGCATTTCCCATTCCAGTAATGCAAGTATGCTATGCATTACCCTAGGGTGTGGGAGAAACCTTTCAGCTCTCTCATACCCACCAGCACAAAAATGAGGAGAGTAATTAATGCATCACTGCCCAAATAACCAACCTGAGGCCTGAGAGGAAGTAGGGTATACAAGCCAGACTATAACTGGGTTCTGAAATAGGAAAGGAAGCAAAAATAAAACCTCAGTAAGTGATAACACAGAAAAGTGTCCAGGAGACAGTTGTAAACAGCTCAGTAACATATACCAAGATGATTGTTTATGTGACTCCTTCGCTAGGGACAGAATTCAGTGCACATAAACCACTTTCAAAATGACCAAAACTGGTTTAAGGTAAACCTTGTTGAATGTAGTATCAGACTTAACTGATTTAAGTCAAACCAGTTTATGGAACTTCTGTCCCAGATCCCTTCCTTGTTCAGGTTAATTCACAGTTCCCCAGCATCCCATGATTTTTTGCAGCCCTGGGCTAAGCTTCCTGCTCCAGTAGAACAGGGACTGCCTCGCCCCTTTGCTCTGTAGCCTGTTTCCTTCCTGTGTCCATCAGCCCATAGGGACAGGGGCAGGGGAACAGAACCCAGCGACGCCTAGCCAGGGTCTACACCAGGGTGGGTCCAGCCAGAGACCATTTCCCAGTAATCCTTGCTCACATGGCTGAGGCTTGTTTCAGTGGAGCCCCCAGCAGCACCTGTGCTGTGATAGCTCAAAGCCTGGGTTTCCATGAAGACCAGCCCCAGCAGCTCTGGCAGAGTGTGCAGCAGGGCGCAGAGCTGCTCCAGAGCCCAGCTGGGATCTTGTTGCAGTAACAGTGTGATCCAGAGCCAGGGCAGAGCTGCAATCTGCCAGGAGCATGTAGGCAGTGGATTGAGGCTGTACCCTGACCACCTCGCAGTGGTGACAGAGTGGTCCGGAGCCGGGGCAGAACCATGACCCACTGCCTGCATGTCCCTGCCAGGGCATGCGGGCTGCAGATTGCAACTCTGCATCATGTTGTCACCATTGCAAAATCCAAGCTGGGCTTCAGAGCAGCTCCATGCCCTGTGGCGCACCCTGCCAGCAGGGGCAGCACTAGAGAAGGACTTGGGGGACTATAGCCACCCCAAAATTCCCCATAGTCCCCAATAGCCACTCCTCCCAGTGGCACCACCACTGCCACTGCTGCCTACCCTGCATAGGTGGCGGCAGCTCAGCCTGCTGCAGCACAGCCCCCCCACCGGGAAGATGCTAGCACTGCTGCCTGCCAGCTCCGGGGGGGCTGGTCTCCGTGGAAACTCTGGCCCTGTACTATCACAGCGCAGCTGCTGCTGGGGTCTCCATGGAAATTGGTCCCAGCCAGGAGGGCAGGGGCTGCTGGGAAATGGAGTCCCCTGCCAGCCCAATCTGGCCCATAGGCCACTCTTTGCCCACCCTGGTCTACACAGGACATGCGGGGGGCCAGGGAGAGATCCCCACTGGCGGGGGATTTTCAGTCCCTGGCAGCCCTCTCCCCTCCCGCTCTTCCCAGCTGCTGATTGTTTCACTGGCTGCCACAGGAGGAAGGGAGAAGCAGTCCTCCAGGCTGGGTGCCTGCCCCTGCAGCCTGTTGTGGGAACACCGGGGGAGCTCCTGCCTTTGGGATCTTCCCCCCACCCCAGCACAGGGTCCCTCAACCCTGGGCAGCCCCCGAAAGCTGGAGGGAATTCTTCCCCTCCTCAATCCCTTGCTTTCACTGCTGCACAAGTCTCAGGGATAGCCCAGGGAGCAAAGGGGCATTCCTCTACTCCCTTGCATTAGTTTTGCCTCAGACTCACAGCAGCTAAGGTAAAACTGGCTGGTGAGGAGCAGGAGACTTTCCCTCTGCTCCCAGGGCTATACCTGAGACTTGCAGCAGCTCAGGCAAGGGGCTGGGGAGGGAAAGAAATCCCCTCAGCTCCCTGGGGCTACCTGGGGCTGGGGGCTGCTGGGCTGGGGTGGGGGTAAGCCCCCCAAGGTGGGGGCTCCCCAGTGCCCCCATGATGGGCTACATGAGCAGGCACCCAGCTGGGAAGACTGCTTCTCCCTCCCTCCTGTGGCAGCAGCAAGGAAGGGGGAAGGGGAGGAATTCCCCTCAGCTCCCAGGGCTGCCTGGGCTGGGGAAGGCAGGCTGGGGGAAACCGCCTGAGGAAGAGGCTCCCCCAAGGTGGGTCAGCACCTGGACAGGGGGCATCTTAACCGTCTTTGGGGATATTTGTTTGGGCTGGCAAAGGCCAGCAGGCGGGGAGGTGTGCTCTGGTGCCCCCTGCCTACCCTCCTGGGTCAGTGCAGGCCTCTTGTTGCCTTTTCCAAATTGAAAACTGAATGTCAGTTCAGCAGGTTATCAGTTCAACCTATGCAGTGTAGAAGAAGCTGCCTAGATTGAATTGATTCAGTTGTGGGCTTTTTTGACTGCCTGTACCTAACCCTTAAGGACATGAGCCTTTCTTATCTGCACATCTTCATGAAATCTTTGCCTGTAATGGATTTTGCCTTAAATAGTAGCAGGTAGTCTATCAGTTTATGCTGCATATAATTACTCCAGCTTGTATTTGATATAAAAAATGTAATCTCCATAGCATTATTCCTTTCGTTTTTAAAGGAAGCAGTGAAGATTCGGATTTGTGCCTAGATTCCATTTCCATGGTCTGATATATCCCTTCACAGGTTATCGGGACATCATAGGCTTTTGTTTTTCTCACTCTGCAGGTACAGGAGATTCAAAAAGGTAACAAAGATCTGTTTGCTTACTGAGAGCATAGGCACATTACTCTAGCACTGGATCTCACCTACACTATTTTTCATGGCCTCTTATTTCAATTATTGCTAGGTTTAAAAACTAACAACAATCATTATAACAAACAACTAGTGTTTTTTTAAAAGCATCATGCTAGTATTGACGCAAATGATAAAGCAACAATATGCCCCTTTTCATGTTGAGCTATTAGAATTGCAGCTTCTAATAAAGCTTGTATTTTAATTTACTATTCTACCTAATAAGTTGGGATTCCTTTTTACTATTTTTTCTTGTTTCTTATGTGGTGAAGCTGTCCCTTTTTAAATCTTTACAGTTTTAAGTTTTGCCAAATTACCATGGCATTTCTACTAAAAAGCAGTGAAATAAACTACTTACAAATGGGAATTGTAAAGATTTAAACAACTGCTGCATGAAAAATATTTTAACCAATATCTGTTAAAAGCTAATAATCAACCACTTAAAAACCACAGTGTATAATATCCCTAGAAAGCTATCTTCTCTCAAGACACATACTTCATTTTTCCATATTTCACTGGTATTTGTTCTTAGAGTTAGGACTACAGAGTCCTCCCTCACTGCAGAGAGCTATGAAAAATGAAATCTATGTTGACTATGCTTTCATTATCCTGCTGAACAGTCAGCTACAAAATGAATGCCTCCCCAGTTTATTCCAAGATTAAGAGCCCAGTAGGGCAAGTGCTTCATGTATAGAACACCCATTGATTTCAACGGCAGTTCCTCGCACAAAGCATTTACAGGATTAGGCCTTAATTATTTATTAAAAAAACATTCCCTGGAGCTATATGGATCACAGAAACAAACACAGATTCAGACATAGGCACTGTCATGCATGTGACTAAACTCCTCATTCATCCACCTGTCAGCCAATTTTGCATATCGTATTCATGATAACATACTAGACACTAAGGCTAGGTATAGGCATTCAAAAAGCCCAAGGCAGAATTGATCTAAATTATTACAAGGTTAAACCAATTTTGTCCTCCAAACTTCTGTTCTGTTATGGATATAGACTGGTTTCTGATCACTTAAACTGGTAAAAGGAATGTCTGTACCTGGTCTAAGAGGAACTGTTCATGGACTTGACAAGGCATGCATACTGAGCAATTGGCTAGAGACTGGGGCCCACACTGGAGAGTCCGATGAGCGGCTCCTTGGGTTCACTGCATCATGGGGACCTGCTCAAGAGAGTGGGTCCTTCTGCATTGCAAGGGGCTCCACTGCTCCTGGAGAAGTGGTAGGGTGCAGATCTTTGCTCTCATGGAGAGGCTGTATGTCAGTGAGGGAGTGGGGGGTGACTGTGGCTCGACCCAGCATGCACACCCCTCAAAACTTCTAGGCTGGATTATATGGTCTGCTGAAATGAACACGGCAGGACAAACTCAAAAGGGAGCCAGGTTGATTACTGGCTACAGCTGACTCAACCGCACATCTTAACTGGAGCAAAGAGCCATCGAAAGAAACAAAGGGCGAAAAGCCAGGCCTACCTTCTAAGCCTTGGCTGCAGGTAATTTGGGTCACACAGCTCCACTGGGAGCAGAAAGTTGCAAACCTTAACCCTAGTCCAAAACTGGCAGGATTAGAAACTCCCAGGTTTCAACCATGTTTAAAACTGCCAAGTCTAATTCCTAACCAGCCAACCCAAGGAACCAATACCTTCTTCCCCAGTATTAATGCTTTAAAACCTCATAAAAGGGGAAAGAAAAGGAGGAGAGAGGAGCTCCCAGACACAAGGACAAATTCTCCTTCTCCCTCTCTTCCACCCAATTTTCCACTTTTGCTGTCTGCAAATTCCTTCTCCCTTGGAGGAGACTCTACTCTCTAGCAGCCCATAGCAGCTTCTCTTCCTCTATAAACCAGCCTAGCTCACCTTATATCTCTCCACATGACATCTCCCTGGCCTTGTCCAGTGAAGAAGTGCCACACTCCACTCTTTCTCTTAACCAATATGCCTGAAAAGTCTTTGCTCCCCCTGGCTAATTAGGCCAGAGGATTTTACATATTTTGGCCAGCTATGAGGACCCAGCTTTCTATGTGCAAAGCACATGGCCAGAACAACAGGAGCCATCTTGCCCACAAAAAAAAACCACACACAAAAAAAACACAATACACAACAACCAAAAGTATACACTTTCGTATACACAACCCAAGTATGCATGGGTGTAAATTATAAACCACAAACTATGCAACACTTTCAAGATGCCAACTACTTAGAAATGAGTGGTCTTCAAGTGATCTAGTGCACTGTACTGGGTGAGCTATATCACAGAGAAGGTGGCACTACATTAATTGTGAGAACTCAAAAAGAAGGAAAACCTATGGGCACCTATACACAAGCATCAAGACTGCTCCCATGTGCTGTAAATACCATGCATCAGAGAAGACTCGATGAATCAAGTCTGCTGGAGCGTGGTAATTACTATGCTTCTGCAGACTCCAGTGTCTTGTGTATCAGTGTCTCCATGCTTGCTTGATGAGCTTTAGTTAAAGCAGCCCCTCTGCCATTTTTAAGTGTGGGGACGCTGATACACAAGACACTCCGGGTGCTTTAATTAGAGTGGCTCTTGGAGCCGCTCTAATTAAAGCTCCCCCTGCCTCCACCCCACCTTCCCAGAACACATGTATAAATGCCCTATATGACTATTTAGTGGCCTTTGTCAAAAAAGGGCCTTGGGTTCAGGAAGAGATCATAGGGTACTCATCTAGGACATCTGCCAAGACCTGAGCTTAATGTCCTGCCCTGCCAAGGATTCCTGCGTGACCGTAGCCATTTGTGCCTCAGTTTCTTCATCTATAAAAAATAAAGCTAGTCATACTGTCACACCTTAGAGGGGTGTTGTGAAGATGTAAATATTAATGTCTATGAGATATTCAGATACTCTAGTGACACCCAAGATGGAAATCTAGTGGCACTCTCTATCTTATTAATGATTGAATTATCAGAGGATGAATACTGAAATTTCGAAGGGTGTTTTGTTTCAAAGCTGTTTTGATGTGTTTCAAGCTTGAAATAGTGAACTGAAATGAAACAAAAGGCTTTGAAACAGCTCTGAAATAAAATGAGAGCACTTTAAACATTTCAAAAGTTTTGAAACATTTCAAGTTTCAAAACAACCCAGTGGCGTGAGATGGGGGAAAACTAGGGCTGCACTCTGAGCAGCTCCACCAGCCCCACGGAGCTCAGCCTGGCGGCAGGAGGTGGCGGGAGAGCCAGTGGCAGAGCCACTCTGAGCACAGCCCTAGCCAGTGGCTCTCTCCCGCCTCCTGTTGCCAGGATCAGTTCTGTGGGGCTGTGGAGCCTCCTGCTGCCAGGCTGTGCTCGCCAGGGCTGTGCTTCAAGCTGTTCCACCACTGGCTCTCCCACCGCTAGGCTGAGCTCTGTGGGACCGGCGGAGCCTCTCAGATTGCGGCCCTGGCTCTCCCCTGCCTCCCACGACCAGGATACACTCTGAGCAGCTCTGCCAGCCCCACAGAGCTGAGCCTGCTGGCAGGAGAGAGTCACTGGCCAGGACCGTGCTCAGGGCTGCGCTCAGAGTGGCTCCATCACTGGCTCCCGCCACCGGGCTGAGTTCCATGGGGCTGGTGGAGCCGCTTGGAGCACAGCCCTAGCTCTGAGGGCAGCCCCATGGAGCTCAGCCTGGCGGCGGGACAGCCAGTGGAGAAGCCACTCCAAGCGCACCCCTTGCTCTGAGCACAGTCCTGGCCAGTGGCTAACTCCCACCTCCCACCACCAGGTTCAGCTCCGTGGGGCTGCAGAGCCTCCTGCCATAGGGCTGTGCTTGCCAGGGCTGCACTCCAAGTGACTCTGCCCCTGGCTCTTCCACCACCCCGCTGAGCTCCATGGGGCTGGCAGAGCTGCTCAGAGTGCAGCCTGGTGGAGGGAGGCAGGGAGACCTAGAGCTGCACTCTGAGTGGCTCCGCCAACCCCACGGACTGGCCCTCCCAGTACTGCCGGACTCCTCCTGAGCGTTTGGGCCCCAGATCTGTGTGTGGGATGACAGAAGGTTGCCGCTGCTGCCTGGGGCCAATGACAGCACCAGTCTTCCTGACACTGGGCAGGGCCTGCACCCAGCGCTGGTCCCAGGCGGCAGCCTCCTGTCATCTTGAGCACAGATCCAGGGGCCCGCATCCCCAGGAGCAGCCCAGCACAGCCCCACAGCCCTCCCAGGGGTGCAGGCCCCTAGATCTGCGCGCAGGATGACAAGCAGGCTGCCGCTGCCAGCAAGTGAACGAGTTTTGCTCTCAGCACCTTGAGGTGACGTTTCCCAGAAACCCTGCACCTATCTCCTTGAAACTTAGTAGGCTTCATGCCCCCAGAACAGGCTACCATTCCTGCAATTTTCATCTGAATCAGGCAAGAAATGACAACGTCATAGGCATTTTCATGATTCCCCATTATAGCCTATGGGAGAAGCATCCAAATGCGTCGAAACAGCGAAACAGTTTTGATGAAACAAAACAGAATAGCGCTTCAAAACAAAATGAAATGATGAAACAAAACACTGCCCTTTGAAACGGTGAAATGCAAGTCAAAACAAAATGCTGCTGTTTTGCACAGCCCTAGAAACTGCCGTTTTGTATACGCTGCATGTATTTGAGGGCTAAGTCAGCTGTTTCCAAGGCCACCAACCCAGGTCCATTTGCAAGCACTAAATTCACTTTAAAAAAAGACAGAACTATAAGACAATGTGTTGAGTGTTTCTGTGTACATTAATCTCATTAGATTGCTAGCACTCTCTTAAGAGAGGAATTTCCTATGTTATAACAGAGTAAGAATAAGTGGCTGGGAAAGCAAACTGTACAAGAAATGTTCACCTTTCTAGTGTGCTTAAATAAGACATCCACCTTTATTATGAAGACTATTCAGGACAGGGAACATGCATTATTGATCCTTGTAATGTGTGCTATGAACTTCTGGCACTGAATAAGTGTCTTACAATTAATTCATAATAATATCCTTGTCTTAACTCACACATGGAAATCTTGTCCTAGGTAACAGACATTATGCAGGCATATGAAAAGGAACAGTCCTAGTGGAGTCACTAGGCCTGAATCCACAAGAAACAAGAGCATAAGCTTCAAGCACCCTAAACTCTCAGGTACTTTCATGTAGATTGAGGGTGCATAGCACTTCACAAAAGGTGTTCAGTACCTCTCAGGGTTTGGCCCAACTTCCAAAGATGCAGAACAACTCTGCATTGCATCATGAGTGGCTCAGCCACCTTGAATTTACGCCTGTTCTTGCTCTTTGTGCTGTAAGTTGTATTACTGATGCTGCCCACTTTTAAATGCATTTATAAGATGTATATGTCATTACAGCCTGCCCACGCAGGACCTGGTACTGTTCCTATTTCTGCTAGGATCCAGCTGCTCTACAAAATCTAGCTTCCTTTACATCCCTACCCTCATCTACTGTTCTCCCAGTCTATCCACGGACCCAAGGCCAGGTTATGACAGGGTGGGGCCCTAAGATAGGAGCTCCCAACCTTTCCATGTCATACCCCAGCAAACTGCAGACTGGAAGTGGCTGCAGCTGCAGCCCGGCAAACTGCGGACCACTGCATGGAGCCTCATGGCCAGAATTTCTGTCCAGGGCACAGGTAAAGTTACTTCTATCCCCAGGTGGGGGGCCGGGCCAAATCTCAAATGCGGGCCATGCAGCAGGCATTGCGGCCTCTCCACCCGGCTCTGTGGGGCTACAGTTTGCTGGTCTACAATCAGTTCAGGTCTGGCAGCCAATGCTTTGAGGCCCCTCATAATGTGAGGCCCCAAGCTATAGCTTGCTTAGCTTGTGCCTAAATCCGGCACTGCATGGACCCATGGGTAGACTCCATTTGGAGAACCCAAACAAAGTCAAGGGAAGGCTTATCCATTGACTCCACCAGACACTATATCAGGCCTGGAAGCAGCAGTTTACATTTCCAGGGAAGTTTTCTGCTGTGAAAGAGATTGCAAGAACTACAAAATGTCAGGTCAGATTACTTATGTAGAACAGTTAAGGATCATACTACTGCTACTCTTTCATTAAAGGAGGCAGCTGACTTAGGCAAAGAAAGGGAGGAATTTATGTGCTCCATTCCCCAGAGACCTCTTCAAGACTCTACACTTTATTCATTAGTAGTGGCAAAGGTAGTTAACATTTAGTTGATATATGCAGGCAGGAAAGCAATAGCATAAAGAAAGTAGTATCAGGATATTTTACTGCTGGGAACTGAT
Source organism: Crocodylus porosus (assembly GCF_001723895.1). Classification (NCBI taxonomy): domain Eukaryota; kingdom Metazoa; phylum Chordata; order Crocodylia; family Crocodylidae; genus Crocodylus; species Crocodylus porosus. The sequence goes on from NW_017728886.1 coordinate 39,390,349, forward strand.
AGGTTTTTAAAATTATTTTTGTGTCAGGGATATATAAATCAATATAAAAGTCATCAAATTTAAAAAAAACAAACTATTATTGCTCTCCTCTATCTTTTGTAGATTGGTATCAATATGATCAGCTGCAGAACCAGAAAATGTCTTTATTGCAATCAGAGGACCTAGTAGCATTGTTGATGTAGCAAATAACCATAATACAGATGCTCATAAAACTGGAAATCTAAACAGCTGAAAACCTTTATAAATTACTATTTCAGATCCTGTTTAATGGATAACGTATTCATGCTTTCTCCTGTTTGTCTGTTAACAGAGTTTTATGCAGAATAGATGAAACTGCAGATATAGTGATGTTTACAGGATACTGTCTACAGACAACTTGCTGTATAGCAAAACAAAAAGTAAAAGTTTGTGTCCTTTAACATGGTTAGTTTAATATTTTTTCAGGACACCACATAATAAGGAAACTATGTGAACTACCTTTTACTGAAGATCTGCTTGGTGTCTCAAGGCCAAATCTTGAAGGCCTTATTAAGTCTATATTTGAGCATATCTCAGTTTGGGCTGCATCCTTACTCCTCACTACCCTCCCCACCCCCACCCCCACCCCCAAAAAAAAAATCAGTTCTTTCTCAGGCAAAACTTCCAGGCTGCAAGTATCCATCCCAAATCAACAATGGGATGCCATCTTCTGTGCACATTTCCTTTCCTGCATGGAGGGTACTTTGTGGTCTAAAATGAGTCAATATCAATCAATGGACTTGCAACTGAAAATAAGAGCAAACTAAGGGCAAATATCAGCTTGCAACTTTGGGTTACCAAGTATTCTACCTATTACTTTTGTTTTAGTGTAGATAAAGATTTTACCAGATAGCTTTGAAACTTGAATTAAATATGACAGAAATTCTTGTTTAGGTAGATATCTATTAGCAAGAGAAGGATCAAAAGGTACAGTCTATAAATATTGCTCAATTATGATATGTTATTATAGGTCCTGTATATAGTACGGTATACGTTTAAAGACAAAACTGGAAAAAAGACGCACAGGTTTTCTGTATTTGAAAATAAATTTTTGACAAATAAAACAGTATGCAGCATAAGTAAAGGAAACATAAAAGGAACCATGTCATGCTGGTCTGGATGATTTTTTTTAACAAGTTACCTCACTAGAGACATTGGCATAAAAATTCCAATAAAAGATGTCTTACAGTAAGAAAAATCAGCATGCTTTCAAAATCTAGAATTTAAATATGTTAAAATGATACAAAGGCAGTTTTTGTTTATGTTCATTGTCTGTCTTATCCAAATGAGTAATTATGTACTCTTATGATAGACTATAATGCCCACCAGGATCTTTTTTTTAATAACAGATGCCTAGAATTGCTTATAAAAGTGCACTTTGTGCTAAAAGCAAACTTTTACAGCTCACTCTTGGTCACTGTTGAGTAATCAAAAAAGCAAACAAACCCCTGTTGGTAAAGCATTTGGTAATCAGATCTAAACTATTTACCCAAAAAATCACTCTAAATTTCTGGTGGGAGAACATGCCAACTCCCCACCAGGAACAGAAAAGAGAAAATTTCATGAAAACAAAGAAGTCTTACCTGATAAGAGAGAAGTGCAGCCTGCAACACTCATACAAAACGACCACCATAGGAGGAGGAAGCTTCCATCCTCTTCCAGATTTAAAGAATTAGCAGTCAGGGGAGCAGGCTGGGAAAACCTCCTATAAGACAATGCTAACTCATGGGCCACGTACAGACGTTACACTTAGACTGAACTAGGTGATCAGAAATTGATCTAAACCTGTAACTGTACAGAAGTTCAGTGTATGTAGACTGGTCTAAAAATGGCATAAGTGATCTAAGATAGACCTGGTTTGAGGTACACTCAAATTAGATTGATCTAGATTAGACTGGTGCATTGAACTTCTATCAATTCAAGTGAAATTGCTGTCCTCCAGCATCCCAGCCATCTTGTGGCCTTTGCTACCCATCCCTTACAGGGAGGTGTGCTCTCAGCTGCTCTGACCAAATGCCCAGAGGGAGCCACAACTGCTACAAGCAATCCTTGCAATCACAGCGGTCTCTCAGGCTGCTGTGGCCAAGAAGCCCAGAAGGGGTGGGAGGGAAGCCAGTGCAGGAATGGAGGGGTGTGGTGGACAGGTGAATTGCTAGTCTGCTCAAAGCACAGAGTCCTAGACTGCAAAATGATCAAGAAGTTTCTGTCTTTCAGCACTGGGCAGACCAGTCACCTCCCGTCTCCTCTCCTCTCTGTTTTAGATTGCAGCCAAGGCACAAGGCTCCCTGCCCCAGCCATGAGCAGTTAGTAGCCCATCTCCCTTCCTATGGGAACATAAATCTGCCTCATTCACACCTCCCTATCCTATATCTCAGGGCCATGCTCAGGTAATGGGAGAAGCCAAGCCTCCTCCCAGGTGGCAAAAGCATAGTGATGAAACAGCCCTCCCCTCCCCCTTGCACTTACAGAAAGGTACTACAAGAGTTTATTGAGCTCTGCAGACAAAATATAAAAAAGGATACAAGTGCCAGCACTTGATGCACCACCCCAATTGTCAGCACCACAGACCCAGGTGGCAGAAGGGACATCAAGGTTGGGGACAGGAGATAACATGCACCTATCTGTGAGAAGCACTGGCATTGCAGTACAGCAGAAATGAGAAAAAATCCACCTTGCTAAACAATCCCCCTCCCTAACTTCTTCCCTCCCTCCCAGTTCAAGAAAAGCATAGATGTGATGGCAGGAGTCCCACATGGGAACTATGATATTAGCTGATCCAGTCCCACTGCCTGGGTGACTCCCAAGTTGTACACCTGGAGAGGTTTGCAAGTGGAACTCCAGCACTTTCCCCCATCCCCTCTGATCCAATCCCTGGAAAAAGTCTATGAGTGTCAGATGACTAAGTCTCATGGCACAGGCGGTCATAGTACCAACCCCTCAAGGAAACCCCTAATCTCCACTTGCACTTGCACCTCTACCATCCTTCCCAACGTCAATCCCTGAAAGCAAAGGAACCCCTAATCCCATGCATTCCTGGAGTATTCAAAGTAGAATGGTGCTGGAAAACCAATGGCAGTGCATGGCAGGACTCTTCTTAGGTAACTAGTGTCTGGGGAACCTCTCCTGAGGTTGAGTCATGGAGTTAGCAGTGTGTCAATAGTGACGGCAATTGCAGACTTGTCCGTGGGTGTAAGCTCGTCATAGTGGAGCCACAGGTAGCACACAAGGTGGATTCTCATGTTGAATGGCAACCCTGGCTTCCCTGGTATTAATGCACAGTCAACTAATTCTACTGCTCATTAACACATCACAGTAAAAGCTGTGCTAATGAGCAGTAGAATTAGTCTACTGAGCATTAAGCATCACAAAAAGATTTTGTGCCTTTATTATTGCTCAGTAGCACCAGCACATTTAGTTAGTACCTCACAGATTCATAGATGCCTATCCCACCTTCAGGTAACCCCAGCCAGATGCCTATCCCACCTTCTCTTAAAGACCCCCAAGGTAGGAGACAGCACCACCTCTGCTGGAAGCCCATTCCAAAGTTTGGCCACCCTTACCATGAAGTTTTTCCTGTATCTAGCCTAAATCCGTTCTCTGTCAGATTGTGACCATTGTTCCTTGTTACCCCAAGAGGCACCCTGGTGAACAAAGTATCTCCAATCCCTTGCTGCATCCCCCTAATGAGTTTGTAGGTGGCCACAAAATCACCTCATCCTTTTCTTGCAGAAGCTGAAGAGATCCAGGTCCCTCAGTCTCTCCTCATAGGGCTTCTCCTATAAGCCTCTAACCATATGAGTGGCCCGCCTCTGGACGCACTCGAGTCTATCAACATCTTTCTTGAAGTACAGCGCCCAAAACTGGACGCAGTGCTCCAACTGCGGTCTGACCAATGCCGCATAGAGGGGAAGTATCACCTCCTTGGTTCTATCTGTCATGCTGATGCACGATAAAGTACAGGTACTTTTGCTGATGATTTTGTCACACTGACGACTCATGTTCATCTTGGAGTCCACTATGACTCCAAGATCCCTTTCCGCTTCTGTGCTGCCAGTAAGTGTGCTGGATATTTTTGCACCCTAGGTGCAGCACTCTGCACTTGTCCTTGTTGTACTAGGCACTAACTAATGCACATAAATGCACATGCAGACGTGCCCAGGAAATACCTTCTCTCTCAGCCTAGTCTCGTAACATGGGCTAGACCTGAACTGACTATAACCCCGTCCTTCCCTGTGATCTGTATGGGCAGTTCTATGTGTTGCTCATTTTTCAGCTGAGGTCTCTTGCAGGTCTGTGGGAGTCTCCTATTAGCAGCGCACAGGTCCTGTCAATTACTGCATTGGACAGAGGATTGTAAGATATGAACAAACAAGTTTAAAACTGGGTTAAAAAGAGGTGAAGTGTGCTTTTTATCAGCTGCTCTGCAGTAACGGTTTCATCTCTCTACTCTTCACCCCTAATAAATGCAAATTAAACTGCAACAATTTACCCCTGAATAAAATAGTTACCCTGGGTTAGCTTTCACTTACCATGGGAAGGAAACAGATACACAAAGCAGCTGCCCAAATGTTTGCTGCTCTCAGTAACTCCCAATTTAAATGAGTGTAATTTGTTTGTTTATCCATACCTTTAGTCTTAAGAACAGACAAAAATAATTTACACAAGTGGATTAAAGAATAAACACCACTACTTGAAAATATAAAAATGAACAAGACGGTGTTTTTATTTAAATTTAAATTATTTAAATTCTACACCAGAACACAAGCCCAGCATGGAAAATGTTTACAGGTTTATAATGGGAAGTCTCAGGCAACCTTAATGATGGACATTACTTCCAACTCCACTTAGGATCAACCTCTTAGGAACATTTGGGGTCCGGAAGGAATTTTGCCCACAGGTCAGAGATCATTACCATATTTGAGGGCTTTCCATTCTTCTATATAGAAATGTTAATAGGTCACCTACCAGGATCAACTGGGCACATGTGAACTTATCAGTTCTTTGTCACTGTGAGTTTTTAGCCATTGGTAGCACCTCTGTTTCTCCTGAAGTGACATACAACAGTATGCCAGTTTAGGCTCCCAAGGGCTGAAATGTATTAGTCCAATCCAAATTTTTGGACATACATAATGGGTGAAACTACATGGCCTATGATAAAGAGGAGCAGGTTGTTTAATCCAATGCTGTCTTCTGGCCTTAAGCTCTGTGGGAAATGTAGACCAGTCTACAACCGACTGGGAATATAAAGCAACCAAAATGCAATTTCCCTTCTGAGGCTATGATGCCACACCAAAATCAAATATTTTCAGCTGAAATATTTTAGTTTTCTGGCATTGCTTCATTAAAAACAGAATATCTTGTGTAACATAGATACTGGCTGGGCATGTCCACACATGCAAGCATGTGTGCTTGCAGCAGCTCAAATAGAAGCGGAGCAAGTTTGGGCCATGGTTTTTTGCCTCAGCGCACATGCCTGGACATGCATTTTGTTGTGGAGCAAATTGTGCCACCTGACTCCTCCCAGATCTGCAGCCAGGGGGAGCTAGAGCCTGGGGCCAGCATCTCTGCCGGCCCTAGCAGTATAAAAACCGGCCCTGGCCAGAAGTTCAGGGCTATTTGCCCTTAGGATCCTCAGAGGCCCATCCACTTGGTATCTTGGGACACTAGCCGCTTCTGTCACCTAAACTGTTGAAGCAGCATCCCAAATTCACTTTTTAAAATACCCCCAAATCCACATTCTTTATAATTAGAACAAAAGAGAGAGAAAGAGAGGGACTGATCAAATGGACAATGTTTTAAAGAAATTTGGAGGCCTACCAGCATCATAATAAAATAAACCCTAAATATTTATGTTTTAATGTTCGCTTTGGGTTTCCTTATCACATGGTGGGTGTGTGATGGGTGAATGTGGGGTTTGCAGGAGGGGGTGGGAAGGATGCGTGTGGGTGTGGGGGGAGGGATATGGAGGGATGTGAGTTAGTTTGTGGGTAGGTGCAGGGGCTGCTTAGGAGAGATGGGTCCCCTGCAGGAATGCTGTGCGCCACCCCTGGGGGCACGGTGGCTCCGGCAGTGGTGGGAGCATGGTGGTAAGCAGGAAGCTCCCGCAGATGCCACCAGTGGCAGAGGGGAGTAGCGAGCGCTGACCGACTGGCCACCACCGCTGGCAGGGGGAGGTGGAAAGTAGCAACTGCCCACAGGCACTGTCAACAGTGTCGGTGGCACCTTTTCTGAGGGGGTGCACATGTACCTGCTTGCACCCCCTACGGGTCACCAATGGTCCCCTGCCCCACAAAGGGCAGAGCCTCCCCCAGCACATGGACTACCCTGCCTGCTGGGTCCCAGCCCCTCCCAAGGGCTACAGCTTCCCCCAGCCCCTGCTGGTCTCCGGCCCCCTGCTCATTCCCCTCCTCCTCTCCAGCCTCTGGAGGCTGCAGATGAGCAGGAGAACAAACAGTAGGCTGGAGAGAATAGGAGAATGAGCAGGAGGCTCATTGCTCCTGCCCCGTTTGTTCCCCCCACTCCCCCTCACACTCACTGGCAGTAGCAGAGAAGGAGCAGGAGGCTGGAGAGAGCAGGGGAAGTCTCCAGCTTATCTCCAGGGTCTTGTCTCTCTCCTGCCTCCTGGTCCTTCTCGGCTACTGCCGGTGAGTTGGGGGGAATGAATGCAGGGAACTGCAAGTTTGCAGTGTGGGGAACTTTTTTTGTTCCTACATGTGCCTCTTGCAGTGTCTCAAAGGGGTTTGAGATGCTGCAAGAGGCACATGCATGCTCACCTGGATGCGCTCGCTGTGTCTATATGAGACGCTGACTGCACAGTAGCTTGTTACTACTGCACAGTAGTGCTGTATGGCAAGAAGCGTGACACGATGCTACTGTGCAGAAGTAACGAGCTACTGTGCAGTCAACATCACCTAAATGCCACTTGGCGATACAACACCAGTTACTGTGCTGTCATTTATATATGTGCTAAATGCCCACACAGTCAGTGTGTCATGTAGACATGGCCACTATGAAAACTATTTTTCATTAAAATAGTTTGACAAAATGTTTTGACTAGCATTACTCTAGAATAAAACTCAAATTCATCAAGGGGAAACCGTATCTTGGTTCTCTCTTCTGCTTTTTGGTGAATCATATTGACAAATGATATCTTGAGGTGTTTCCCTGAGTTTACAAACTGGCCCACAGTTAGCTATAGGAACCATTCAGAATGTTTTCCTGACCTCAGCATTACAGCTAGTCAGGAACTTTTCAGTGAGGTTTTATTGGAAACTTGCTCATTCTATTTAGCAAAAGGGGGTGGGGGGACACAGGCAAATAAGCTCACCTCTGAAAAATCAAATGCCTGCTAGCAACAGCACTTGCTAGGAAGGGACAGACCCAGGGTCAAGTTCTTGAATCTGTTCAGGCAGAAAGGGACACCCAGCCAATTGACTATTTTGGAATGAAAAAGAAATATATAGCCAAAGGTCTTACTTATGTTCCCCACATAGTTTCATAGTTTCATAGTAGCTAGAGTC
>NW_017728886.1:39403197-39412970 GCF_001723895.1 Crocodylus porosus
TTTTTTTTTTTTTTTAATAGAACTCCCTTATAATGACAGCAATTAGGATTCTGCTTTTTCTCTTGTACCTATGAAAATTATTCAGGATAACCAGGTGACAGCAACACTATAGTTATAAATACTTCTTCTAAAATCCTTTATCCTAAAGAAGAAAGATGAGTCATATGGCTTTCAGTCTTAAACAGGTGCACTTTTCTGTCTGTCACTTTCGATTAGGGAAAACATTCTCCAAGCCAATCAAACAATTTTAATTATAGCATTCACCAACACTTCCCCTGCTAAGCTGGGGTTGATCTGCCCACAGCACAAGAGGCACTATATTTTTATATTTCTCTTTATAACAGGTACACACAGAACATACATATGACACAATTTTTACAGTAAGCATCTCAGAGAAGATAGGAATAACTGCAGCCTCATTTCTGTTTTGCCATTTACTTAAGGAAACAATATAGACTGCTGCTGATAGAATTTACGTATTGGTATGTGCATATATTTTGCATTATGCAATGGAACAATCAATTGCATCACATATGGGTGCTGTTTCCAGAATTTCACATGCAGCCACTGAAAAGTGCTGTAATAAACACATGAAATACATGTTGCACTTGACAGCACGGCAGTCTCAGAAAGCTGGAATAATAATCCATAGCTAACAAATGGCCATTCCACTTACTGTATAATGAAATCAGTCTGTGCCTGCTTTTCCCACAGAGATGCAGGCACTATTTCTACCACCATTAGCTCTTTTAGCTGGTTGTAATGACATTTGCAACATATAATGACATTTAAAACACAGACTGTAATTTCCTTTTCTCTGTTCAGATTTTTTTATTGGCCCAGAAAATGACTTAATGAACCAGCCTTTCTGAGATTTCTAATTACCAGCTGTCCCTGGAGGATTTTTTGTTTGATTTTATTATGCAGAGAATTAGCAGTCTAGTGCCTATTTTGTCTGTTCTCAGTAACATCTTTCATCCTAGTGCAAGGGGTCTGACTTTTGCACTAGGCACTGAAACAGCCCTTCTGTAGGTAATCTGTAATCACTTTTACTAGCTTTGCTGTGTGTGGTACTCTCTCTCATCATTTTCTGCATCTGGGTTTGAGTAATGTCATTTCACAAGGCTGAAGTGACACCTCTTCTCCACTAGTAAATCAGTATGGATCACTTAACATCACTGCAGTCTTCAGATTTTTACATTTCTATAGCTTCCCGCTTTGAACCCTGAAATACATAGAGAGATGTGAAACAAAGAAATTATATATTACCAGAGTTACTTAATTCCAGGACAGGTTCCCCCACCCCATTCATCACTGGAAAAAACCAAGCCACATCTTAGAATCAAGTGTCTGACCACTCCAGCTGGAAACCATGGGGAGTGGTTGCGCAGGGAGCCCAGCCCACCAAGGAAAAGTATCAGAGGCGTACAGCATCTATTCCTCCTTTCAGCCTGCTCCCAGCCAGCAAGGGGAACAGGGGTGGGAATTCAGGCAGGGAAGAAGGAACCTACACAATGCCCCAATTTCTCCAGCCAAGCCAGGCTTCCTGCACAGATGCTCTCTGTAGTATTGGGTAGAACCAGGTCAGGACTGGCTCTGGGGCTTCCCCTGCACCAAGAAAGCAGCAGAAGTAAAGGACAAGTGGGGAGGCAAGTGCCAGGGAACAGGCACCAAGGGAGCAGGAGTCAGTCTGCCTGCTCCACTTACCTCCCACCATCTACCCTGCCTCTGCTTTCCCTCCACTTGGTCCCTGCCTCTGCTTTCCCCAATACCTGGCCCCTTTCTTCCATCACTGCTACCTTCTATGGGTGTGCAAAGCGGGCCGTATTCGATTCAGATTCAGCACAATTTGAGGGACAGTGATTTGATTTGCTGATTTTGATCACTGTTCTGATTCGGCTGAATCCGAATCTGAAGATCTGATTCTGATTCAAAGAATCAGCAATTTGGCCATAGACACAGCTTTATATGTTTTTGCTACATACCTCGAGATATCAGGTGTGGCTCATGAACACTGGGATGGTAGGGCAGAGTCTCACAGGAGCACAGGGCCCTCCTCCCCCCACCCCCCCCGTGTGTTCGGAGGCAGACCTGGAAGTACTTCCGGTCCATTGCAGAGCATGTGGGGGAATGCCCCCCATGCCTCAGTGATCAGCTGTGGGGAGACCCCAGGTGCCCCCCCAGACCCAGGAGGCACCTGAGTTGCTGAGCTGGGGGGCAGGGGTCCCCCATGCGCTCACAGTGGACCTGGAAGTGGACCAGAAGTAGTTCACTTCTGGGTCTGTCACCAAGCATGCTGGGAACCCCCCCATGCTCCCGTGGGATGCTCCATCTGCCCCACCATCTCAGCATTCATGAGCTGCCTGGTACCTCGAGGTATGAAGAAAAAACATATAAAGCTATGTCAAATAGTTGAATCTCTCTGCATCAAATCAGAGGCCTCCGATTCGACTTGGAGAATTAAAGGGTCGCCTGATTTGTTTCAAATTCAGAGATTCAGCCGCCGAATCTCCTCCAAATCAAATCAGTAACCGAAGCTTTGCACATCTCTACTACCTTCCCCACTGTCCCCTCCTGATTTCTACACCCCCTTCACCTCTGCATTCGCCTGCCTTTTGCCACTACTTTCCTACTGCAGCAATAGATTAGATTTATAGTTACAGGTTTCTTTGTCTGGAATCTAATTATTGGGTGGGGGGGGTCATCTTAAATTTGAAGTTACCGTGGATTCAGGTAGATATAGTACATTCTAGATTTTTGAACCCTATAATCTAATTTTTGAACTCTCCTCCTTCGGGTAGTTCTAAATATTAGTCTTTCCTCTGAGAAATCAGGTTTAGTTACTGATTTTGCATCTTATTGGAAAAGAAGCCCAAGATCTCTTTTCTCTTGGAATGCTGCCCTGAAAATTTTTTGTACCCTGTATTCTTTGTACTATGGTAGTATGTGGGAACTCAACTAAGATGCTTTGCCTACTGAGCTAGGCACTGCCTAAGAATCCTAATCACAAAAAAATTACAATCTAAACAGACAAGACAGAAAAAGCATTGGGGGAAGGGAGATAACTCATGAATAGAGGGATGGCTGTAAACACAACGTAAATGCCACCATGTGTACACTGATTTTTCTTGGGGGGGTGGAGACTGGATAGAGGGGGAAGAGAAAAAGCAAGAACAAGAAATATTAAAAGGATGGAAAGAGATATATGGAGGTTAGGAAAAAAAAGTAGCATGGGAGACAGAGTAAGGTGAGAGAGTTAAGGAGCAGGAAAGAAAGTGTCTCAGAGCAAAAAGCCAGTCAGTAAAAGGGAAGGAAAGTTCAGATTGCAAAGCAAAAAAAAGAAAAAAAAATCATGAAGTCATTGATGTGATGACAGCAATAGCTTTTGTCATGGTTCCTGCCAGCTGTTTCTGTTCCATGAGCCCAGTCCCATCCCAGGAAAGAGCAGACTGATGTGTAACCCTAGCCACAGTGGTACCCGAGGCCATGTCCAGATTCAGGGTCCTGGAGTGTCAAATAGCCTCGGTCAACCCCCAGCCCCTTAGGCTGGGGCCACCTCTCCATGAAGTCCTTCCCTATGGTTTCTCCACACACTGGAGTACATACAAGCTAACTATTTACACAGCTTATTATTTACAAAACAGTCAACATATGAATAAGGTTAACAGCAGAACAGGGTATCAATAATCTAATTGTCAAAGGCAGGTATCAATGAACTAAAACACTCTATACAAACTGAATCAAAGGCACCCTCAGTACAATTCCCCAGCTTAAACCTTGGGACTCCAGTGAATTGCAGGAACACACAGGGTCAACACAAACATCAGGTCTCCTTCACACTGGCAGCACAATAACCATGGCAGTGCTGCTGCTTCAAAAGTCCTGCTCTCTGCTAGAGCCTGCATGGGGAAGAGGAGCTCTCCTCCACTCCAGCTCTCTGTGGTATCTGCAAAGAAACACACAGTCTCCCCTCCCCAAAAGCACCGTTCTCCAGTTCCTAAACACGGCCCCTCGTGCTAATAACTGAAACAATCCTGGGTTTATCATCCACCTGGCCCCAGGCTGTTTCTCAGTTAACTCTCCCCAGAGCCTTTCCAGATCAACACCCTGCCCTCCTAGGTAAGTCTACCTACCACCCTTTCCCCTCCACACACGTCCCCTGCCTCACAGAGGAAAAAAGGATACCAGATTGTCTTCTCCCTGTCACTAAGGGCAGGTTCCCTTCAGAGGGCAGCTGCAGAGTGGGTCTTCCCCAGCTCTGTGGGCCTGGGGCTCCTTCCCTTCTCTGAGCCTGGCTGAGACCCCGGGGCTGAGTTTCCTCCCCTCTCCTGACTCAGGAGCCAGTCAAAAACATGTGCGTTGTTTTGCAAGCAACAACTTTCTGCAACTTTCCCGCTCTGCCTTTGCAGGGATCCTAAGCCCTGCTGCAAATCCAGCAGCAGCTGTTACAGATGAATCTCAGTTCACTGCTATTGCCAGCTAAAATTCAGTCCTTGTCTACATTAACCCCACCCTGCTCCTATAAGTCCTGAAGCTGGGCAAGAGCTGCCATTGCCGAGCTGGCTGAGCACATACACATGCCGGGCTCATTTGATAGCTCCACGTAGCTATGCTGCTTGAGCATGGAGGCATGGCCAGGTTTGAGCTGCTGAAGGAATTACGGCAATTTGCAGAACATACAAAAGTAGCTACATACACCTTTTGCTAGGAGCAGGACAACAGCAGAAGCCTTACTCAGCTCAGCAGAGATAGGAAAATATCTGCTGGCAGAAAGGCAGTTTTTACTGCTGCAAAAAAACTTTGGAGGTTTACTTGCCCAAGGTTTTCCAGAGCTGGAGTTCTGTCTGCAAAACTCTGTAATGTTGTCCAAGTTTCAGTAAAAAGTCTATTCCTTCTCTCTGTGCACCGGCTAATTAAAATAAGTTACGTCTCTATCGACTTAGGCTTCTGTTCCTTATAACCTCTAACTTTAGTTTTTTTTTAACAGGCTCCTAAACAGTGTTGCCTTTGCTGCCCACTTTCACCCACATCTTCCCAGGTGACTAATCAACTTGGAATATGTTGTGGATCCTTTCTTGGTCCAGCTGAAGATACACTTCAAATTTTGCCTATTTAACTGTGTTCCTCTACATAGCAACAATGGATAACTTATATTTCACCTCTTTCTCTTGAGATTCAGTGAGTCACAAATTACCATCAGAAACACTTGATATTTAAATAGTTTTAAAAGTATGAAGTGAAATGCTAAGTACAATTAATAAATATGTGATGAATCTAAATTTGTGGCAAACTGGGAATATGGTATTTCAAGCCATGAACTCAATTTGTATTTCACCATTCATTATATTGTAATGTCCACATTGGATTAGGACATCCAGTGTTTACTGAAAAATACTTTGGCCCCAACATAACATTAGACATTATTGTGAAACTCACAGCACAGTGAGGCATATATGGGGAGCATAAATAAACTATGAGGTACTCAGGAAGTGTTGAGCACTTGTTTCAAAGACTAAGGTGGACTGCATAGCACAACTCTGATGGAGGACATCACAAGATCATTACCAGAGACACTCCTGCCCCTACGTGGATTCAAAGTGTGCTTAGCAGTCCATGAGATTTAAGTTAGGTCCAGTCAGTGCAAAGTGCTCATTCATACAGGGGAAAGGAGCTGGGCCAGGTTAGTTTGTAAATAATAATAAGAAAGGACATTTTACTGTAAAGGACTAAAGATAGTAGTAGTGGGATAAAAATATTCAAAGGCTATGTCATTACAAAATAATGGGTTCTATTTGAATGTTTTTCTTTTGAAAATCTATTTTTGACAATTACTGCATAATTACTATGTGGATGATGGGGCTCCCAAAGTAGACTATAAAGATACAGAATTCCATCACAAAAGTTTCTCCCCAAAATATTTCTGTTATAAACTACCTGTTCAGTGCATTCAGATGGGCATGTGGATACACAAAGACTGAACAGTCCTCCCAGCTGGGATTCTGTGACTATGGTTGTCACTAGGGAGGCTGTTAATCCAGTCTTCCATAGTCTGTAGCACATTTTTGCGGCCAGCAATAAAGTCCTTGGTCATTTCAAAACACTCAGCTTGCATTTCAAATTGTCAGACCAGCTGTGTATGCCTTAAGAATATACATATAAGCCAACGTTAGTATTTATAGAGGGAAAAGAAGCAGATGAGCAAACTCAAATCTCATCTCCATGCAAATATCCTTGTGATGATAAAACAACAAACAGGATTATTATAAAAAATAGAAAAGAAAGGCTCCCAAAATTTTCTAAGGCATCCACCACATTTTAAGTATAGGGGTTTTTTTATGGCTTATGAGTTCAAATTTCAGGTTGAGGGTACATTTTTGACTGTTTTGCACGCAAATCCCAGTTTCTGGAATAAGTATTCAACCAACTAGGGCTGAGAACACACAAAATTGCAGGTATAAATCTGAAGGAGTAGATTTGGGATCCTGCAAAGATTTGGCTGTGAGACACTGTCATCACCCGCAATTACCAAATTAGCATTTTTACCCATACCTGCTATTAAGATTGTGACCAAATTGTTATCCTATAATGGCTGTTTCTGAGAAAATTATGTTAATGTAACAGTGAGGACACCATTAATCTATGCCAACAGCATACAATTTCTGGGGTGACTTTCTTAGTTGCCAGCTACAATAAGCAGCGCCTTGTGTATCAGTGCATCATTTTGGGTGGACATCTTGACTGTTTTTAAATTTGGTCCATCTTAAACCACATTTTAGAAATCAAATCACACATTTCCAGATGCTGGCTTTGTTTTGCACATCAGTATTCTATTTTTGTGCTTAAACCCTAATTTTACATACCTTCAAGAACTCCCTGTTGGTAAGCAATGGCACCATTGGTTATTAGAAAGAACATTTCAGCAATGTCTGAAGAAAGTCAACTTGGTATTATATCACAAAGTTTGAGTCTGGATCTTACAGTACCTGCAGTAAGTCTAGTACTGAATTGCTGATATTGTGTGTTATACCATATTTACCTGAATCCAAGACAACCTTGAATTTAAAATGACCCCCCATAATTATTTTATATATGGAAAATGTATGCATTTAGTTTAAAATGTTCCATGTATAGAATCTAACTATTGGAGAATTGTCTTAAATTAATCTCCACCACCCATGTAGCAGGGAAAGCACTGGTAGGGTAGCAGGTAGTGGGGAGGTAGGTGGTACGGGGAGGCAGAAGGGAGGGGAAGGGGGTACAGAAGTTGCAGGGGTGGGGAAGCAGGCAGCAGCTGCTGCTCTGGCTCCAACCCAAGGTTGGGACCAGGACCAGAGCCAGAGCCAGAGCCAGAGCCAGAGCAGCTCACTGCCAACCTGCCACCTCATACTCAATTCTAAGATGAGGGGGTTTTTTTCCCCAAGGCTAAACGACATGAAAAATCCTCATCTTGGAATCAAATAAATATGGTAGTTTTAAAGGAAACCAAATCCAGTGCATAAATGTAGTCCTATATTCTGCTGTAAATGCCAATGTGTGATTCTTTTATGGCCAATGGTCTGCTTCCCCACAAACAGATCATTAGATAGCTAAACCTATATAATCTGCAAATATTATCAATCACAACTGAAAAATTAGAGGCCCTGAAATGTAAAGGTCATCTTTATGTCTTGTAGTTGTTTTGTGCTTTAGTGACCAGCAACAATTCCTCTGTCATTTTTCACAATTTTTTCCTTTCAAAATATATTAATAGACTCTGCTCTTGCCTGTGTTAAAGGCAAGTAACAAAGTTACTTTGATTGTCTGGTTTTTATATTGTCTAAATCAGTGTGACTTTTTTGTACTTCTTTCTAAATTTCATAGATTTCACAGATTCCATAGACATTAGGGCTGGAAGGGACCTCGTAAGATCATTGGGTCCAGCCCCCTGCCCCAAAGGGCAGGAAGTCAGCTAAGGTCAAAGGATCCCAGCGAAATAAATGTCCAAATGTTTCTTGAAAGTGTCCAGAGTAGGTTCCAGGCCTTGGGGGCTCAGACAGTAAAGAAGTTTTTCCTTATGTCCAGCCTGAAACGGTCCTGCAGGAGTTTGTGACCCTGGGGTGCTCTGGTGAACAGGTGTTCCCCCAGATCTTGATGTATACCCTTTACATACTTATAGGCTGCCACCAAGTCACCCCTGATCCAGCACTTCTCCAGGCTGAAGAGTCCCATAGCTCTCATCCTCTCTTCATAAGGCCTGTTCTCTTGCCCTCTGATCATGTGCATGGCTCTCCTCTGGACTCTTTCAAGCTTCTCCATATCCTTCCTAAATTATGGAGCCAAGAATTGGATGCAGTACTCCAGCTGCCACCTCACCAAGTCCAAATACAGTGGGAGGATGACTTCCTGGGTCTTGCTCGTGATGCATCAGTAGATACAAGCCAGAGTTTTATTTGCTTTGCCAGCTGCAGTATTGCATTGGTGGCTCATATTAATCTTGTGGTCAATCATGACCTCCAAGTCTCTTTCAGTCATGTTGCTGGTGAGTATAGCATTGCTGAGCCTATAAGTATGATGTGGGTTTTTATTTCCGAGGTGGAGCACCTTGCACTTCTCTGAGAACAGAGCCTTGGAGTATGCCACTAATGACTGAATGCCATGTAGATTTGGTTTCATCAACTACCACTCTCTGACCTATTTGCTGTGGAGTAGAAGATGGGTTACAGCTATTGACACTGAGAACTGTCCTTTTTTCGGTGTACCTTTCAGTGTCTTTCCCCACTTGTAATCACTCAGCATTGCTGGGTGTTGGAAACAATAATAGCAAGTGCCTGCCCTTGACCTTTACTCACAACACAGAGAACTCTTTACTACTTTACTTTGTCACAGTAGCTCTCAAACACATAATTATAAATTAGATAATTTAATTGGAAAAGAAACAAAATATTCTTGAAAGAAAGATGAAATCACTATAAAATCTAGAAAATTCCCTTTATCTTGAGTGGTATCAAACATGGGGATCATAACTGTGAACCGTATCACCAGTGGGGGTCCATTAACTGGCGTTTTCAAAAGTTTTGCTGTCTTCTTCTATTGCTAAGTAACTTATGAAGCATGGTTAGATGCTTCTCTGTCTCCTCTGTGTATACCTCAGCCAACTGGTCTCTTGCCTTTACTTGTCTTGGTGAGCAACTGCATGAATCGTCCATGCTTAGACAGGGGTCTAGGGGCATTGTCTGGTTTATACCAACAACTTAACATATCACAAGTCTGAATTAGTTTTGGCCCCCTGCAGCTGTTTCCTTTAACAGCTTTTGAGCATACTGAGAGCTAGATGTACAAAGGTGTCACCATTTTGGCAGTTGTGGCACTTAAATTTATTTCCTGTGGTGAGGTTTGCATGCATCCACATGCTCCATACTACAACTTGGAAGAATGAGGCACCTAAAATGGGATCTGCAACAGGCAATGTAGTGAGTTGGGAATCATCTAAGATACCCATCTAAGAACATACTGAGAAGAAGGTCGTCTACCCCTCTCCAAGACTTAAGCACTTGGTTTCAGGGAAGTGACTTCACCCACTTGATATTCACAGCTCAGTACCCTTGCCTGGATTAGGTATCACTTAGGCACCACTAATTGATATCTGTCTTTTCTTTTAAAAGACATCCCATGGTCTTTCAGACATTGTGCTTCTCACCCTTTTTCTAATAGAGAAATTTGTTAGAAAACCCACCCATGATATGGGAGATATAGTTTTGCTTCTGTCCTCTGCCCAAGCACACTTGAATGTTCCA